>NC_140232.1:11539433-12080621 GCF_951802725.1 Rutilus rutilus | reverse complement strand
GGGCTTTGGAAATGTAAGGGACCAAACATGGACACAGGGGAGTCAGTCAGCAAATATTTACCCCAACTTGATAGCACTTTCTACTTTGGTTGAAAAGAAAGATGCTAAAGTTAGAGTAGATATCGACTGATTTTTTTAGACAAGAGGGAGAGTGCAAAAATGGCTGCAGAGGAGGATGCAAAATAGTGTCCAAATGTTGCTCCAAGTCATTAGCACTTAAAAGTTACAAGATGGAGGGAGAGGTATGAAGCAAAGACCTACACTAATACAAAAACAGAGAGTGGCAGACCAAACTTCTAGGTAAACAGCACCCTCTAGTGTTTTGAAAGGAAAGGCCTACACTTATGAACAATTATAAAAAATACATGGACACAGGGGAGTCAGTCAGCATATATTTACCCCAACTTGATAGCACTTTCTACTGTGGTTGAAAAGAAAGATGCAAAAGTTAGAGTAGATATCAACTGTTATTCAGTCAAGAGGGCAAGGAAATGAAAAATAACAGCAGAGAAGGATGCCAAAAGTGTCCAAATGTTGCTTTAAGATGTTTTCACTTAAACGTTGATGGGAGAGGTATAAGGGTTTACAATATTAGTTACACTGAAAAATGAAATTCCATAGAAAAGAGGTTGAGTCTTGCCTGTAGTTCACTTCCTCATTAAAACTACCCCAAAGAGAAGCACTTATGAACACAGGACCAATCAATGCTCCCATTTGAAGTAATCTTAATGTGTTGAACTCTGTGATTAAATGAGCATTGCATGGAGAACGCAGTCTGTAGTTCTTGAAGGCAATTGTCTCTTGAAGCACTGATCACTTGAAACTACCCCAACAAATAGCACTTACCAAATACAACAGACGAGTTAGTGCCATTGTGAGGGTACAGAGGGTGACGGTAGTAGCAGCTGAAAATCTTGTCCAATTTCTAGCCTGAAAGTCGGTAGGACCGGACGAGATCCTTTGCAGTCAGAGACACGTGGAGAATGTTGCCTGCTTTAAGGAAGAGCTGGTCTGAGCCATGTGGTTTACCAGCTCCCAATATAAGTGTGTCCATGCCCCCTTGTCTTTGCCGTGGTCGTTGACACTCTGCTTTTCTGTAAAGCCCATCAAGTTTTGATTGCCGATATAACATCTTTGGAACGACTCAGCATTTTTCAGCATGGGTGGACTTTTCACACATTTAAAAGCACTTCATGCAAACACAACAATTATGAACTTTATTGCCCCTGAATTTAGAAAAGAGGTCAAGTCATTTTTAAAGGAAAGGCCTACACTAAATACATAAACAGGAAGGGGCAGACCAAACCTCTAGGTAAACCAGCACCATCTAGTGTTTACACTGCATATGCTGCAACATGATTGCACTAAAGAGAAGCACTTATTCTTATATAGTATCAGGAATGCTTGCCTTTGTAGTCATCTAAAGGGGCTTTGGAAATGTAAGGGACCAAACATGGACACAGGGGAGTCAGTCAGCAAATATTTACCCCAACTTGATAGCACTTTCTACTTTGGTTGAAAAGAAAGATGCTAAAGTTAGAGTAGATATCGACTGATTTTTTTAGACTTTCTACTTTGGTTGAAAAGAAATATGCTAAAGTTAGAGTAGATATCAAATGATTTTTTTAGACAAGAGGGAGAGTGCAAAAATGGCTGCAGAGGAGTATGCAAAATAGTGTCCAAATGTTGCTCCAAGTCATTAGCACTTAAAAGTTACAAGATGGAGGGTATGAAGCAAAGACCTACACTAATACAACAACAGAGAGTGGCAGCCCAAACTTCTAGGTAAACAGCACCCTCTAGTGTTTTGAAAGGAAAGGCCTACACTTATGAACAATTATAAAAAATACATGGACACAGGGGAGTCAGTCAGCATATATTTACCCCAACTTGATAGCACTTTCTACTGTGGTTGAAAAGAAAGATGCAAAAGTTAGAGTAGATATCAACTGTTATTCAGTCAAGAGGGCAAGGAAATGAAAAATAACAGCAGAGAAGGATGCCAAAAGTGTCCAAATGTTGCTTTAAGATGTTTTCACTTAAACGTTGATGGGAGAGGTATAAGGGTTTACAATATTAGTTACACTGAAAAATGAAATTCCATAGAAAAGAGGTAGAGTCTTGTCTGTAGTTCACTTCCTCATTAAAACTACCCCAAAGAGAAGCACTTATGAATACAGGACCAATCAATGCTCCCATTTGAAGTAATCTTAATGTGTTGAACTCTGTGATTAAATGAGCATTGCATGGAGAACGCAGTCTGTAGTTCTTGAAGGCAATTGTCTCTTGAAGCACTGATCACTTGAAACTACCCCAACAAATAGCACTTACCAAATACAACAGACGAGTTAGTGCCACTGTGAGGGTACAGAGGGTGACGGTAGTAGCAGCTGAAAATCTTGTCCAATTTCTAGCCTGAAAGTCGGTAGGACCGGACGAGATCCTTTGCAGTCAGAGACACGTGGAGAATGTTGCCTGCTTTAAGGAAGAGCTGGTCTGAGCCATGTGGTTTACCAGCTCCCAATATAAGTGTGTCCATGCCCCCTTGTCTTTGCCGTGGTCGTTGACACTCTGCTTTTCTGTAAAGCCCATCAAGTTTTGATTGCCGATATAACATCTTTGGAACGACTCAGCATTTTTCAGCATGGGTGGACTTTTCACACATTTAAAAGCACTTCATGCAAACACAACAATTATGAACTTTATTGCCCCTGAATTTAGAAAAGAGGTCAAGTCATTTTTAAAGGAAAGGCCTACACTAAATACATAAACAGGAAGGGGCAGACCAAACCTCTAGGTAAACCAGCACCATCTAGTGTTTACACTGCATATGCTGCAACATGATTGCACTAAAGAGAAGCACTTATTCTTATATAGTATCAGGAATGCTTGCCTTTGCAGTCATCTAAAGGGGCTTTGGAAATGTAAGGGACCAAACATGGACACAGGGGAGTCAGTCAGCAAATATTTACCCCAACTTGATAGCACTTTCTACTTTGGTTGAAAAGAAAGATGCTAAAGTTAGAGTAGATATCGACTGATTTTTTTAGACAAGAGGGAGAGTGCAAAAATGGCTGCAGAGGAGGATGCAAAATAGTGTCCAAATGTTGCTCCAAGTCATTAGCACTTAAAAGTTACAAGATGGAGGGAGAGGTATGAAGCAAAGACCTACACTAATACAAAAACAGAGAGTGGCAGACCAAACTTCTAGGTAAACAGCACCCTCTAGTGTTTTGAAAGGAAAGGCCTACACTTATGAACAATTATAAAAAATACATGGACACAGGGGAGTCAGTCAGCATATATTTACCCCAACTTGATAGCACTTTCTACTGTGGTTGAAAAGAAAGATGCAAAAGTTAGAGTAGATATCAACTGTTATTCAGTCAAGAGGGCAAGGAAATGAAAAATAACAGCAGAGAAGGATGCCAAAAGTGTCCAAATGTTGCTTTAAGATGTTTTCACTTAAACGTTGATGGGAGAGGTATAAGGGTTTACAATATTAGTTACACTGAAAAATGAAATTCCATAGAAAAGAGGTTGAGTCTTGCCTGTAGTTCACTTCCTCATTAAAACTACCCCAAAGAGAAGCACTTATGAACACAGGACCAATCAATGCTCCCATTTGAAGTAATCTTAATGTGTTGAACTCTGTGATTAAATGAGCATTGCATGGAGAACGCAGTCTGTAGTTCTTGAAGGCAATTGTCTCTTGAAGCACTGATCACTTGAAACTACCCCAACAAATAGCACTTACCAAATACAACAGACGAGTTAGTGCCATTGTGAGGGTACAGAGGGTGACGGTAGTAGCAGCTGAAAATCTTGTCCAATTTCTAGCCTGAAAGTCGGTAGGACCGGACGAGATCCTTTGCAGTCAGAGACACGTGGAGAATGTTGCCTGCTTTAAGGAAGAGCTGGTCTGAGCCATGTGGTTTACCAGCTCCCAATATAAGTGTGTCCATGCCCCCTTGTCTTTGCCGTGGTCGTTGACACTCTGCTTTTCTGTAAAGCCCATCAAGTTTTGATTGCCGATATAACATCTTTGGAAAGACTCAGCATTTTTCAGCATGGGTGGACTTTTCACACATTTAAAAGCACTTCATGCAAACACAACAATTATGAACTTTATTGCCCCTGAATTTAGAAAAGAGGTCAAGTCATTTTTAAAGGAAAGGCCTACACTAAATACATAAACAGGAAGGGGCAGACCAAACCTCTAGGTAAACCAGCACCATCTAGTGTTTACACTGCATATGCTGCAACATGATTGCACTAAAGAGAAGCACTTATTCTTATATAGTGTAGGATTGAAAATAATCCAAAATATTTTAAATGAAAAAAGATATTTGCTTGACTGTTTTTCTACCCCCTCTTTCTACCACAATGACCATTTGGAGTTCCTAAGGCACAGAGGGGCTGATAGTGATCTCGGCTTGCAGGCCAAATGTTTGTACTTTGGGGGGTCGATGAATTGTCACACCTTTAGTACAGTGGTGGAAGTGTAATTATCTGATTGGTCAGTTTGAATGTCTCACATTTGGGTTTTAGTCACATGGTCAAGGAAAGGATAAAACAAGATTGAAACTGTTGCTCTGGGGCTTTGATGCTCTGGCTATCTTCTTCTCTGGGTCCCTTTCTTGGGGGCTCTCTTCTTTTCTCTCTCTCTCTCTCTCTCTCTCTCTCTCTCTCTCTCTCTCTCTCTCTCTCTCTCTCTCTCTCTCTCTCTCTCTCTCAGGTAACATTTTTCACATATGCTGGGTACATTTAATAATATAAGTTATCATCATTTCAAACATTTATTTTGTAACTATTTTAAGTGTAACCATAACCATATTTTGTCATTAAACCTTTTCAATTGCAACTAATGTGCTAACTAGTTTTGATTTGATATTGACTTTGAAGTGCTACATATTGCAATACAATATTGTCACTATCTATAGCAACGCTCTCCCACAAATATTAAGCTATTGTAACTGCACTTATTTCCGTCGTTGGTATAAGTGGCAGTGGGTGGTTAAAGACTAGAAATGTGCAGTTTTCTACCATCTTGCCAATAACGTTTCTTTAGTCATTCGGCAGTTCTTGCAGCTTGAACCACTGCAGGAATTCCACCCTTACAGATGGTGCCGAAACCCGGGATCCCTTGCAGTGTGTTTTCTGAAATTCACTTTGATCAGAATAAGGACATTTTTTCACAGTTAATTTTGTGAATGGACTAAAGCTGATCTTCTGACCATGGAATGGGTAAGTCTGTTTTCATTGTTTAATGGTATGATAGGAAAAGTCTCCATTTGCATGAATTGAATGAAACAGAATTTAGAAGGTTTTGAATAGCTTTAATAGTCCCATTACTGTATAAATTACTGTAAATATTGTGAATATTCAGATCTCCTCGGGGATGGAAGGGAAAAAATCTGATAACAGTGATGTATTGTTTGCTTTATGGAGCAAAAAAGTTGAGCCTACCTTGTGTAAACTCAAGAAAGAGTACATTGGGATTAAATGTCCAGATAAGGAAATGCTCCAATGGTGGGACACAATAGGCAAACATCAAAAGAAATCAAAACATGCTGAAATAATTGAGGCTTTAAATTTCATAAGTTTTACACGGCTACGTGAGTTAACAACATGTCTATCTTCAAGTATAGATGCTAAATGTAAAGAAGTGCAATCTAAAAATGCAGAGGCAAAAAATTCTGAGGCAAAGATTCAAGATCTTCAAACACAGCTAGATAAATTACTAGCTGAGCAGTTAGCCCTGACTGAAAAGTGTAAAAATCACAAAGAGACCATTGCAGATCTCAAGGCTAAGCTAAATGCTAAATTGTCTCCCAAAATGCTTAACAGCGATGGGACTAAGAAGCATGTTCACTTCTTAGAGGAGGTGACTAGCTCTAATGAATCTGAAACGTTTAGTTCAGAAAATGCATGTGCAACTGACCAAGAAAGTGTGCCTATTTCAGTTTTTAAGGTGATGCAACACCGTAATAGCGCAGAGTCATGTACCAGAACGCATGGTGTTCAGGCATTAGAGAGTCGTGAAAACCCTCAAACTCCAGGAGAACATAGCAAACATCCCTATGGTAAAGAAAGCAGGTTTTGCAGTTCCTGTCAGAAAATAGGCCATAAAGAGGGAAAATGCTGGTCACTGGGAAAGGGTAGACCTCCTCCTTATTTTCAGAAAAATAGTAAACCACTTTCTAAGAGCAAAAATCAGCGATCTGCACACACAGGTAAAACTCTTAGTGAGTTAACTGCTTTGTTCATGCAAGGCCTTCAACTATTAACTTCACTTGCTAGTGGGTTGGTAGCCCAATAGCAACAAGTTAAATAGTTAAACATCCAAATTGCAATGATCCTGTTTGTATTTTCAAATGTGTAATTGTGCGTAACACATTGTGCTCATAGAACACACTTTATAGTTGTTTGTGCTACATGTGCACATAGGCTAATTAAGTTTATTCTTTAAAACACATGAATGCTTTACTGTAAGTGTTGTATGAAACACTTAGGTTAAAAGGTTGTAGATGCTAAGAGTTCTAGACCATGTATCTTGTGTAAACTGGAATAACTGTTTTACTGGAATTGCATAGCGATTTCAAGTTGCATGTGTGACTATGTTGAATTTGTTTGTCTCCTTAGTGGAAAACTCTGCTATTTTTCCATATAGCTGCAGTGAAACCACGTAAAGGAGCACAGAATTGCCATGTGGCCACAATGTTAATCACGATTTGCATTAACCATGAAAATGCTTTCCTCACAACAGGATTCAGTAACTCTGTACTTTGCACTTTTATCATGTTCCTTAACAAAAACATTGGTGTGGGAAGATTGAGCCAGAACACACCTCATACTCACATTCTCAGACTGGCTCCCTGTTACAACAACAGGACCAAATTTGCATCACAATTGTAAAACCTCCTCACCTTTGTTTTGGGGCATGATGAATTTACACATAGCCACAGGTAAATGCAGCCACATAATCTGATCCCACACAAAGTCAAATCTGCATCTGATTCTGCCTCACAAAATCAATGCATACAATGTTATTTAAGTCTTTACATCTAGACTGAATTATAACTGTGAATTGCATCTAGTAATTGTTTGTTTTGTTTTTCTTTGGATTTACTTTATCACTTAAGTAATCATTGTCTCACCAAGTTAAATTTTTAAATTGAATGTCAGTATTTCTCATTTTTACCCAAGTACAAATATTTGTATTCTCATTCATGCATTTGAAACATTTCTGAAATGTATTTGATTTCTACTTATTTGTATTTTGTCCATTTTACTTGCAACAATGTTTTGGACATTCATTCAATTGAATCTCTGTGTTTGGTTACACTGAATATTTTGCTGATACTCTTCATGAAATGGGGTTTTTAACCAGCATTTGTTGTTTTGTTGAAATGCAATTTATTTAAATGTTTCCAGAAACAGTGTAAGAGCTTGTTAGATCTTATTTTATTCTCCCTTGACCATATTTTTAAGTACATCAATTTAAGGGCTTTTTGCCAGAGACTAATTTTAATCTGACCATATCAAACCTCTGACCAATGTCAAATGCCATGTGTCTGCTTTTGCTGTTTGTTGTGCTATATGCTCTTTTAAGATAACAGGATCCCTGCAAGCAAAGTTCACATCCTGTGATCCGTCTTATAAAGAAGAACCAGCGTTCCCAGAGTCAGTGCCTGTTCTTGTGCAGGTGTGAAGTGTTCGATGGATGATTTGCATATCTATGAACGGTGCAACACCATTTGTTGGAGCCTTCCTCATGCAGGGCTGAAGGAGAACAAAGACTGAACACTGACTAACTGAGATTGCAACAAGCTTGGACGAAAAGTCTGAAGATACAACTACACACAACAGAAAGCATGGCTTTATGGATTGTGTCACCTTTGGACTCCATGTGTGTGGCCAACGGTGCCAAGGGGGGAAATTGTAGGATTGAAAATAATCCAAAATATTTTAAATGAAAAAAGATATTTGCTTGACTGTTTTTCTACCCCCTCTTTCTACCACAATGACCATTTGGAGTTCCTAAGGCACAGAGGGGCTGATAGTGATCTCGGCTTGCAGGCCAAATGTTTGTACTTTGGGGGGTCGATGAATTGTCACACCTTTAGTACAGTGGTGGAAGTGTAATTATCTGATTGGTCAGTTTGAATGTCTCACATTTGGGTTTTAGTCACATGGTCAAGGAAAGGATAAAACAAGATTGAAACTGTTGCTCTGGGGCTTTGATGCTCTGGCTATCTTCTTCTCTGGGTCCCTTTCTTGGGGGCTCTCTTCTTTCTCTCTCTCTCTCTCTCTCTCTCTCTCTCTCTCTCTCTCTCTCTCTCTCTCTCTCTCTCTCAGGTAACATTTTTCACATATGCTGGGTACATTTAATAATATAAGTTATCATCATTTCAAACATTTATTTTGTAACTATTTTAAGTGTAACCATAACCATATTTTGTCATTAAACCTTTTCAATTGCAACTAATGTGCTAACTAGTTTTGATTTGATATTGACTTTGAAGTGCTACATATTGCAATACAATATTGTCACTATCTATAGCAACGCTCTCCCACAAATATTAAGCTATTGTAACTGCACTTATTTCCGTCGTTGGTATAAGTGGCAGTGGGTGGTTAAAGACTAGAAATGTGCAGTTTTCTACCATCTTGCCAATAACGTTTCTTTAGTCATTCGGCAGTTCTTGCAGCTTGAACCACTGCAGGAATTCCACCCTTACAATAGTATCAGGAATGCTTGCCTTTGTAGTCATCTAAAGGGGCTTTGGAAATGTAAGGGACCAAACATGGACACAGGGGAGTCAGTCAGCAAATATTTACCCCAACTTGATAGCACTTTCTACTTTGGTTGAAAAGAAAGATGCTAAAGTTAGAGTAGATATCGACTGATTTTTTTAGACAAGAGGGAGAGTGCAAAAATGGCTGCAGAGGAGGATGCAAAATAGTGTCCAAATGTTGCTCCAAGTCATTAGCACTTAAAAGTTACAAGATGGAGGGAGAGGTATGAAGTAAAGACCTACACTAATACAAAAACAGAGAGTGGCAGACCAAACTTCTAGGTAAACAGCACCCTCTAGTGTTTTGAAAGGAAAGGCCTACACTTATGAACAATTATAAAAAATACATGGACACAGGGGAGTCAGTCAGCATATATTTACCCCAACTTGATAGCACTTTCTACTGTGGTTGAAAAGAAAGATGCAAAAGTTAGAGTAGATATCAACTGTTATTCAGTCAAGAGGGCAAGGAAATGAAAAATAACAGCAGAGAAGGATGCCAAAAGTGTCCAAATGTTGCTTTAAGATGTTTTCACTTAAACGTTGATGGGAGAGGTATAAGGGTTTACAATATTAGTTACACTGAAAAATGAAATTCCATAGAAAAGAGGTTGAGTCTTGCCTGTAGTTCACTTCCTCATTAAAACTACCCCAAAGAGAAGCACTTATGAACACAGGACCAATCAATGCTCCCATTTGAAGTAATCTTAATGTGTTGAACTCTGTGATTAAATGAGCATTGCATGGAGAACGCAGTCTGTAGTTCTTGAAGGCAATTGTCTCTTGAAGCACTGATCACTTGAAACTACCCCAACAAATAGCACTTACCAAATACAACAGACGAGTTAGTGCCATTGTGAGGGTACAGAGGGTGACGGTAGTAGCAGCTGAAAATCTTGTCCAATTTCTAGCCTGAAAGTCGGTAGGACCGGACGAGATCCTTTGCAGTCAGAGACACGTGGAGAATGTTGCCTGCTTTAAGGAAGAGCTGGTCTGAGCCATGTGGTTTACCAGCTCCCAATATAAGTGTGTCCATGCCCCCTTGTCTTTGCCGTGGTCGTTGACACTCTGCTTTTCTGTAAAGCCCATCAAGTTTTGATTGCCGATATAACATCTTTGGAACGACTCAGCATTTTTCAGCATGGGTGGACTTTTCACACATTTAAAAGCACTTCATGCAAACACAACAATTATGAACTTTATTGCCCCTGAATTTAGAAAAGAGGTCAAGTCATTTTTAAAGGAAAGGCCTACACTAAATACATAAACAGGAGGGGGCAGACCAAACCTCTAGGTAAACCAGCACCATCTAGTGTTTACACTGCATATGCTGCAACATGATTGCACTAAAGAGAAGCACTTATTCTTATATAGTATCAGGAATGCATGGGTGGACTTTTCACACATTTAAAAGCACTTCATGCAAACACAACAATTATGAACTTTATTGCCCCTGAATTTAGAAAAGAGGTCAAGTCATTTTTAAAGGAAAGGCCTACACTAAATACATAAACAGGAAGGGGCAGACCAAACCTCTAGGTCAGGGGTAGGCAAACTAAGGCACGCGTGCCAACACTGGCACGCGGAGGGTTAATCGCTGGCACACAAGCAAATGCGAGAGAAGTGTATTTCATTCAGATAAAGTAGTCTAGTTTTATGCCGGTCAAATGCACTCGGGCTCCCCATGATTGACATCGCGCAACATCAGCATCACACGTGCACACGGACGCACATGTAGGAAACCTCGTGAATTACGGCCGTTTCACGCATATTTTTTTCGGCGTACATGTTAATCCACACCGGAAGCAGGGGCAGCGCGTGAGCGCCCAACAGGAGCGTCGCGTGAGCAGTAGTGAAGCGGGGGTTTCGCCGCCGAGTCTATTTTGTCTGCGCTGCTCACGCTCAATTTAAAGCCCCCTTTCACACAGAGATTCCAGAAAATACACGGATAAAGTGACCCGAGATTTGACCCGGGTTCGTTTGATTTTGGTTCATTCACACTGCCAGTGATTTTCCGGAATCATAGAGTGCGTTCTCACACAAGCCGTAAAGACACGTGACATCGATGTAACTTAAAATGTCTTAAGTTTGCCTACGATGAGCTGCCATTTCTCTCTCTGATTCTATCATAAACTTGCGCATAACGTATCGTTTCACTAGCTGGCGAGTTGAAAAAATCGGTATCGGCAGGTCAAACTCAATGAAACATCGGAATCGGCCTAGAAAATTGTAATCGGTGCATCTCTAGTTAGGAGTTATAAATATTATTAAATTGTCTATCTAAATCTAAAACAAATTTCAAGAGAAATATTTAAATTTCTGTACTATTTCTGTGTAAGCCATTATGAAAATGTAAAATGTTTGTGTATTTATGAGTGTGTGTGTATATATATATATATGGGCTATGTGTGTGTTGTGGCACAGTGATGAACTTGGAAACTTAAAAATGGCACTTTATGACAAAAAGGTTGCCGACCCCTGCTCTAGGTAAACCAGCACCATCTAGTGTTTACACTGCATATGCTGCAACATGATTGCACTAAAGAGAAGCACTTATTCTTATATAGTATCAGGAATGCTTGCCTTTGTAGTCATCTAAAGGGGCTTTGGAAATGTAAGGGACCAAACATGGACACAGGGGAGTCAGTCAGCAAATATTTACCCCAACTTGATAGCACTTTCTACTTTGGTTGAAAAGAAAGATGCTAAAGTTAGAGTAGATATCGACTGATTTTTTTAGACAAGAGGGAGAGTGCAAAAATGGCTGCAGAGGAGGATGCAAAATAGTGTCCAAATGTTGCTCCAAGTCATTAGCACTTAAAAGTTACAAGATGGAGGGAGAGGTATGAAGCAAAGACCTACACTAATACAAAAACAGAGAGTGGCAGACCAAACTTCTAGGTAAACAGCACCCTCTAGTGTTTTGAAAGGAAAGGCCTACACTTATGAACAATTATAAAAAATACATGGACACAGGGGAGTCAGTCAGCATATATTTACCCCAACTTGATAGCACTTTCTACTGTGGTTGAAAAGAAAGATGCAAAAGTTAGAGTAGATATCAACTGTTATTCAGTCAAGAGGGCAAGGAAATGAAAAATAACAGCAGAGAAGGATGCCAAAAGTGTCCAAATGTTGCTTTAAGATGTTTTCACTTAAACGTTGATGGGAGAGGTATAAGGGTTTACAATATTAGTTACACTGAAAAATGAAATTCCATAGAAAAGAGGTTGAGTCTTGCCTGTAGTTCACTTCCTCATTAAAACTACCCCAAAGAGAAGCACTTATGAACACAGGACCAATCAATGCTCCCATTTGAAGTAATCTTAATGTGTTGAACTCTGTGATTAAATGAGCATTGCATGGAGAACGCAGTCTGTAGTTCTTGAAGGCAATTGTGTCTTGAAGCACTGATCACTTGAAACTACCCCAACAAATAGCACTTACCAAATACAACAGACGAGTTAGTGCCATTGTGAGGGTACAGAGGGTGACGGTAGTAGCAGCTGAAAATCTTGTCCAATTTCTAGCCTGAAAGTCGGTAGGACCGGACGAGATCCTTTGCAGTCAGAGACACGTGGAGAATGTTGCCTGCTTTAAGGAAGAGCTGGTCTGAGCCATGTGGTTTACCAGCTCCCAATATAAGTGTGTCCATGCCCCCTTGTCTTTGCCGTGGTCGTTGACACTCTGCTTTTCTGTAAAGCCCATCAAGTTTTGATTGCCGATATAACATCTTTGGAACGACTCAGCATTTTTCAGCATGGGTGGACTTTTCACACATTTAAAAGCACTTCATGCAAACACAACAATTATGAACTTTATTGCCCCTGAATTTAGAAAAGAGGTCAAGTCATTTTTAAAGGAAAGGCCTACACTAAATACATAAACAGGAAGGGGCAGACCAAACCTCTAGGTAAACCAGCACCATCTAGTGTTTACACTGCATATGCTGCAACATGATTGCACTAAAGAGAAGCACTTATTCTTATATAGTATCAGGAATGCATGGGTGGACTTTTCACACATTTAAAAGCACTTCATGCAAACACAACAATTATGAACTTTATTGCCCCTGAATTTAGAAAAGAGGTCAAGTCATTTTTAAAGGAAAGGCCTACACTAAATACATAAACAGGAAGGGGCAGACCAAACCTCTAGGTAAACCAGCACCATCTAGTGTTTACACTGCATATGCTGCAACATGATTGCACTAAAGAGAAGCACTTATTCTTATATAGTATCAGGAATGCTTGCCTTTGTAGTCATCTAAAGGGGCTTTGGAAATGTAAGGGACCAAACATGGACACAGGGGAGTCAGTCAGCAAATATTTACCCCAACTTGATAGCACTTTCTACTTTGGTTGAAAAGAAAGATGCTAAAGTTAGAGTAGATATCGACTGATTTTTTTAGACAAGAGGGAGAGTGCAAAAATGGCTGCAGAGGAGGATGCAAAATAGTGTCCAAATGTTGCTCCAAGTCATTAGCACTTAAAAGTTACAAGATGGAGGGAGAGGTATGAAGCAAAGACCTACACTAATACAAAAACAGAGAGTGGCAGACCAAACTTCTAGGTAAACAGCACCCTCTAGTGTTTTGAAAGGAAAGGCCTACACTTATGAACAATTATAAAAAATACATGGACACAGGGGAGTCAGTCAGCATATATTTACCCCAACTTGATAGCACTTTCTACTGTGGTTGAAAAGAAAGATGCAAAAGTTAGAGTAGATATCAACTGTTATTCAGTCAAGAGGGCAAGGAAATGAAAAATAACAGCAGAGAAGGATGCCAAAAGTGTCCAAATGTTGCTTTAAGATGTTTTCACTTAAACGTTGATGGGAGAGGTATAAGGGTTTACAATATTAGTTACACTGAAAAATGAAATTCCATAGAAAAGAGGTTGAGTCTTGCCTGTAGTTCACTTCCTCATTAAAACTACCCCAAAGAGAAGCACTTATGAACACAGGACCAATCAATGCTCCCATTTGAAGTAATCTTAATGTGTTGAACTCTGTGATTAAATGAGCATTGCATGGAGAACGCAGTCTGTAGTTCTTGAAGGCAATTGTCTCTTGAAGCACTGATCACTTGAAACTACCCCAACAAATAGCACTTACCAAATACAACAGACGAGTTAGTGCCATTGTGAGGGTACAGAGGGTGACGGTAGTAGCAGCTGAAAATCTTGTCCAATTTCTAGCCTGAAAGTCGGTAGGACCGGACGAGATCCTTTGCAGTCAGAGACACGTGGAGAATGTTGCCTGCTTTAAGGAAGAGCTGGTCTGAGCCATGTGGTTTACCAGCTCCCAATATAAGTGTGTCCATGCCCCCTTGTCTTTGCCGTGGTCGTTGACACTCTGCTTTTCTGTAAAGCCCATCAAGTTTTGATTGCCGATATAACATCTTTGGAACGACTCAGCATTTTTCAGCATGGGTGGACTTTTCACACATTTAAAAGCACTTCATGCAAACACAACAATTATGAACTTTATTGCCCCTGAATTTAGAAAAGAGGTCAAGTCATTTTTAAAGGAAAGGCCTACACTAAATACATAAACAGGAAGGGGCAGACCAAACCTCTAGGTAAACCAGCACCATCTAGTGTTTACACTGCATATGCTGCAACATGATTGCACTAAAGAGAAGCACTTATTCTTATATAGTATCAGGAATGCTTGCCTTTGTAGTCATCTAAAGGGGCTTTGGAAATGTAAGGGACCAAACATGGACACAGGGGAGTCAGTCAGCAAATATTTACCCCAACTTGATAGCACTTTCTACTTTGGTTGAAAAGAAAGATGCTAAAGTTAGAGTAGATATCGACTGATTTTTTTAGACAAGAGGGAGAGTGCAAAAATGGCTGCAGAGGAGGATGCAAAATAGTGTCCAAATGTTGCTCCAAGTCATTAGCACTTAAAAGTTACAAGATGGAGGGAGAGGTATGAAGTAAAGACCTACACTAATACAAAAACAGAGAGTGGCAGACCAAACTTCTAGGTAAACAGCACCCTCTAGTGTTTTGAAAGGAAAGGCCTACACTTATGAACAATTATAAAAAATACATGGACACAGGGGAGTCAGTCAGCATATATTTACCCCAACTTGATAGCACTTTCTACTGTGGTTGAAAAGAAAGATGCAAAAGTTAGAGTAGATATCAACTGTTATTCAGTCAAGAGGGCAAGGAAATGAAAAATAACAGCAGAGAAGGATGCCAAAAGTGTCCAAATGTTGCTTTAAGATGTTTTCACTTAAACGTTGATGGGAGAGGTATAAGGGTTTACAATATTAGTTACACTGAAAAATGAAATTCCATAGAAAAGAGGTTGAGTCTTGCCTGTAGTTCACTTCCTCATTAAAACTACCCCAAAGAGAAGCACTTATGAACACAGGACCAATCAATGCTCCCATTTGAAGTAATCTTAATGTGTTGAACTCTGTGATTAAATGAGCATTGCATGGAGAACGCAGTCTGTAGTTCTTGAAGGCAATTGTCTCTTGAAGCACTGATCACTTGAAACTACCCCAACAAATAGCACTTACCAAATACAACAGACGAGTTAGTGCCATTGTGAGGGTACAGAGGGTGACGGTAGTAGCAGCTGAAAATCTTGTCCAATTTCTAGCCTGAAAGTCGGTAGGACCGGACGAGATCCTTTGCAGTCAGAGACACGTGGAGAATGTTGCCTGCTTTAAGGAAGAGCTGGTCTGAGCCATGTGGTTTACCAGCTCCCAATATAAGTGTGTCCATGCCCCCTTGTCTTTGCCGTGGTCGTTGACACTCTGCTTTTCTGTAAAGCCCATCAAGTTTTGATTGCCGATATAACATCTTTGGAACGACTCAGCATTTTTCAGCATGGGTGGACTTTTCACACATTTAAAAGCACTTCATGCAAACACAACAATTATGAACTTTATTGCCCCTGAATTTAGAAAAGAGGTCAAGTCATTTTTAAAGGAAAGGCCTACACTAAATACATAAACAGGAAGGGGCAGACCAAACCTCTAGGTCAGGGGTAGGCAAACTAAGGCACGCGTGCCAACACTGGCACGCGGAGGGTTAATCGCTGGCACACAAGCAAATGCGAGAGAAGTGTATTTCATTCAGATAAAGTAGTCTAGTTTTATGCCGGTCAAATGCACTCGGGCTCCCCATGATTGACATCGCGCAACATCAGCATCACACGTGCACACGGACGCACATGTAGGAAACCTCGTGAATTACGGCCGTTTCACGCATATTTTTTTCGGCGTACATGTTAATCCACACCGGAAGCAGGGGCAGCGCGTGAGCGCCCAACAGGAGCGTCGCGTGAGCAGTAGTGAAGCGGGGGTTTCGCCGCCGAGTCTATTTTGTCTGCGCTGCTCACGCTCAATTTAAAGCCCCCTTTCACACAGAGATTCCAGAAAATACACGGATAAAGTGACCCGAGATTTGACCCGGGTTCGTTTGATTTTGGTTCATTCACACTGCCAGTGATTTTCCGGAATCATAGAGTGCGTTCTCACACAAGCCGTAAAGACACGTGACATCGATGTAACTTAAAATGTCTTAAGTTTGCCTACGATGAGCTGCCATTTCTCTCTCTGATTCTATCATAAACTTGCGCATAACGTATCGTTTCACTAGCTGGCGAGTTGAAAAAATCGGTATCGGCAGGTCAAACTCAATGAAACATCGGAATCGGCCTAGAAAATTGTAATCGGTGCATCTCTAGTTAGGAGTTATAAATATTATTAAATTGTCTATCTAAATCTAAAACAAATTTCAAGAGAAATATTTAAATTTCTGTACTATTTCTGTGTAAGCCATTATGAAAATGTAAAATGTTTGTGTATTTATGAGTGTGTGTGTATATATATATATATGGGCTATGTGTGTGTTGTGGCACAGTGATGAACTTGGAAACTTAAAAATGGCACTTTATGACAAAAAGGTTGCCGACCCCTGCTCTAGGTAAACCAGCACCATCTAGTGTTTACACTGCATATGCTGCAACATGATTGCACTAAAGAGAAGCACTTATTCTTATATAGTATCAGGAATGCTTGCCTTTGTAGTCATCTAAAGGGGCTTTGGAAATGTAAGGGACCAAACATGGACACAGGGGAGTCAGTCAGCAAATATTTACCCCAACTTGATAGCACTTTCTACTTTGGTTGAAAAGAAAGATGCTAAAGTTAGAGTAGATATCGACTGATTTTTTTAGACAAGAGGGAGAGTGCAAAAATGGCTGCAGAGGAGGATGCAAAATAGTGTCCAAATGTTGCTCCAAGTCATTAGCACTTAAAAGTTACAAGATGGAGGGAGAGGTATGAAGCAAAGACCTACACTAATACAAAAACAGAGAGTGGCAGACCAAACTTCTAGGTAAACAGCACCCTCTAGTGTTTTGAAAGGAAAGGCCTACACTTATGAACAATTATAAAAAATACATGGACACAGGGGAGTCAGTCAGCATATATTTACCCCAACTTGATAGCACTTTCTACTGTGGTTGAAAAGAAAGATGCAAAAGTTAGAGTAGATATCAACTGTTATTCAGTCAAGAGGGCAAGGAAATGAAAAATAACAGCAGAGAAGGATGCCAAAAGTGTCCAAATGTTGCTTTAAGATGTTTTCACTTAAACGTTGATGGGAGAGGTATAAGGGTTTACAATATTAGTTACACTGAAAAATGAAATTCCATAGAAAAGAGGTTGAGTCTTGCCTGTAGTTCACTTCCTCATTAAAACTACCCCAAAGAGAAGCACTTATGAACACAGGACCAATCAATGCTCCCATTTGAAGTAATCTTAATGTGTTGAACTCTGTGATTAAATGAGCATTGCATGGAGAACGCAGTCTGTAGTTCTTGAAGGCAATTGTCTCTTGAAGCACTGATCACTTGAAACTACCCCAACAAATAGCACTTACCAAATACAACAGACGAGTTAGTGCCATTGTGAGGGTACAGAGGGTGACGGTAGTAGCAGCTGAAAATCTTGTCCAATTTCTAGCCTGAAAGTCGGTAGGACCGGACGAGATCCTTTGCAGTCAGAGACACGTGGAGAATGTTGCCTGCTTTAAGGAAGAGCTGGTCTGAGCCATGTGGTTTACCAGCTCCCAATATAAGTGTGTCCATGCCCCCTTGTCTTTGCCGTGGTCGTTGACACTCTGCTTTTCTGTAAAGCCCATCAAGTTTTGATTGCCGATATAACATCTTTGGAAAGACTCAGCATTTTTCAGCATGGGTGGACTTTTCACACTTTTAAAAGCACTTCATGCAAACACAACAATTATGAACTTTATTGCCCCTGAATTTAGAAAAGAGGTCAAGTCATTTTTAAAGGAAAGGCCTACACTAAATACATAAACAGGAAGGGGCAGACCAAACCTCTAGGTAAACCAGCACCATCTAGTGTTTACACTGCATATGCTGCAACATGATTGCACTAAAGAGAAGCACTTATTCTTATATAGTATCAGGAATGCATGGGTGGACTTTTCACACATTTAAAAGCACTTCATGCAAACACAACAATTATGAACTTTATTGCCCCTGAATTTAGAAAAGAGGTCAAGTCATTTTTAAAGGAAAGGCCTACACTAAATACATAAACAGGAAGGGGCAGACCAAACCTCTAGGTAAACCAGCACCATCTAGTGTTTACACTGCATATGCTGCAACATGATTGCACTAAAGAGAAGCACTTATTCTTATATAGTATCAGGAATGCTTGCCTTTGTAGTCATCTAAAGGGGCTTTGGAAATGTAAGGGACCAAACATGGACACAGGGGAGTCAGTCAGCAAATATTTACCCCAACTTGATAGCACTTTCTACTTTGGTTGAAAAGAAAGATGCTAAAGTTAGAGTAGATATCGACTGATTTTTTTAGACAAGAGGGAGAGTGCAAAAATGGCTGCAGAGGAGGATGCAAAATAGTGTCCAAATGTTGCTCCAAGTCATTAGCACTTAAAAGTTACAAGATGGAGGGAGAGGTATGAAGCAAAGACCTACACTAATACAAAAACAGAGAGTGGCAGACCAAACTTCTAGGTAAACAGCACCCTCTAGTGTTTTGAAAGGAAAGGCCTACACTTATGAACAATTATAAAAAATACATGGACACAGGGGAGTCAGTCAGCATATATTTACCCCAACTTGATAGCACTTTCTACTGTGGTTGAAAAGAAAGATGCAAAAGTTAGAGTAGATATCAACTGTTATTCAGTCAAGAGGGCAAGGAAATGAAAAATAACAGCAGAGAAGGATGCCAAAAGTGTCCAAATGTTGCTTTAAGATGTTTTCACTTAAACGTTGATGGGAGAGGTATAAGGGTTTACAATATTAGTTACACTGAAAAATGAAATTCCATAGAAAAGAGGTTGAGTCTTGCCTGTAGTTCACTTCCTCATTAAAACTACCCCAAAGAGAAGCACTTATGAACACAGGACCAATCAATGCTCCCATTTGAAGTAATCTTAATGTGTTGAACTCTGTGATTAAATGAGCATTGCATGGAGAACGCAGTCTGTAGTTCTTGAAGGCAATTGTCTCTTGAAGCACTGATCACTTGAAACTACCCCAACAAATAGCACTTACCAAATACAACAGACGAGTTAGTGCCATTGTGAGGGTACAGAGGGTGACGGTAGTAGCAGCTGAAAATCTTGTCCAATTTCTAGCCTGAAAGTCGGTAGGACCGGACGAGATCCTTTGCAGTCAGAGACACGTGGAGAATGTTGCCTGCTTTAAGGAAGAGCTGGTCTGAGCCATGTGGTTTACCAGCTCCCAATATAAGTGTGTCCATGCCCCCTTGTCTTTGCCGTGGTCGTTGACACTCTGCTTTTCTGTAAAGCCCATCAAGTTTTGATTGCCAATATAACATCTTTGGAACGACTCAGCATTTTTCAGCATGGGTGGACTTTTCACACATTTAAAAGCACTTCATGCAAACACAACAATTATGAACTTTATTGCCCCTGAATTTAGAAAAGAGGTCAAGTCATTTTTAAAGGAAAGGCCTACACTAAATACATAAACAGGAAGGGGCAGACCAAACCTCTAGGTAAACCAGCACCATCTAGTGTTTACACTGCATATGCTGCAACATGATTGCACTAAAGAGAAGCACTTATTCTTATATAGTATCAGGAATGCTTGCCTTTGTAGTCATCTAAAGGGGCTTTGGAAATGTAAGGGACCAAACATGGACACAGGGGAGTCAGTCAGCAAATATTTACCCCAACTTGATAGCACTTTCTACTTTGGTTGAAAATAAAGATGCTAAAGTTAGAGTAGATATCGACTGATTTTTTTAGACAAGAGGGAGAGTGCAAAAATGGCTGCAGAGGAGGATGCAAAATAGTGTCCAAATGTTGCTCCAAGTCATTAGCACTTAAAAGTTACAAGATGGAGGGTATGAAGCAAAGACCTACACTAATACAACAACAGAGAGTGGCAGCCCAAACTTCTAGGTAAACAGCACCCTCTAGTGTTTTGAAAGGAAAGGCCTACACTTATGAACAATTATAAAAAATACATGGACACAGGGGAGTCAGTCAGCATATATTTACCCCAACTTGATAGCACTTTCTACTGTGGTTGAAAAGAAAGATGCAAAAGTTAGAGTAGATATCAACTGTTATTCAGTCAAGAGGGCAAGGAAATGAAAAATAACAGCAGAGAAGGATGCCAAAAGTGTCCAAATGTTGCTTTAAGATGTTTTCACTTAAACGTTGATGGGAGAGGTATAAGGGTTTACAATATTAGTTACACTGAAAAATGAAATTCCATAGAAAAGAGGTTGAGTCTTGCCTGTAGTTCACTTCCTCATTAAAACTACCCCAAAGAGAAGCACTTATGAACACAGGACCAATCAATGCTCCCATTTGAAGTAATCTTAATGTGTTGAACTCTGTGATTAAATGAGCATTGCATGGAGAACGCAGTCTGTAGTTCTTGAAGGCAATTGTCTCTTGAAGCACTGATCACTTGAAACTACCCCAACAAATAGCACTTACCAAATACAACAGACGAGTTAGTGCCATTGTGAGGGTACAGAGGGTGACGGTAGTAGCAGCTGAAAATCTTGTCCAATTTCTAGCCTGAAAGTCGGTAGGACCGGACGAGATCCTTTGCAGTCAGAGACACGTGGAGAATGTTGCCTGCTTTAAGGAAGAGCTGGTCTGAGCCATGTGGTTTACCAGCTCCCAATATAAGTGTGTCCATGCCCCCTTGTCTTTGCCGTGGTCGTTGACACTCTGCTTTTCTGTAAAGCCCATCAAGTTTTGATTGCCGATATAACATCTTTGGAACGACTCAGCATTTTTCAGCATGGGTGGACTTTTCACACATTTAAAAGCACTTCATGCAAACACAACAATTATGAACTTTATTGCCCCTGAATTTAGAAAAGAGGTCAAGTCATTTTTAAAGGAAAGGCCTACACTAAATACATAAACAGGAAGGGGCAGACCAGACCTCTAGGTAAACCAGCACCATCTAGTGTTTACACTGCATATGCTGCAACATGATTGCACTAAAGAGAAGCACTTATTCTTATATAGTATCAGGAATGCTTGCCTTTGTAGTCATCTAAAGGGGCTTTGGAAATGTAAGGGACCAAACATGGACACAGGGGAGTCAGTCAGCAAATATTTACCCCAACTTGATAGCACTTTCTACTTTGGTTGAAAATAAAGATGCTAAAGTTAGAGTAGATATCGACTGATTTTTTTAGACAAGAGGGAGAGTGCAAAAATGGCTGCAGAGGAGGATGCAAAATAGTGTCCAAATGTTGCTCCAAGTCATTAGCACTTAAAAGTTACAAGATGGAGGGTATGAAGCAAAGACCTACACTAATACAACAACAGAGAGTGGCAGCCCAAACTTCTAGGTAAACAGCACCCTCTAGTGTTTTGAAAGGAAAGGCCTACACTTATGAACAATTATAAAAAATACATGGACACAGGGGAGTCAGTCAGCATATATTTACCCCAACTTGATAGCACTTTCTACTGTGGTTGAAAAGAAAGATGCAAAAGTTAGAGTAGATATCAACTGTTATTCAGTCAAGAGGGCAAGGAAATGAAAAATAACAGCAGAGAAGGATGCCAAAAGTGTCCAAATGTTGCTTTAAGATGTTTTCACTTAAACGTTGATGGTAGAGGTATAAGGGTTTACAATATTAGTTACACTGAAAAATGAAATTCCATAGAAAAGAGGTTGAGTCTTGCCTGTAGTTCACTTCCTCATTAAAACTACCCCAAAGAGAAGCACTTATGAACACAGGACCAATCAATGCTCCCATTTGAAGTAATCTTAATGTGTTGAACTCTGTGATTAAATGAGCATTGCATGGAGAACGCAGTCTGTAGTTCTTGAAGGCAATTGTCTCTTGAAGCACTGATCACTTGAAACTACCCCAACAAATAGCACTTACCAAATACAACAGACGAGTTAGTGCCATTGTGAGGGTACAGAGGGTGACGGTAGTAGCAGCTGAAAATCTTGTCCAATTTCTAGCCTGAAAGTCGGTAGGACCGGACGAGATCCTTTGCAGTCAGAGACACGTGGAGAATGTTGCCTGCTTTAAGGAAGAGCTGGTCTGAGCCATGTGGTTTACCAGCTCCCAATATAAGTGTGTCCATGCCCCCTTGTCTTTGCCGTGGTCGTTGACACTCTGCTTTTCTGTAAAGCCCATCAAGTTTTGATTGCCGATATAACATCTTTGGAACGACTCAGCATTTTTCAGCATGGGTGGACTTTTCACACATTTAAAAGCACTTCATGCAAACACAACAATTATGAACTTTATTGCCCCTGAATTTAGAAAAGAGGTCAAGTCATTTTTAAAGGAAAGGCCTACACTAAATACATAAACAGGAAGGGGCAGACCAAACCTCTAGGTAAACCAGCACCATCTAGTGGTTACACTGCATATGATGCAACATGATTGCACTAAAGAGAAGCACTTATTCTTATATAGTATCAGGAATGCTTGCCTTTGTAGTCATCTAAAGGGGCTTTGGAAATGTAAGGGACCAAACATGGACACAGGGGAGTCAGTCAGCAAATATTTACCCCAACTTGATAGCACTTTCTACTTTGGTTGAAAATAAAGATGCTAAAGTTAGAGTAGATATCGACTGATTTTTTTAGACAAGAGGGAGAGTGCAAAAATGGCTGCAGAGGAGGATGCAAAATAGTGTCCAAATGTTGCTCCAAGTCATTAGCACTTAAAAGTTACAAGATGGAGGGAGAGGTATGAAGCAAAGACCTACACTACTACAAAAACAGAGAGTGGCAGACCAAACTTCTAGGTAAACAGCACCCTCTAGTGTTTTGAAAGGAAAGGCCTACACTTATGAACAATTATAAAAAATACATGGACACAGGGGAGTCAGTCAGCATATATTTACCCCAACTTGATAGCACTTTCTACTGTGGTTGAAAAGAAAGATGCAAAAGTTAGAGTAGATATCAACTGTTATTCAGTCAAGAGGGCAAGGAAATGAAAAATAACAGCAGAGAAGGATGCCAAAAGTGTCCAAATGTTGCTTTAAGATGTTTTCACTTAAACGTTGATGGGAGAGGTATAAGGGTTTACAATATTAGTTACACTGAAAAATGAAATTCCATAGAAAAGAGGTTGAGTCTTGCCTGTAGTTCACTTCCTCATTAAAACTACCCCAAAGAGAAGCACTTATGAACACAGGACCAATCAATGCTCCCATTTGAAGTAATCTTAATGTGTTGAACTCTGTGATTAAATGAGCATTGCATGGAGAACGCAGTCTGTAGTTCTTGAAGGCAATTGTCTCTTGAAGCACTGATCACTTGAAACTACCCCAACAAATAGCACTTACCAAATACAACAGACGAGTTAGTGCCATTGTGAGGGTACAGAGGGTGACGGTAGTAGCAGCTGAAAATCTTGTCCAATTTCTAGCCTGAAAGTCGGTAGGACCGGACGAGATCCTTTGCAGTCAGAGACACGTGGAGAATGTTGCCTGCTTTAAGGAAGAGCTGGTCTGAGCCATGTGGTTTACCAGCTCCCAATATAAGTGTGTCCATGCCCCCTTGTCTTTGCCGTGGTCGTTGACACTCTGCTTTTCTGTAAAGCCCATCAAGTTTTGATTGCCGATATAACATCTTTGGAACGACTCAGCATTTTTCAGCATGGGTGGACTTTTCACACATTTAAAAGCACTTCATGCAAACACAACAATTATGAACTTTATTGCCCCTGAATTTAGAAAAGAGGTCAAGTCATTTTTAAAGGAAAGGCCTACACTAAATACATAAACAGGAAGGGGCAGACCAAACCTCTAGGTAAACCAGCACCATCTAGTGTTTACACTGCATATGCTGCAACATGATTGCACTAAAGAGAAGCACTTATTCTTATATAGTATCAGGAATGCTTGCCTTTGTAGTCATCTAAAGGGGCTTTGGAAATGTAAGGGACCAAACATGGACACAGGGGAGTCAGTCAGCAAATATTTACCCCAACTTGATAGCACTTTCTACTTTGGTTGAAAATAAAGATGCTAAAGTTAGAGTAGATATCGACTGATTTTTTTAGACAAGAGGGAGAGTGCAAAAATGGCTGCAGAGGAGGATGCAAAATAGTGTCCAAATGTTGCTCCAAGTCATTAGCACTTAAAAGTTACAAGATGGAGGGTATGAAGCAAAGACCTACACTAATACAACAACAGAGAGTGGCAGCCCAAACTTCTAGGTAAACAGCACCCTCTAGTGTTTTGAAAGGAAAGGCCTACACTTATGAACAATTATAAAAAATACATGGACACAGGGGAGTCAGTCAGCATATATTTACCCCAACTTGATAGCACTTTCTACTGTGGTTGAAAAGAAAGATGCAAAAGTTAGAGTAGATATCAACTGTTATTCAGTCAAGAGGGCAAGGAAATGAAAAATAACAGCAGAGAAGGATGCCAAAAGTGTCCAAATGTTGCTTTAAGATGTTTTCACTTAAACGTTGATGGGAGAGGTATAAGGGTTTACAATATTAGTTACACTGAAAAATGAAATTCCATAGAAAAGAGGTTGAGTCTTGCCTGTAGTTCACTTCCTCATTAAAACTACCCCAAAGAGAAGCACTTATGAACACAGGACCAATCAATGCTCCCATTTGAAGTAATCTTAATGTGTTGAACTCTGTGATTAAATGAGCATTGCATGGAGAACGCAGTCTGTAGTTCTTGAAGGCAATTGTCTCTTGAAGCACTGATCACTTGAAACTACCCCAACAAATAGCACTTACCAAATACAACAGACGAGTTAGTGCCATTGTGAGGGTACAGAGGGTGACGGTAGTAGCAGCTGAAAATCTTGTCCAATTTCTAGCCTGAAAGTCGGTAGGACCGGACGAGATCCTTTGCAGTCAGAGACACGTGGAGAATGTTGCCTGCTTTAAGGAAGAGCTGGTCTGAGCCATGTGGTTTACCAGCTCCCAATATAAGTGTGTCCATGCCCCCTTGTCTTTGCCGTGGTCGTTGACACTCTGCTTTTCTGTAAAGCCCATCAAGTTTTGATTGCCGATATAACATCTTTGGAACGACTCAGCATTTTTCAGCATGGGTGGACTTTTCACACATTTAAAAGCACTTCATGCAAACACAACAATTATGAACTTTATTGCCCCTGAATTTAGAAAAGAGGTCAAGTCATTTTTAAAGGAAAGGCCTACACTAAATACATAAACAGGAAGGGGCAGACCAAACCTCTAGGTAAACCAGCACCATCTAGTGTTTACACTGCATATGCTGCAACATGATTGCACTAAAGAGAAGCACTTATTCTTATATAGTATCAGGAATGCTTGCCTTTGTAGTCATCTAAAGGGGCTTTGGAAATGTAAGGGACCAAACATGGACACAGGGGAGTCAGTCAGCAAATATTTACCCCAACTTGATAGCACTTTCTACTTTGGTTGAAAATAAAGATGCTAAAGTTAGAGTAGATATCGACTGATTTTTTTAGACAAGAGGGAGAGTGCAAAAATGGCTGCAGAGGAGGATGCAAAATAGTGTCCAAATGTTGCTCCAAGTCATTAGCACTTAAAAGTTACAAGATGGAGGGTATGAAGCAAAGACCTACACTAATACAACAACAGAGAGTGGCAGCCCAAACTTCTAGGTAAACAGCACCCTCTAGTGTTTTGAAAGGAAAGGCCTACACTTATGAACAATTATAAAAAATACATGGACACAGGGGAGTCAGTCAGCATATATTTACCCCAACTTGATAGCACTTTCTACTGTGGTTGAAAAGAAAGATGCAAAAGTTAGAGTAGATATCAACTGTTATTCAGTCAAGAGGGCAAGGAAATGAAAAATAACAGCAGAGAAGGATGCCAAAAGTGTCCAAATGTTGCTTTAAGATGTTTTCACTTAAACGTTGATGGTAGAGGTATAAGGGTTTACAATATTAGTTACACTGAAAAATGAAATTCCATAGAAAAGAGGTTGAGTCTTGCCTGTAGTTCACTTCCTCATTAAAACTACCCCAAAGAGAAGCACTTATGAACACAGGACCAATCAATGCTCCCATTTGAAGTAATCTTAATGTGTTGAACTCTGTGATTAAATGAGCATTGCATGGAGAACGCAGTCTGTAGTTCTTGAAGGCAATTGTCTCTTGAAGCACTGATCACTTGAAACTACCCCAACAAATAGCACTTACCAAATACAACAGACGAGTTAGTGCCATTGTGAGGGTACAGAGGGTGACGGTAGTAGCAGCTGAAAATCTTGTCCAATTTCTAGCCTGAAAGTCGGTAGGACCGGACGAGATCCTTTGCAGTCAGAGACACGTGGAGAATGTTGCCTGCTTTAAGGAAGAGCTGGTCTGAGCCATGTGGTTTACCAGCTCCCAATATAAGTGTGTCCATGCCCCCTTGTCTTTGCCGTGGTCGTTGACACTCTGCTTTTCTGTAAAGCCCATCAAGTTTTGATTGCCGATATAACATCTTTGGAACGACTCAGCATTTTTCAGCATGGGTGGACTTTTCACACATTTAAAAGCACTTCATGCAAACACAACAATTATGAACTTTATTGCCCCTGAATTTAGAAAAGAGGTCAAGTCATTTTTAAAGGAAAGGCCTACACTAAATACATAAACAGGAAGGGGCAGACCAAACCTCTAGGTAAACCAGCACCATCTAGTGTTTACACTGCATATGCTGCAACATGATTGCACTAAAGAGAAGCACTTATTCTTATATAGTATCAGGAATGCTTGCCTTTGTAGTCATCTAAAGGGGCTTTGGAAATGTAAGGGACCAAACATGGACACAGGGGAGTCAGTCAGCAAATATTTACCCCAACTTGATAGCACTTTCTACTTTGGTTGAAAATAAAGATGCTAAAGTTAGAGTAGATATCGACTGATTTTTTTAGACAAGAGGGAGAGTGCAAAAATGGCTGCAGAGGAGGATGCAAAATAGTGTCCAAATGTTGCTCCAAGTCATTAGCACTTAAAAGTTACAAGATGGAGGGAGAGGTATGAAGCAAAGACCTACACTACTACAAAAACAGAGAGTGGCAGACCAAACTTCTAGGTAAACAGCACCCTCTAGTGTTTTGAAAGGAAAGGCCTACACTTATGAACAATTATAAAAAATACATGGACACAGGGGAGTCAGTCAGCATATATTTACCCCAACTTGATAGCACTTTCTACTGTGGTTGAAAAGAAAGATGCAAAAGTTAGAGTAGATATCAACTGTTATTCAGTCAAGAGGGCAAGGAAATGAAAAATAACAGCAGAGAAGGATGCCAAAAGTGTCCAAATGTTGCTTTAAGATGTTTTCACTTAAACGTTGATGGGAGAGGTATAAGGGTTTACAATATTAGTTACACTGAAAAATGAAATTCCATAGAAAAGAGGTTGAGTCTTGCCTGTAGTTCACTTCCTCATTAAAACTACCCCAAAGAGAAGCACTTATGAACACAGGACCAATCAATGCTCCCATTTGAAGTAATCTTAATGTGTTGAACTCTGTGATTAAATGAGCATTGCATGGAGAACGCAGTCTGTAGTTCTTGAAGGCAATTGTCTCTTGAAGCACTGATCACTTGAAACTACCCCAACAAATAGCACTTACCAAATACAACAGACGAGTTAGTGCCATTGTGAGGGTACAGAGGGTGACGGTAGTAGCAGCTGAAAATCTTGTCCAATTTCTAGCCTGAAAGTCGGTAGGACCGGACGAGATCCTTTGCAGTCAGAGACACGTGGAGAATGTTGCCTGCTTTAAGGAAGAGCTGGTCTGAGCCATGTGGTTTACCAGCTCCCAATATAAGTGTGTCCATGCCCCCTTGTCTTTGCCGTGGTCGTTGACACTCTGCTTTTCTGTAAAGCCCATCAAGTTTTGATTGCCGATATAACATCTTTGGAACGACTCAGCATTTTTCAGCATGGGTGGACTTTTCACACATTTAAAAGCACTTCATGCAAACACAACAATTATGAACTTTATTGCCCCTGAATTTAGAAAAGAGGTCAAGTCATTTTTAAAGGAAAGGCCTACACTAAATACATAAACAGGAAGGGGCAGACCAAACCTCTAGGTAAACCAGCACCATCTAGTGTTTACACTGCATATGCTGCAACATGATTGCACTAAAGAGAAGCACTTATTCTTATATAGTATCAGGAATGCTTGCCTTTGTAGTCATCTAAAGGGGCTTTGGAAATGTAAGGGACCAAACATGGACACAGGGGAGTCAGTCAGCAAATATTTACCCCAACTTGATAGCACTTTCTACTTTGGTTGAAAATAAAGATGCTAAAGTTAGAGTAGATATCGACTGATTTTTTTAGACAAGAGGGAGAGTGCAAAAATGGCTGCAGAGGAGGATGCAAAATAGTGTCCAAATGTTGCTCCAAGTCATTAGCACTTAAAAGTTACAAGATGGAGGGTATGAAGCAAAGACCTACACTAATACAACAACAGAGAGTGGCAGCCCAAACTTCTAGGTAAACAGCACCCTCTAGTGTTTTGAAAGGAAAGGCCTACACTTATGAACAATTATAAAAAATACATGGACACAGGGGAGTCAGTCAGCATATATTTACCCCAACTTGATAGCACTTTCTACTGTGGTTGAAAAGAAAGATGCAAAAGTTAGAGTAGATATCAACTGTTATTCAGTCAAGAGGGCAAGGAAATGAAAAATAACAGCAGAGAAGGATGCCAAAAGTGTCCAAATGTTGCTTTAAGATGTTTTCACTTAAACGTTGATGGTAGAGGTATAAGGGTTTACAATATTAGTTACACTGAAAAATGAAATTCCATAGAAAAGAGGTTGAGTCTTGCCTGTAGTTCACTTCCTCATTAAAACTACCCCAAAGAGAAGCACTTATGAACACAGGACCAATCAATGCTCCCATTTGAAGTAATCTTAATGTGTTGAACTCTGTGATTAAATGAGCATTGCATGGAGAACGCAGTCTGTAGTTCTTGAAGGCAATTGTCTCTTGAAGCACTGATCACTTGAAACTACCCCAACAAATAGCACTTACCAAATACAACAGACGAGTTAGTGCCATTGTGAGGGTACAGAGGGTGACGGTAGTAGCAGCTGAAAATCTTGTCCAATTTCTAGCCTGAAAGTCGGTAGGACCGGACGAGATCCTTTGCAGTCAGAGACACGTGGAGAATGTTGCCTGCTTTAAGGAAGAGCTGGTCTGAGCCATGTGGTTTACCAGCTCCCAATATAAGTGTGTCCATGCCCCCTTGTCTTTGCCGTGGTCGTTGACACTCTGCTTTTCTGTAAAGCCCATCAAGTTTTGATTGCCGATATAACATCTTTGGAACGACTCAGCATTTTTCAGCATGGGTGGACTTTTCACACATTTAAAAGCACTTCATGCAAACACAACAATTATGAACTTTATTGCCCCTGAATTTAGAAAAGAGGTCAAGTCATTTTTAAAGGAAAGGCCTACACTAAATACATAAACAGGAAGGGGCAGACCAAACCTCTAGGTAAACCAGCACCATCTAGTGTTTACACTGCATATGCTGCAACATGATTGCACTAAAGAGAAGCACTTATTCTTATATAGTATCAGGAATGCTTGCCTTTGTAGTCATCTAAAGGGGCTTTGGAAATGTAAGGGACCAAACATGGACACAGGGGAGTCAGTCAGCAAATATTTACCCCAACTTGATAGCACTTTCTACTTTGGTTGAAAATAAAGATGCTAAAGTTAGAGTAGATATCGACTGATTTTTTTAGACAAGAGGGAGAGTGCAAAAATGGCTGCAGAGGAGGATGCAAAATAGTGTCCAAATGTTGCTCCAAGTCATTAGCACTTAAAAGTTACAAGATGGAGGGAGAGGTATGAAGCAAAGACCTACACTACTACAAAAACAGAGAGTGGCAGACCAAACTTCTAGGTAAACAGCACCCTCTAGTGTTTTGAAAGGAAAGGCCTACACTTATGAACAATTATAAAAAATACATGGACACAGGGGAGTCAGTCAGCATATATTTACCCCAACTTGATAGCACTTTCTACTGTGGTTGAAAAGAAAGATGCAAAAGTTAGAGTAGATATCAACTGTTATTCAGTCAAGAGGGCAAGGAAATGAAAAATAACAGCAGAGAAGGATGCCAAAAGTGTCCAAATGTTGCTTTAAGATGTTTTCACTTAAACGTTGATGGGAGAGGTATAAGGGTTTACAATATTAGTTACACTGAAAAATGAAATTCCATAGAAAAGAGGTTGAGTCTTGCCTGTAGTTCACTTCCTCATTAAAACTACCCCAAAGAGAAGCACTTATGAACACAGGACCAATCAATGCTCCCATTTGAAGTAATCTTAATGTGTTGAACTCTGTGATTAAATGAGCATTGCATGGAGAACGCAGTCTGTAGTTCTTGAAGGCAATTGTCTCTTGAAGCACTGATCACTTGAAACTACCCCAACAAATAGCACTTACCAAATACAACAGACGAGTTAGTGCCATTGTGAGGGTACAGAGGGTGACGGTAGTAGCAGCTGAAAATCTTGTCCAATTTCTAGCCTGAAAGTCGGTAGGACCGGACGAGATCCTTTGCAGTCAGAGACACGTGGAGAATGTTGCCTGCTTTAAGGAAGAGCTGGTCTGAGCCATGTGGTTTACCAGCTCCCAATATAAGTGTGTCCATGCCCCCTTGTCTTTGCCGTGGTCGTTGACACTCTGCTTTTCTGTAAAGCCCATCAAGTTTTGATTGCCGATATAACATCTTTGGAACGACTCAGCATTTTTCAGCATGGGTGGACTTTTCACACATTTAAAAGCACTTCATGCAAACACAACAATTATGAACTTTATTGCCCCTGAATTTAGAAAAGAGGTCAAGTCATTTTTAAAGGAAAGGCCTACACTAAATACATAAACAGGAAGGGGCAGACCAAACCTCTAGGTAAACCAGCACCATCTAGTGGTTACACTGCATATGATGCAACATGATTGCACTAAAGAGAAGCACTTATTCTTATATAGTATCAGGAATGCTTGCCTTTGTAGTCATCTAAAGGGGCTTTGGAAATGTAAGGGACCAAACATGGACACAGGGGAGTCAGTCAGCAAATATTTACCCCAACTTGATAGCACTTTCTACTTTGGTTGAAAATAAAGATGCTAAAGTTAGAGTAGATATCGACTGATTTTTTTAGACAAGAGGGAGAGTGCAAAAATGGCTGCAGAGGAGGATGCAAAATAGTGTCCAAATGTTGCTCCAAGTCATTAGCACTTAAAAGTTACAAGATGGAGGGAGAGGTATGAAGCAAAGACCTACACTACTACAAAAACAGAGAGTGGCAGACCAAACTTCTAGGTAAACAGCACCCTCTAGTGTTTTGAAAGGAAAGGCCTACACTTATGAACAATTATAAAAAATACATGGACACAGGGGAGTCAGTCAGCATATATTTACCCCAACTTGATAGCACTTTCTACTGTGGTTGAAAAGAAAGATGCAAAAGTTAGAGTAGATATCAACTGTTATTCAGTCAAGAGGGCAAGGAAATGAAAAATAACAGCAGAGAAGGATGCCAAAAGTGTCCAAATGTTGCTTTAAGATGTTTTCACTTAAACGTTGATGGGAGAGGTATAAGGGTTTACAATATTAGTTACACTGAAAAATGAAATTCCATAGAAAAGAGGTTGAGTCTTGCCTGTAGTTCACTTCCTCATTAAAACTACCCCAAAGAGAAGCACTTATGAACACAGGACCAATCAATGCTCCCATTTGAAGTAATCTTAATGTGTTGAACTCTGTGATTAAATGAGCATTGCATGGAGAACGCAGTCTGTAGTTCTTGAAGGCAATTGTCTCTTGAAGCACTGATCACTTGAAACTACCCCAACAAATAGCACTTACCAAATACAACAGACGAGTTAGTGCCATTGTGAGGGTACAGAGGGTGACGGTAGTAGCAGCTGAAAATCTTGTCCAATTTCTAGCCTGAAAGTCGGTAGGACCGGACGAGATCCTTTGCAGTCAGAGACACGTGGAGAATGTTGCCTGCTTTAAGGAAGAGCTGGTCTGAGCCATGTGGTTTACCAGCTCCCAATATAAGTGTGTCCATGCCCCTTGTCTTTGCCGTGGTCGTTGACACTCTGCTTTTCTGTAAAGCCCATCAAGTTTTGATTGCCGATATAACATCTTTGGAACGACTCAGCATTTTTCAGCATGGGTGGACTTTTCACACATTTAAAAGCACTTCATGCAAACACAACAATTATGAACTTTATTGCCCCTGAATTTAGAAAAGAGGTCAAGTCATTTTTAAAGGAAAGGCCTACACTAAATACATAAACAGGAAGGGGCAGACCAAACCTCTAGGTAAACCAGCACCATCTAGTGTTTACACTGCATATGCTGCAACATGATTGCACTAAAGAGAAGCACTTATTCTTATATAGTATCAGGAATGATTGCCTTTGTAGTCATCTAAAGGGGCTTTGGAAATGTAAGGGACCAAACATGGACACAGGGGAGTCAGTCAGCAAATATTTACCCCAACTTGATAGCACTTTCTACTTTGGTTGAAAAGAAAGATGCTAAAGTTAGAGTAGATATCGACTGATTTTTTTAGACAAGAGGGAGAGTGCAAAAATGGCTGCAGAGGAGGATGCAAAATAGTGTCCAAATGTTGCTCCAAGTCATTAGCACTTAAAAGTTACAAGATGGAGGGAGAGGTATGAAGTAAAGACCTACACTAATACAAAAACAGAGAGTGGCAGACCAAACTTCTAGGTAAACAGCACCCTCTAGTGTTTTGAAAGGAAAGGCCTACACTTATGAACAATTATAAAAAATACATGGACACAGGGGAGTCAGTCAGCATATATTTACCCCAACTTGATAGCACTTTCTACTGTGGTTGAAAAGAAAGATGCAAAAGTTAGAGTAGATATCAACTGTTATTCAGTCAAGAGGGCAAGGAAATGAAAAATAACAGCAGAGAAGGATGCCAAAAGTGTCCAAATGTTGCTTTAAGATGTTTTCACTTAAACGTTGATGGGAGAGGTATAAGGGTTTACAATATTAGTTACACTGAAAAATGAAATTCCATAGAAAAGAGGTTGAGTCTTGCCTGTAGTTCACTTCCTCATTAAAACTACCCCAAAGAGAAGCACTTATGAACACAGGACCAATCAATGCTCCCATTTGAAGTAATCTTAATGTGTTGAACTCTGTGATTAAATGAGCATTGCATGGAGAACGCAGTCTGTAGTTCTTGAAGGCAATTGTCTCTTGAAGCACTGATCACTTGAAACTACCCCAACAAATAGCACTTACCAAATACAACAGACGAGTTAGTGCCATTGTGAGGGTACAGAGGGTGACGGTAGTAGCAGCTGAAAATCTTGTCCAATTTCTAGCCTGAAAGTCGGTAGGACCGGACGAGATCCTTTGCAGTCAGAGACACGTGGAGAATGTTGCCTGCTTTAAGGAAGAGCTGGTCTGAGCCATGTGGTTTACCAGCTCCCAATATAAGTGTGTCCATGCCCCCTTGTCTTTGCCGTGGTCGTTGACACTCTGCTTTTCTGTAAAGCCCATCAAGTTTTGATTGGCGATATAACATCTTTGGAACGACTCAGCATTTTTCAGCATGGGTGGACTTTTCACACATTTAAAAGCACTTCATGCAAACACAACAATTATGAACTTTATTGCCCCTGAATTTAGAAAAGAGGTCAAGTCATTTTTAAAGGAAAGGCCTACACTAAATACATAAACAGGAAGGGGCAGACCAAACCTCTAGGTAAACCAGCACCATCTAGTGTTTACACTGCATATGCTGCAACATGATTGCACTAAAGAGAAGCACTTATTCTTATATAGTATCAGGAATGCATGGGTGGACTTTTCACACATTTAAAAGCACTTCATGCAAACACAACAATTATGAACTTTATTGCCCCTGAATTTAGAAAAGAGGTCAAGTCATTTTTAAAGGAAAGGCCTACACTAAATACATAAACAGGAAGGGGCAGACCAAACCTCTAGGTAAACCAGCACCATCTAGTGTTTACACTGCATATGCTGCAACATGATTGCACTAAAGAGAAGCACTTATTCTTATATAGTATCAGGAATGCTTGACTTTGTAGTCATCTAAAGGGGCTTTGGAAATGTAAGGGACCAAACATGGACACAGGGGAGTCAGTCAGCAAATATTTACCCCAACTTGATAGCACTTTCTACTTTGGTTGAAAAGAAAGATGCTAAAGTTAGAGTAGATATCGACTGATTTTTTTAGACAAGAGGGAGAGTGCAAAAATGGCTGCAGAGGAGGATGCAAAATAGTGTCCAAATGTTGCTCCAAGTCATTAGCACTTAAAAGTTACAAGATGGAGGGAGAGGTATGAAGCAAAGACCTACACTAATACAAAAACAGAGAGTGGCAGACCAAACTTCTAGGTAAACAGCACCCTCTAGTGTTTTGAAAGGAAAGGCCTACACTTATGAACAATTATAAAAAATACATGGACACAGGGGAGTCAGTCAGCATATATTTACCCCAACTTGATAGCACTTTCTACTGTGGTTGAAAAGAAAGATGCAAAAGTTAGAGTAGATATCAACTGTTATTCAGTCAAGAGGGCAAGGAAATGAAATATAACAGCAGAGAAGGATGCCAAAAGTGTCCAAATGTTGCTTTAAGATGTTTTCACTTAAACGTTGATGGGAGAGGTATAAGGGTTTACAATATTAGTTACACTGAAAAATGAAATTCCATAGAAAAGAGGTTGAGTCTTGCCTGTAGTTCACTTCCTCATTAAAACTACCCCAAAGAGAAGCACTTATGAACACAGGACCAATCAATGCTCCCATTTGAAGTAATCTTAATGTGTTGAACTCTGTGATTAAATGAGCATTGCATGGAGAACGCAGTCTGTAGTTCTTGAAGGCAATTGTCTCTTGAAGCACTGATCACTTGAAACTACCCCAACAAATAGCACTTACCAAATACAACAGACGAGTTAGTGCCATTGTGAGGGTACAGAGGGTGACGGTAGTAGCAGCTGAAAATCTTGTCCAATTTCTAGCCTGAAAGTCGGTAGGACCGGAAGAGATCCTTTGCAGTCAGAGACACGTGGAGAATGTTGCCTGCTTTAAGGAAGAGCTGGTCTGAGCCATGTGGTTTACCAGCTCCCAATATAAGTGTGTCCATGCCCCCTTGTCTTTGCCGTGGTCGTTGACACTCTGCTTTTCTGTAAAGCCCATCAAGTTTTGATTGCCGATATAACATCTTTGGAACGACTCAGCATTTTTCAGCATGGGTGGACTTTTCACACATTTAAAAGCACTTCATGCAAACACAACAATTATGAACTTTATTGCCCCTGAATTTAGAAAAGAGGTCAAGTCATTTTTAAAGGAAAGGCCTACACTAAATACATAAACAGGAAGGGGCAGACCAAACCTCTAGGTAAACCAGCACCATCTAGTGTTTACACTGCATATGCTGCAACATGATTGCACTAAAGAGAAGCACTTATTCTTATATAGTATCAGGAATGCTTGCCTTTGTAGTCATCTAAAGGGGCTTTGGAAATGTAAGGGACCAAACATGGACACAGGGGAGTCAGTCAGCAAATATTTACCCCAACTTGATAGCACTTTCTACTTTGGTTGAAAAGAAAGATGCTAAAGTTAGAGTAGATATCGACTGATTTTTTTAGACAAGAGGGAGAGTGCAAAAATGGCTGCAGAGGAGGATGCAAAATAGTGTCCAAATGTTGCTCCAAGTCATTAGCACTTAAAAGTTACAAGATGGAGGGAGAGGTATGAAGTAAAGACCTACACTAATACAAAAACAGAGAGTGGCAGACCAAACTTCTAGGTAAACAGCACCCTCTAGTGTTTTGAAAGGAAAGGCCTACACTTATGAACAATTATAAAAAATACATGGACACAGGGGAGTCAGTCAGCATATATTTACCCCAACTTGATAGCACTTTCTACTGTGGTTGAAAAGAAAGATGCAAAAGTTAGAGTAGATATCAACTGTTATTCAGTCAAGAGGGCAAGGAAATGAAAAATAACAGCAGAGAAGGATGCCAAAAGTGTCCAAATGTTGCTTTAAGATGTTTTCACTTAAACGTTGATGGGAGAGGTATAAGGGTTTACAATATTAGTTACACTGAAAAATGAAATTCCATAGAAAAGAGGTTGAGTCTTGCCTGTAGTTCACTTCCTCATTAAAACTACCCCAAAGAGAAGCACTTATGAACACAGGACCAATCAATGCTCCCATTTGAAGTAATCTTAATGTGTTGAACTCTGTGATTAAATGAGCATTGCATGGAGAACGCAGTCTGTAGTTCTTGAAGGCAATTGTCTCTTGAAGCACTGATCACTTGAAACTACCCCAACAAATAGCACTTACCAAATACAACAGACGAGTTAGTGCCATTGTGAGGGTACAGAGGGTGACGGTAGTAGCAGCTGAAAATCTTGTCCAATTTCTAGCCTGAAAGTCGGTAGGACCGGACGAGATCCTTTGCAGTCAGAGACACGTGGAGAATGTTGCCTGCTTTAAGGAAGAGCTGGTCTGAGCCATGTGGTTTACCAGCTCCCAATATAAGTGTGTCCATGCCCCCTTGTCTTTGCCGTGGTCGTTGACACTCTGCTTTTCTGTAAAGCCCATCAAGTTTTGATTGCCGATATAACATCTTTGGAAAGACTCAGCATTTTTCAGCATGGGTGGACTTTTCACACATTTAAAAGCACTTCATGCAAACACAACAATTATGAACTTTATTGCCCCTGAATTTAGAAAAGAGGTCAAGTCATTTTTAAAGGAAAGGCCTACACTAAATACATAAACAGGAAGGGGCAGACCAAATCTCTAGGTAAACCAGCACCATCTAGTGTTTACACTGCATATGCTGCAACATGATTGCACTAAAGAGAAGCACTTATTCTTATATAGTATCAGGAATGATTGCCTTTGTAGTCATCTAAAGGGGCTTTGGAAATGTAAGGGACCAAACATGGACACAGGGGAGTCAGTCAGCAAATATTTACCCCAACTTGATAGCACTTTCTACTTTGGTTGAAAAGAAAGATGCTAAAGTTAGAGTAGATATCGACTGATTTTTTTAGACAAGAGGGAGAGTGCAAAAATGGCTGCAGAGGAGGATGCAAAATAGTGTCCAAATGTTGCTCCAAGTCATTAGCACTTAAAAGTTACAAGATGGAGGGAGAGGTATGAAGCAAAGACCTACACTAATACAAAAACAGAGAGTGGCAGACCAAACTTCTAGGTAAACAGCACCCTCTAGTGTTTTGAAAGGAAAGGCCTACACTTATGAACAATTATAAAAAATACATGGACACAGGGGAGTCAGTCAGCATATATTTACCCCAACTTGATAGCACTTTCTACTGTGGTTGAAAAGAAAGATGCAAAAGTTAGAGTAGATATCAACTGTTATTCAGTCAAGAGGGCAAGGAAATGAAAAATAACAGCAGAGAAGGATGCCAAAAGTGTCCAAATGTTGCTTTAAGATGTTTTCACTTAAACGTTGATGGGAGAGGTATAAGGGTTTACAATATTAGTTACACTGAAAAATGAAATTCCATAGAAAAGAGGTTGAGTCTTGCCTGTAGTTCACTTCCTCATTAAAACTACCCCAAAGAGAAGCACTTATGAACACAGGACCAATCAATGCTCCCATTTGAAGTAATCTTAATGTGTTGAACTCTGTGATTAAATGAGCATTGCATGGAGAACGCAGTCTGTAGTTCTTGAAGGCAATTGTCTCTTGAAGCACTGATCACTTGAAACTACCCCAACAAATAGCACTTACCAAATACAACAGACGAGTTAGTGCCATTGTGAGGGTACAGAGGGTGACGGTAGTAGCAGCTGAAAATCTTGTCCAATTTCTAGCCTGAAAGTCGGTAGGACCGGACGAGATCCTTTGCAGTCAGAGACACGTGGAGAATGTTGCCTGCTTTAAGGAAGAGCTGGACTGAGCCATGTGGTTTACCAGCTCCCAATATAAGTGTGTCCATGCCCCCTTGTCTTTGCCGTGGTCGTTGACACTCTGCTTTTCTGTAAAGCCCATCAATTTTTGATTGCCGATATAACATCTTTGGAACGACTCAGCATTTTTCAGCATGGGTGGACTTTTCACACATTTAAAAGCACTTCATGCAAACACAACAATTATGAACTTTATTGCCCCTGAATTTAGAAAAGAGGTCAAGTCATTTTTAAAGGAAAGGCCTACACTAAATACATAAACAGGAAGGGGCAGACCAAACCTCTAGGTAAACCAGCACCATCTAGTGTTTACACTGCATATGCTGCAACATGATTGCACTAAAGAGAAGCACTTATTCTTATATAGTATCAGGAATGATTGCCTTTGTAGTCATCTAAAGGGGCTTTGGAAATGTAAGGGACCAAACATGGACACAGGGGACACATTTACTTTGGTTGAAAAGAAAGATGCTAAAGTTAGAGTAGATATCGACTGATTTTTTTAGACAAGAGGGAGAGTGCAAAAATGGCTGCAGAGGAGGATGCAAAATAGTGTCCAAATGTTGCTCCAAGTCATTAGCACTTAAAAGTTACAAGATGGAGGGAGAGGTATGAAGCAAAGACCTACACTAATACAAAAACAGAGAGTGGCAGACCAAACTTCTAGGTAAACAGCACCCTCTAGTGTTTTGAAAGGAAAGGCCTACACTTATGAACAATTATAAAAAATACATGGACACAGGGGAGTCAGTCAGCATATATTTACCCCAACTTGATAGCACTTTCTACTGTGGTTGAAAAGAAAGATGCAAAAGTTAGAGTAGATATCAACTGTTATTCAGTCAAGAGGGCAAGGAAATGAAAAATAACAGCAGAGAAGGATGCCAAAAGTGTCCAAATGTTGCTTTAAGATGTTTTCACTTAAACGTTGATGGGAGAGGTATAAGGGTTTACAATATTAGTTACACTGAAAAATGAAATTCCATAGAAAAGAGGTTGAGTCTTGCCTGTAGTTCACTTCCTCATTAAAACTACCCCAAAGAGAAGCACTTATGAACACAGGACCAATCAATGCTCCCATTTGAAGTAATCTTAATGTGTTGAACTCTGTGATTAAATGAGCATTGCATGGAGAACGCAGTCTGTAGTTCTTGAAGGCAATTGTCTCTTGAAGCACTGATCACTTGAAACTACCCCAACAAATAGCACTTACCAAATACAACAGACGAGTTAGTGCCATTGTGAGGGTACAGAGGGTGACGGTAGTAGCAGCTGAAAATCTTGTCCAATTTCTAGCCTGAAAGTCGGTAGGACCGGACGAGATCCTTTGCAGTCAGAGACACGTGGAGAATGTTGCCTGCTTTAAGGAAGAGCTGGTCTGAGCCATGTGGTTTACCAGCTCCCAATATAAGTGTGTCCATGCCCCCTTGTCTTTGCCGTGGTCGTTGACACTCTGCTTTTCTGTAAAGCCCATCAAGTTTTGATTGCCGATATAACATCTTTGGAACGACTCAGCATTTTTCAGCATGGGTGGACTTTTCACACATTTAAAAGCACTTCATGCAAACACAACAATTATGAACTTTATTGCCCCTGAATTTAGAAAAGAGGTCAAGTCATTTTTAAAGGAAAGGCCTACACTAAATACATAAACAGGAAGGGGCAGACCAAACCTCTAGGTAAACCAGCACCATCTAGTGTTTACACTGCATATGCTGCAACATGATTGCACTAAAGAGAAGCACTTATTCTTATATAGTATCAGGAATGATTGCCTTTGTAGTCATCTAAAGGGGCTTTGGAAATGTAAGGGACCAAACATGGACACAGGGGAGTCAGTCAGCAAATATTTACCCCAACTTGATAGCACTTTCTACTTTGGTTGAAAAGAAAGATGCTAAAGTTAGAGTAGATATCGACTGATTTTTTTAGACAAGAGGGAGAGTGCAAAAATGGCTGCAGAGGAGGATGCAAAATAGTGTCCAAATGTTGCTCCAAGTCATTAGCACTTAAAAGTTACAAGATGGAGGGAGAGGTATGAAGCAAAGACCTACACTAATACAAAAACAGAGAGTGGCAGACCAAACTTCTAGGTAAACAGCACCCTCTAGTGTTTTGAAAGGAAAGGCCTACACTTATGAACAATTATAAAAAATACATGGACACAGGGGAGTCAGTCAGCATATATTTACCCCAACTTGATAGCACTTTCTACTGTGGTTGAAAAGAAAGATGCAAAAGTTAGAGTAGATATCAACTGTTATCCAGTCAAGAGGGCAAGGAAATGAAAAATAACAGCAGAGAAGGATGCCAAAAGTGTCCAAATGTTGCTTTAAGATGTTTTCACTTAAACGTTGATGGGAGAGGTATAAGGGTTTACAATATTAGTTACACTGAAAAATGAAATTCCATAGAAAAGAGGTTGAGTCTTGCCTGTAGTTCACTTCCTCATTAAAACTACCCCAAAGAGAAGCACTTATGAACACAGGACCAATCAATGCTCCCATTTGAAGTAATCTTAATGTGTTGAACTCTGTGATTAAATGAGCATTGCATGGAGAACGCAGTCTGTAGTTCTTGAAGGCAATTGTCTCTTGAAGCACTGATCACTTGAAACTACCCCAACAAATAGCACTTACCAAATACAACAGACGAGTTAGTGCCATTGTGAGGGTACAGAGGGTGACGGTAGTAGCAGCTGAAAATCTTGTCCAATTTCTAGCCTGAAAGTCGGTAGGACCGGAAGAGATCCTTTGCAGTCAGAGACACGTGGAGAATGTTGCCTGCTTTAAGGAAGAGCTGGTCTGAGCCATGTGGTTTACCAGCTCCCAATATAAGTGTGTCCATGCCCCCTTGTCTTTGCCGTGGTCGTTGACACTCTGCTTTTCTGTAAAGCCCATCAAGTTTTGATTGCCGATATAACATCTTTGGAACGACTCAGCATTTTTCAGCATGGGTGGACTTTTCACACATTTAAAAGCACTTCATGCAAACACAACAATTATGAACTTTATTGCCCCTGAATTTAGAAAAGAGGTCAAGTCATTTTTAAAGGAAAGGCCTACACTAAATACATAAACAGGAGGGGGCAGACCAAACCTCTAGGTAAACCAGCACCATCTAGTGTTTACACTGCATATGCTGCAACATGATTGCACTAAAGAGAAGCACTTATTCTTATATAGTATCAGGAATGCATGGGTGGACTTTTCACACATTTAAAAGCACTTCATGCAAACACAACAATTATGAACTTTATTGCCCCTGAATTTAGAAAAGAGGTCAAGTCATTTTTAAAGGAAAGGCCTACACTAAATACATAAACAGGAGGGGGCAGACCAAACCTCTAGGTAAACCAGCACCATCTAGTGTTTACACTGCATATGCTGCAACATGATTGCACTAAAGAGAAGCACTTATTCTTATATAGTATCAGGAATGATTGCCTTTGTAGTCATCTAAAGGGGCTTTGGAAATGTAAGGGACCAAACATGGACACAGGGGAGTCAGTCAGCAAATATTTACCCCAACTTGATAGCACTTTCTACTTTGGTTGAAAAGAAAGATGCTAAAGTTAGAGTAGATATCGACTGATTTTTTTAGACAAGAGGGAGAGTGCAAAAATGGCTGCAGAGGAGGATGCAAAATAGTGTCCAAATGTTGCTCCAAGTCATTAGCACTTAAAAGTTACAAGATGGAGGGAGAGGTATGAAGCAAAGACCTACACTAATACAAAAACAGAGAGTGGCAGACCAAACTTCTAGGTAAACAGCACCCTCTAGTGTTTTGAAAGGAAAGGCCTACACTTATGAACAATTATAAAAAATACATGGACACAGGGGAGTCAGTCAGCATATATTTACCCCAACTTGATAGCACTTTCTACTGTGGTTGAAAAGAAAGATGCAAAAGTTAGAGTAGATATCAACTGTTATTCAGTCAAGAGGGCAAGGAAATGAAAAATAACAGCAGAGAAGGATGCCAAAAGTGTCCAAATGTTGCTTTAAGATGTTTTCACTTAAACGTTGATGGGAGAGGTATAAGGGTTTACAATATTAGTTACACTGAAAAATGAAATTCCATAGAAAAGAGGTTGAGTCTTGCCTGTAGTTCACTTCCTCATTAAAACTACCCCAAAGAGAAGCACTTATGAACACAGGACCAATCAATGCTCCCATTTGAAGTAATCTTAATGTGTTGAACTCTGTGATTAAATGAGCATTGCATGGAGAACGCAGTCTGTAGTTCTTGAAGGCAATTGTCTCTTGAAGCACTGATCACTTGAAACTACCCCAACAAATAGCACTTACCAAATACAACAGACGAGTTAGTGCCATTGTGAGGGTACAGAGGGTGACGGTAGTAGCAGCTGAAAATCTTGTCCAATTTCTAGCCTGAAAGTCGGTAGGACCGGAAGAGATCCTTTGCAGTCAGAGACACGTGGAGAATGTTGCCTGCTTTAAGGAAGAGCTGGTCTGAGCCATGTGGTTTACCAGCTCCCAATATAAGTGTGTCCATGCCCCCTTGTCTTTGCCGTGGTCGTTGACACTCTGCTTTTCTGTAAAGCCCATCAAGTTTTGATTGCCGATATAACATCTTTGGAACGACTCAGCATTTTTCAGCATGGGTGGACTTTTCACACATTTAAAAGCACTTCATGCAAACACAACAATTATGAACTTTATTGCCCCTGAATTTAGAAAAGAGGTCAAGTCATTTTTAAAGGAAAGGCCTACACTAAATACATAAACAGGAAGGGGCAGACCAAACCTCTAGGTAAACCAGCACCATCTAGTGTTTACACTGCATATGCTGCAACATGATTGCACTAAAGAGAAGCACTTATTCTTATATAGTATCAGGAATGCTTGCCTTTGTAGTCATCTAAAGGGGCTTTGGAAATGTAAGGGACCAAACATGGACACAGGGGAGTCAGTCAGCAAATATTTACCCCAACTTGATAGCACTTTCTACTTTGGTTGAAAAGAAAGATGCTAAAGTTAGAGTAGACATCGACTGATTTTTTTAGACAAGAGGGAGAGTGCAAAAATGGCTGCAGAGGAGGATGCAAAATAGTGTCCAAATGTTGCTCCAAGTCATTAGCACTTAAAAGTTACAAGATGGAGGGAGAGGTATGAAGTAAAGACCTACACTAATACAAAAACAGAGAGTGGCAGACCAAACTTCTAGGTAAACAGCACCCTCTAGTGTTTTGAAAGGAAAGGCCTACACTTATGAACAATTATAAAAAATACATGGACACAGGGGAGTCAGTCAGCATATATTTACCCCAACTTGATAGCACTTTCTACTGTGGTTGAAAAGAAAGATGCAAAAGTTAGAGTAGATATCAACTGTTATTCAGTCAAGAGGGCAAGGAAATGAAAAATAACAGCAGAGAAGGATGCCAAAAGTGTCCAAATGTTGCTTTAAGATGTTTTCACTTAAACGTTGATGGGAGAGGTATAAGGGTTTACAATATTAGTTACACTGAAAAATGAAATTCCATAGAAAAGAGGTTGAGTCTTGCCTGTAGTTCACTTCCTCATTAAAACTACCCCAAAGAGAAGCACTTATGAACACAGGACCAATCAATGCTCCCATTTGAAGTAATCTTAATGTGTTGAACTCTGTGATTAAATGAGCATTGCATGGAGAACGCAGTCTGTAGTTCTTGAAGGCAATTGTCTCTTGAAGCACTGATCACTTGAAACTACCCCAACAAATAGCACTTACCAAATACAACAGACGAGTTAGTGCCATTGTGAGGGTACAGAGGGTGACGGTAGTTGCAGCTGAAAATCTTGTCCAATTTCTAGCCTGAAAGTCGGTAGGACCGGACGAGATCCTTTGCAGTCAGAGACACGTGGAGAATGTTGCCTGCTTTAAGGAAGAGCTGGTCTGAGCCATGTGGTTTACCAGCTCCCAATATAAGTGTGTCCATGCCCCCTTGTCTTTGCCGTGGTCGTTGACACTCTGCTTTTCTGTAAAGCCCATCAAGTTTTGATTGCCGATATAACATCTTTGGAACGACTCAGCATTTTTCAGCATGGGTGGACTTTTCACACATTTAAAAGCACTTCATGCAAACACAACAATTATGAACTTTATTGCCCCTGAATTTAGAAAAGAGGTCAAGTCATTTTTAAAGGAAAGGCCTACACTAAATACATAAACAGGAAGGGGCAGACCAAACCTCTAGGTAAACCAGCACCATCTAGTGTTTACACTGCATATGCTGCAACATGATTGCACTAAAGAGAAGCACTTATTCTTATATAGTATCAGGAATGATTGCCTTTGTAGTCATCTAAAGGGGCTTTGGAAATGTAAGGGACCAAACATGGACACAGGGGACACATTTACTTTGGTTGAAAAGAAAGATGCTAAAGTTAGAGTAGATATCGACTGATTTTTTTAGACAAGAGGGAGAGTGCAAAAATGGCTGCAGAGGAGGATGCAAAATAGTGTCCAAATGTTGCTCCAAGTCATTAGCACTTAAAAGTTACAAGATGGAGGGAGAGGTATGAAGCAAAGACCTACACTAATACAAAAACAGAGAGTGGCAGACCAAACTTCTAGGTAAACAGCACCCTCTAGTGTTTTGAAAGGAAAGGCCTACACTTATGAACAATTATAAAAAATACATGGACACAGGGGAGTCAGTCAGCATATATTTACCCCAACTTGATAGCACTTTCTACTGTGGTTGAAAAGAAAGATGCAAAAGTTAGAGTAGATATCAACTGTTATTCAGTCAAGAGGGCAAGGAAATGAAAAATAACAGCAGAGAAGGATGCCAAAAGTGTCCAAATGTTGCTTTAAGATGTTTTCACTTAAACGTTGATGGGAGAGGTATAAGGGTTTACAATATTAGTTACACTGAAAAATGAAATTCCATAGAAAAGAGGTTGAGTCTTGCCTGTAGTTCACTTCCTCATTAAAACTACCCCAAAGAGAAGCACTTATGAACACAGGACCAATCAATGCTCCCATTTGAAGTAATCTTAATGTGTTGAACTCTGTGATTAAATGAGCATTGCATGGAGAACGCAGTCTGTAGTTCTTGAAGGCAATTGTCTCTTGAAGCACTGATCACTTGAAACTACCCCAACAAATAGCACTTACCAAATACAACAGACGAGTTAGTGCCATTGTGAGGGTACAGAGGGTGACGGTAGTAGCAGCTGAAAATCTTGTCCAATTTCTAGCCTGAAAGTCGGTAGGACCGGACGAGATCCTTTGCAGTCAGAGACACGTGGAGAATGTTGCCTGCTTTAAGGAAGAGCTGGTCTGAGCCATGTGGTTTACCAGCTCCCAATATAAGTGTGTCCATGCCCCCTTGTCTTTGCCGTGGTCGTTGACACTCTGCTTTTCTGTAAAGCCCATCAAGTTTTGATTGCCGATATAACATCTTTGGAACGACTCAGCATTTTTCAGCATGGGTGGACTTTTCACACATTTAAAAGCACTTCATGCAAACACAACAATTATGAACTTTATTGCCCCTGAATTTAGAAAAGAGGTCAAGTCATTTTTAAAGGAAAGGCCTACACTAAATACATAAACAGGAAGGGGCAGACCAAACCTCTAGGTAAACCAGCACCATCTAGTGTTTACACTGCATATGCTGCAACATGATTGCACTAAAGAGAAGCACTTATTCTTATATAGTATCAGGAATGATTGCCTTTGTAGTCATCTAAAGGGGCTTTGGAAATGTAAGGGACCAAACATGGACACAGGGGAGTCAGTCAGCAAATATTTACCCCAACTTGATAGCACTTTCTACTTTGGTTGAAAAGAAAGATGCTAAAGTTAGAGTAGATATCGACTGATTTTTTTAGACAAGAGGGAGAGTGCAAAAATGGCTGCAGAGGAGGATGCAAAATAGTGTCCAAATGTTGCTCCAAGTCATTAGCACTTAAAAGTTACAAGATGGAGGGAGAGGTATGAAGCAAAGACCTACACTAATACAAAAACAGAGAGTGGCAGACCAAACTTCTAGGTAAACAGCACCCTCTAGTGTTTTGAAAGGAAAGGCCTACACTTATGAACAATTATAAAAAATACATGGACACAGGGGAGTCAGTCAGCATATATTTACCCCAACTTGATAGCACTTTCTACTGTGGTTGAAAAGAAAGATGCAAAAGTTAGAGTAGATATCAACTGTTATCCAGTCAAGAGGGCAAGGAAATGAAAAATAACAGCAGAGAAGGATGCCAAAAGTGTCCAAATGTTGCTTTAAGATGTTTTCACTTAAACGTTGATGGGAGAGGTATAAGGGTTTACAATATTAGTTACACTGAAAAATGAAATTCCATAGAAAAGAGGTTGAGTCTTGCCTGTAGTTCACTTCCTCATTAAAACTACCCCAAAGAGAAGCACTTATGAACACAGGACCAATCAATGCTCCCATTTGAAGTAATCTTAATGTGTTGAACTCTGTGATTAAATGAGCATTGCATGGAGAACGCAGTCTGTAGTTCTTGAAGGCAATTGTCTCTTGAAGCACTGATCACTTGAAACTACCCCAACAAATAGCACTTACCAAATACAACAGACGAGTTAGTGCCATTGTGAGGGTACAGAGGGTGACGGTAGTAGCAGCTGAAAATCTTGTCCAATTTCTAGCCTGAAAGTCGGTAGGACCGGAAGAGATCCTTTGCAGTCAGAGACACGTGGAGAATGTTGCCTGCTTTAAGGAAGAGCTGGTCTGAGCCATGTGGTTTACCAGCTCCCAATATAAGTGTGTCCATGCCCCCTTGTCTTTGCCGTGGTCGTTGACACTCTGCTTTTCTGTAAAGCCCATCAAGTTTTGATTGCCGATATAACATCTTTGGAACGACTCAGCATTTTTCAGCATGGGTGGACTTTTCACACATTTAAAAGCACTTCATGCAAACACAACAATTATGAACTTTATTGCCCCTGAATTTAGAAAAGAGGTCAAGTCATTTTTAAAGGAAAGGCCTACACTAAATACATAAACAGGAGGGGGCAGACCAAACCTCTAGGTAAACCAGCACCATCTAGTGTTTACACTGCATATGCTGCAACATGATTGCACTAAAGAGAAGCACTTATTCTTATATAGTATCAGGAATGCATGGGTGGACTTTTCACACATTTAAAAGCACTTCATGCAAACACAACAATTATGAACTTTATTGCCCCTGAATTTAGAAAAGAGGTCAAGTCATTTTTAAAGGAAAGGCCTACACTAAATACATAAACAGGAAGGGGCAGACCAAACCTCTAGGTAAACCAGCACCATCTAGTGTTTACACTGCATATGCTGCAACATGATTGCACTAAAGAGAAGCACTTATTCTTATATAGTATCAGGAATGCTTGCCTTTGTAGTCATCTAAAGGGGCTTTGGAAATGTAAGGGACCAAACATGGACACAGGGGAGTCAGTCAGCAAATATTTACCCCAACTTGATAGCACTTTCTACTTTGGTTGAAAAGAAAGATGCTAAAGTTAGAGTAGACATCGACTGATTTTTTTAGACAAGAGGGAGAGTGCAAAAATGGCTGCAGAGGAGGATGCAAAATAGTGTCCAAATGTTGCTCCAAGTCATTAGCACTTAAAAGTTACAAGATGGAGGGAGAGGTATGAAGTAAAGACCTACACTAATACAAAAACAGAGAGTGGCAGACCAAACTTCTAGGTAAACAGCACCCTCTAGTGTTTTGAAAGGAAAGGCCTACACTTATGAACAATTATAAAAAATACATGGACACAGGGGAGTCAGTCAGCATATATTTACCCCAACTTGATAGCACTTTCTACTGTGGTTGAAAAGAAAGATGCAAAAGTTAGAGTAGATATCAACTGTTATTCAGTCAAGAGGGCAAGGAAATGAAAAATAACAGCAGAGAAGGATGCCAAAAGTGTCCAAATGTTGCTTTAAGATGTTTTCACTTAAACGTTGATGGGAGAGGTATAAGGGTTTACAATATTAGTTACACTGAAAAATGAAATTCCATAGAAAAGAGGTTGAGTCTTGCCTGTAGTTCACTTCCTCATTAAAACTACCCCAAAGAGAAGCACTTATGAACACAGGACCAATCAATGCTCCCATTTGAAGTAATCTTAATGTGTTGAACTCTGTGATTAAATGAGCATTGCATGGAGAACGCAGTCTGTAGTTCTTGAAGGCAATTGTCTCTTGAAGCACTGATCACTTGAAACTACCCCAACAAATAGCACTTACCAAATACAACAGACGAGTTAGTGCCATTGTGAGGGTACAGAGGGTGACGGTAGTTGCAGCTGAAAATCTTGTCCAATTTCTAGCCTGAAAGTCGGTAGGACCGGACGAGATCCTTTGCAGTCAGAGACACGTGGAGAATGTTGCCTGCTTTAAGGAAGAGCTGGTCTGAGCCATGTGGTTTACCAGCTCCCAATATAAGTGTGTCCATGCCCCCTTGTCTTTGCCGTGGTCGTTGACACTCTGCTTTTCTGTAAAGCCCATCAAGTTTTGATTGCCGATATAACATCTTTGGAACGACTCAGCATTTTTCAGCATGGGTGGACTTTTCACACATTTAAAAGCACTTCATGCAAATGTAACCACCCCAATACAATAGAGTGATCTACAGGTTCTCTACTGGACCAATGATTTTCTGTGGCTCAACAACCAAGGAAAACAATCAAGTACACAATTTCTTAGATAGAAATATAACAATTTTATTTTTGGACAAGCATAATAGTAAAACCCAGGGGGGGGACAGCAGGTTGATGCAATGACAGGTACGATTATAATCATGTATTTGTAATTAATGATAACATTTAATCAATAAGCGTAAAGAGAAATAAAGCATCAATCAAACAGGACAATATATTCAGCATGAGGTTACCAAGGTTGTTAAATACATGCATTAAATCAATTCATGTGATCACCTATAACACACATAATTTCATTGCACTGCAACCCTCATATAAAGTCGTATAAATCACTTAAATACCACACCAATAAATACACACCAAATATCAGGACATACCATCAATACCACTCACGCTAAATACATAGACGTCGTCAATAGCTGTACAGTAGAAGAGTCATATGGGAGGTAACCTGCTCTCCTACCCCCTTACTCACACGCGCTCACTTTACACACAAATGGTGCTGGGGGACCGGTAGTCACACACATAAATAAGGCCTCCCCAGCGAACATAGCACTACCAAGAAGACACACATCAATAACATTAAAAACGAGAGTGTACTGCTGGCTTCCTTACCCGCTACCGGACGTGGGTTCACGCATTCAAGGAAATCGATGGCGGCCGCCAAACTTTACGGGGAAAAGCCCCAACAAAATATCCCTCCCAGTCACACGCGTCTATCTCATCTCCAACCCACGTCCCGGCACGGCAGCCTCGGCAAAGAACTCAGCAGCACGTACAAAAACCCTCCCAAACAACAAATTCATCATACCTTTATGGCTTTGATCCCTGATTGATAATGAAACACAGGTGTTTCTCTTCCCCGACACATTATGAGGAAAACACTGTGGACGCTACTAGCGTTACCACTCCCCTTATTTGGGGACGAGCAGCTTACATCCGCCCCCCCTACTCTAAATGTGTCCGCACATTCCCACTCGAATACTTCACATTCTATAACGTTGAGGCAACAGGCCCTTCGTGGCCCGAGTGGACCGTCTTGAACATTCAACCTGTGAAGCAGGTGAACATGAGGGATTTTCCCCCTGTGCAGTCTGTAATGTTACTTCATCAGTGTCCATATTACGGGTTGCTTCATCAATGTCCATATTACGGGCAGTCTCTCCGTCCTTTTGTGTGGGTACTGGCAGACCTGTAAGACCGCCCCCCACCCAAGGATACATACACCAATTACTGTTCATAGGATTGACATCAGAATTAGGATGCGATACCTCTACTTCTTCCTCCTCTGAGGGCAAGGAAATTTCAAACTTACATGGGCTTAACATATTGCGATGCAACACTCTCTCGCCACCATCACCCCTTTCCTTCTTAACCACATAAACAGGTATATCGTGATTAGGTTGTGACGTAACTATGTATATATTACGTTCCCATTTATCATCCAATTTACCCTGTCCCCTGGCCGTCTTATTCAATACCATAACTCTCTGACCCACCAACAAAGGTTCCCACTTGACCCTACGGTCAAACCCCTTCTTTTGATGCACTTGAGCCTTCTGAATGTGTTTTCTGGCTTGATTATAGGCAGTCACTAGTCTTTCATGGTGGTGGTGCACCCAGCTACCTGTTGTGCCTGAGAATTCATCTCCCCGGCCCAGCATCACATCAATGGGCAATTTCGCATGACGGCCAAACATTAAAAAATAAGGGGTATACCCTGTAGAGGAATGGGGTGAATTATTGTATGCCTGTACCAACTCTGCCACATACTGATCCCAGTTCTCCTTCTGGTCGTCCCTTAATGTCCCCAGCATACTCAGCAATGTCCGATTAAAACGCTCACATTGTCCATTTCCTGCTGGGTGATAGGGTGTTGTGTGAGACTTACTGATGTTGTACAATGAACATAATTCTTTGATGACTTTTGATTCAAAATTGGGGCCCTGGTCAGAGTGCAGCTGATCAAACCCCCCAAAAGGCTGTATAAAATGTCCCCACAACACCCTTGCGGTAGTCACTGCTGTTTGGTCCAAAGTTGGCACTGCAACTGCATAACGAGTGAAGTGATCCATCATTACTAGAATATTGCACATTCCACTGCGTGAAGTCTCCAGTGACAGGAAGTCGACAGAAACAATCTGCAGAGGATATTCTGATTGTATAGATACAAGGGGAGCACTCACTTTATTAACTGGAGTCTTATGCAGATTGCAACGAGCACATTGGAGGCACCACTTCTCCACTCCTCGCGCCAGTCCTGGCCAGAAGAAACGTCGGCGTGCCAAGCCCAGGGTCTTTTCCATTCCAAGGTGTCCTGCGTGGTCATGCACCCATCCCAGGACTTGATTCTGCAGACACTGAGGTACAATCACTTGTTTCCATGTGTCAAATGTCTTTGGATCACATACCTCCCTGCACAACAGCCCCTGATCCACACAGAGGCGGGCCCACTGTCGCAGCAGCACTTGAGTGGGCCGGTCTTCAGCTGCTCGCTCTTTTGGAACTGGCCCTCTTCCTCTGTCCATATAGACCCACAGTCGTGACACCACTGGACAATTCCGCTGTGCCCTCACCCACTCGGAAAGCAAGCTGGGGCCAACTGTGTCTTTGTTTATTTGTGTCCCTGCCTCCATCTTCTGACCCTCCTCCAGTATGACATCTTCAACCACTGGAACAAAAGCATGGACACAGGCACGAACCACTTCAGATGCTACATATCCAGCCTCACCACATGGGGCCATCCCATCCTCTGTCGTCCTGACAGTAGTTTCATTCACAGGCCACCTGGAGAGGGCATCAGCATTTCCATTTGTCCGCCCCGGTCTATATCGCACCTCAAACTGAAATCCTGCGAGCTGGGCCGCCCATCGCTGCTCCACTGCACCCAAATTTGCTGTATTCAAATGAGCCAGTGGGTTGTTATCTGTGAACACAGTAAAGGGAGACACAGCAAGATATTCCCGAAACTTTTCTACTATGGCCCATTTCAACGCCAACAGTTCTAATTTAAATGAGCTATAGTTTTTATCGTTTCTTTCAGTTGGACGGAGGCTTCTGCTTGCATAGGAGATCACTCTCTCCCTTCCGTCTTGTATCTGTGCCAGTACTGCCCCCAAGCCTGTCAAACTGGCATCAGTATACAACAAAAATGGCAACTGAAAGTCTGCATAAGCCAGTATGGGTGCTTGTAGGAGAGAGTCCTTTAATTTCTTAAATGCCAGGTCCTGTTCCTCACCCCATGCCCAGCAGTTTTGTTTACCTATGGCCGGTCGGATGCGTCGTTTTGATGTCCCCCACATCATAGAATTCAGGGGTGCTGCGATATGGGCAAAGTTTTTTATAAAGCGTCTATAGTACCCTGCTAAGCCCAGGAAAGCGCGCAGCTGGGTAATATTCTGAGGAGTTGCCCAGGCCTCCACTGCTCGCAACTTCTCCGGGTCTGGTGACACCCCTCCTTCTGCAATCACATGGCCTAAGTAATGCACTTCAGGCTGGAAAAGAAAGCACTTAGTAGGTTTAACTTTCAGGCCAAAGTTCTCCAGGCGGCTGAAAACCAAATCCAGATGGGCAATGTGGGCCTCAAAAGAAGGGGAAAAGACAATTATATCATCCAAATAGAGCAACAATGTTTCGAAATTTTGGTCACCCAGGCAACTTTCAACCAGTCTCTGAAATGTTCCTGGAGCATTGCATAGCCCCATCGGCATCCGATTAAATTCATATAACCCCATAGGTGTCACAAAGGCGGTCTTCTCCTTATCAGCTGGATGCACCCCCACCTGCCAGTACCCATGTGCTAGATCTAATGTTGAAAAAACTCTAGATTGCTTCAATGAAGCCAATGATTCTTCAATTCTGGGGAGGGGGTACGAGTCTTTATGTGTAACACCATTCAACCTCCTGTAGTCTACACAGAAACGAAGGGTGCCGTCCTTCTTTCTGACAAGCACTACAGGCGCTGCCCAGGGGCTATAACTCTCCCTAATAATACCATTTTCCAGCATGTTACTCAAAAGTCCCCTCACTTCTTGATACAATTTTGGTGGAATCCTATTATACCGTTCTCTAATTGGAGCTGCATCGCCTGTTGGTATCACATGCAACACCCTATCAGTGTACCCATAATCCTCCTCATGTTCTGAGAAGACCTTCTGATGCTTGGATAACAATTTGGAAATCATCTCTTGTTGTTCAGTACTAAATTGTAGTGGGTCTAATGGGACAGTCACCGACCGAAACACCTGTTCTTGTTCTACATCCTGCACTCTATTCTGCCTTACCCCCACCTCCACGGTCTCATCATCCAACGATCTTAACTCTACATCTCCTTGCTGACTTGGACACAACTCAACCTCAAAAATCTGCCCTATTCGACAGCGCTGAAAAAGAGTCACTGGGGCTGTAGAAAGATTTAGAATTCGGACCATAACTTTACCCTTTGAAACTGTGCTCAGTGATCTAGCTACCAATAACTGACCCGGCAATACATCTTGACAAGGTTCTACTAAACCCACATAATCCTTCCTATCAGGTCGTAAACGTGCACATGCCTCTATCACTACCTCTGACTGTGCTGGTATTGTCTTTCGTTTTCCCTGCGACCAGTAAATTGAACTTATCTGTCCTGACTCATCAGCAAACTTTAACAGATCTTCACACACCGAAAACATCTGATGCCACACCTTAACCTGCACTTCACCTTCTGCCCCTACACAACCATCCCCAGTCTGTGTCATCAGAAAATCTCTACACTCCTTAATCACATTCATGCCAATTAGTCCTGGGTACAATGATCCATTTGAGTCTTTAACAATCAGCACTCCCCTTTTTGGTATAACTTTCCCACATATATTCAAATCCACCTCAATATATCCAATATACGGAATCGTTAACCCATTAGCAGCTACCAAATTGAACTTTTGAATTGGTGGGTACATTGTTGATCCTCTAGTCTCAAAATATTTTTTAAAATAACTTTCGGTCAATGTAGTCACTTGTGAACCTGTATCAATCAAGCAAGGCGTTTTAACCCCCTGTATCACCACTTCCACAACTGGACATTGTCCTATTAAATGATCTTTCTTTTCTGATTGGCCACTACCCAATGTACCCACTGATTGGGCCTGTACAGTGGGTTCTAAAAGTTTAAAGGCCTCTGTGCTCCCTCTGCAACTCCACAACGTCTTTCAATATGCCCAACTTGTTTACAACGTCGGCAGATAGGTCTTCCCTGATGGTCAAATTGATCTGAACTTCTTCGACCCCTCCTTACCTCATACCTAGATCTCGCATTATCACTACTTGGCAATAAGTGCTGAACTCCTTCACGAACTTCCTTAATCATTCCAGCAACCATTTCCTTTATTTCTCCTTTTAACTGCAAAAAGACCTCCTGTTTAATCTCCTCTACCAATTTTGTTGTATCGGGGGCTGGTTTTAACTGTACTGTTGCAGCTACTGCTTGCCTTACCTCCCCAAACTCCTCTGCTCGTAGAATTGCTTCTTGTTTAACTTCTACAAAAGAACTATCAGGAGCTGCCCTGACCATACCCCGAAGTTCCCTACGCAATCCTGCATCACAGAGTCCCAAAATAAATTGGTCACGTAAAACATTACCCATAATGGTGCCATCACCCCTATTCTCCAACCGATTACTCAATTCTTGAAGTGCCAAGGCAAACTGCCTAACATTCTCAGCTGTCCTTTGTTTACGAGTAAAAAATTGGGCACGAAGGGTTGCAAGGGGGACAATATCTCCATAAATGCTTTTCAAAAATGACAATATCTGATCAGCTGTCGTACGCTGTGCTGTTGGCAAAGCTAACACTTCCCTCTTTGCTTCCCCATCAAGATTACTTATTATAGCAGAAACCTTTTGCACCTCAGAAAAAGGGTATATATTAAACGTTGATGTCTGCATATTATACCAATCCTGAAAATTATTCCCCTGTACCATTTGATCTCCATTAAATTTTTGACACCAAGGTGTCCCCATCATCATTGGAAACATAAACATATTTGCATTTGTTGCTTGATTCTGAGCCATATCAGGTGAACCCTCTACTCTCTGCTGCCCCTCACTAGATGTAGAAGGTAACTGTACTGATGGTTGTGCAGTTGACATTTTCCTGGTTATTGCCCACAGTCCAGACTGCCAAAACTACGCCAAGTTGTAACCACCCCAATACAATAGAGTGATCTACAGGTTCTCTACTGGACCAATGATTTTCTGTGGCTCAACAACCAAGGAAAACAATCAAGTACACAATTTCTTAGATAGAAATATAACAATTTTATTTTTGGACAAGCATAATAGTAAAACCCAGGGGGGGGACAGCAGGTTGATGCAATGACAGGTACGATTATAATCATGTATTTGTAATTAATGATAACATTTAATCAATAAGCGTAAAGAGAAATAAAGCATCAATCAAACAGGACAATATATTCAGCATGAGGTTACCAAGGTTGTTAAATACATGCATTAAATCAATTCATGTGATCACCTATAACACACATAATTTCATTGCACTGCAACCCTCATATAAAGTCGTATAAATCACTTAAATACCACACCAATAAATACACACCAAATATCAGGACATACCATCAATACCACTCACGCTAAATACATAGACGTCGTCAATAGCTGTACAGTAGAAGAGTCATATGGGAGGTAACCTGCTCTCCTACCCCCTTACTCACACGCGCTCACTTTACACACAAATGGTGCTGGGGGACCGGTAGTCACACACATAAATAAGGCCTCCCCAGCGAACATAGCACTACCAAGAAGACACACATCAATAACATTAAAAACGAGAGTGTACTGCTGGCTTCCTTACCCGCTACCGGACGTGGGTTCACGCATTCAAGGAAATCGATGGCGGCCGCCAAACTTTACGGGGAAAAGCCCCAACAAAATATCCCTCCCAGTCACACGCGTCTATCTCATCTCCAACCCACGTCCCGGCACGGCAGCCTCGGCAAAGAACTCAGCAGCACGTACAAAAACCCTCCCAAACAACAAATTCATCATACCTTTATGGCTTTGATCCCTGATTGATAATGAAACACAGGTGTTTCTCTTCCCCGACACATCATGAGGAAAACACTGTGGACGCTACTAGCGTTACCACTCCCCTTATTTGGGGACGAGCAGCTTACACAAACACAACAATTATGAACTTTATTGCCCCTGAATTTAGAAAAGAGGTCAAGTCATTTTTAAAGGAAAGGCCTACACTAAATACATAAACAGGAGGGGGCAGACCAAACCTCTAGGTAAACCAGCACCATCTAGTGTTTACACTGCATATGCTGCAACATGATTGCACTAAAGAGAAGCACTTATTCTTATATAGTATCAGGAATGCTTGCCTTTGTAGTCATCTAAAGGGGCTTTGGAAATGTAAGGGACCAAACATGGACACAGGGGAGTCAGTCAGCAAATATTTACCCCAACTTGATAGCACTTTCTACTTTGGTTGAAAAGAAAGATGCTAAAGTTAGAGTAGATATCGACTGATTTTTTTAGACAAGAGGGAGAGTGCAAAAATGGCTGCAGAGGAGGATGCAAAATAGTGTCCAAATGTTGCTCCAAGTCATTAGCACTTAAAAGTTACAAGATGAAGGGAGAGGTATGAAGCAAAGACCTACACTAATACAAAAACAGAGAGTGGCAGACCAAACTTCTAGGTAAACAGCACCCTCTAGTGTTTTGAAAGGAAAGGCCTACACTTATGAACAATTATAAAAAATACATGGACACAGGGGAGTCAGTCAGCATATATTTACCCCAACTTGATAGCACTTTCTACTGTGGTTGAAAAGAAAGATGCAAAAGTTAGAGTAGATATCAACTGTTATTCAGTCAAGAGGGCAAGGAAATGAAAAATAACAGCAGAGAAGGATGCCAAAAGTGTCCAAATGTTGCTTTAAGATGTTTTCACTTAAACGTTGATGGGAGAGGTATAAGGGTTTACAATATTAGTTACACTGAAAAATGAAATTCCATAGAAAAGAGGTTGAGTCTTGCCTGTAGTTCACTTCCTCATTAAAACTACCCCAAAGAGAAGCACTTATGAACACAGGACCAATCAATGCTCCCATTTGAAGTAATCTTAATGTGTTGAACTCTGTGATTAAATGAGCATTGCATGGAGAACGCAGTCTGTAGTTCTTGAAGGCAATTGTCTTTTGAAGCACTGATCACTTGAAACTACCCCAACAAATAGCACTTACCAAATACAACAGACGAGTTAGTGCCATTGTGAGGGTACAGAGGGTGACGGTAGTAGCAGCTGAAAATCTTGTCCAATTTCTAGCCTGAAAGTCGGTAGGACCGGACAAGATCCTTTGCAGTCAGAGACACGTGGAGAATGTTGCCTGCTTTAAGGAAGAGCTGGTCTGAGCCATGTGGTTTACCAGCTCCCAATATAAGTGTGTCCATGCCCCCTTGTCTTTGCCGTGGTCGTTGACACTCTGCTTTTCTGTAAAGCCCATCGAGTTTTGATTGCCGATATAACATCTTTGGAACGACTCAGCATTTTTCAGCATGGGTGGACTTTTCACACATTTAAAAGCACTTCATGCAAACACAACAATTATGAACTTTATTGCCCCTGAATTTAGAAAAGAGGTCAAGTCATTTTTAAAGGAAAGGCCTACACTAAATACATAAACAGGAAGGGGCAGACCAAACCTCTAGGTAAACCAGCACCATCTAGTGTTTACACTGCATATGCTGCAACATGATTGCACTAAAGAGAAGCACTTATTCTTATATAGTATCAGGAATGCTTGCCTTTGTAGTCATCTAAAGGGGCTTTGGAAATGTAAGGGACCAAACATGGACACAGGGGAGTCAGTCAGCAAATATTTACCCCAACTTGATAGCACTTTCTACTTTGGTTGAAAAGAAATATGCTAAAGTTAGAGTAGATATCAAATGATTTTTTTAGACAAGAGGGAGAGTGCAAAAATGGCTGCAGAGGAGGATGCAAAATAGTGTCCAAATGTTGCTCCAAGTCATTAGCACTTAAAAGTTACAAGATGGAGGGTATGAAGCAAAGACCTACACTAATACAACAACAGAGAGTGGCAGCCCAAACTTCTAGGTAAACAGCACCCTCTAGTGTTTTGAAAGGAAAGGCCTACACTTATGAACAATTATAAAAAATACATGGACACAGGGGAGTCAGTCAGCATATATTTACCCCAACTTGATAGCACTTTCTACTGTGGTTGAAAAGAAAGATGCAAAAGTTAGAGTAGATATCAACTGTTATTCAGTCAAGAGGGCAAGGAAATGAAAAATAACAGCAGAGAAGGATGCCAAAAGTGTCCAAATGTTGCTTTAAGATGTTTTCACTTAAACGTTGATGGGAGAGGTATAGGGTTTACAATATTAGTTACACTGAAAAATGAAATTCCATAGAAAAGAGGTTGAGTCTTGCCTGTAGTTCACTTCCTCATTAAAACTACCCCAAAGAGAAGCACTTATGAACACAGGACCAATCAATGCTCCCATTTGAAGTAATCTTAATGTGTTGAACTCTGTGATTAAATGAGCATTGCATGGAGAACGCAGTCTGTAGTTCTTGAAGGCAATTGTCTCTTGAAGCACTGATCACTTGAAACTACCCCAACAAATAGCACTTACCAAATACAACAGACGAGTTAGTGCCATTGTGAGGGTACAGAGGGTGACGGTAGTAGCAGCTGAAAATCTTGTCCAATTTCTAGCCTGAAAGTCGGTAGGACCGGACGAGATCCTTTGCAGTCAGAGACACGTGGAGAATGTTGCCTGCTTTAAGGAAGAGCTGGTCTGAGCCATGTGGTTTACCAGCTCCCAATATAAGTGTGTCCATGCCCCCTTGTCTTTGCCGTGGTCGTTGACACTCTGCTTTTCTGTAAAGCCCATCAAGTTTTGATTGCCGATATAACATCTTTGGAACGACTCAGCATTTTTCAGCATGAGTGGACTTTTCACACATTTAAAAGCACTTCATGCAAACACAACAATTATGAACTTTATTGCCCCTGAATTTAGAAAAGAGGTCAAGTCATTTTTAAAGGAAAGGCCTACACTAAATACATAAACAGGAAGGGGCAGACCAAACCTCTAGGTAAACCAGCACCATCTAGTGTTTACACTGCATATGATGCAACATGATTGTACTAAAGAGAAGCACTTATTCTTATATAGTATCAGGAATGCTTGCCTTTGTAGTCATCTAAAGGGGCTTTGGAAATGTAAGGGACCAAACATGGACACAGGGGAGTCAGTCAGCAAATATTTACCCCAACTTGATAGCACTTTCTACTTTGGTTGAAAATAAAGATGCTAAAGTTAGAGTAGATATCGACTGATTTTTTTAGACAAGAGGGAGAGTGCAAAAATGGCTGCAGAGGAGGATGCAAAATAGTGTCCAAATGTTGCTCCAAGTCATTAGCACTTAAAAGTTACAAGATGGAGGGAGAGGTATGAAGCAAAGACCTACACTACTACAAAAACAGAGAGTGGCAGACCAAACTTCTAGGTAAACAGCACCCTCTAGTGTTTTGAAAGGAAAGGCCTACACTTATGAACAATTATAAAAAATACATGGACACAGGGGAGTCAGTCAGCATATATTTACCCCAACTTGATAGCACTTTCTACTGTGGTTGAAAAGAAAGATGCAAAAGTTAGAGTAGATATCAACTGTTATTCAGTCAAGAGGGCAAGGAAATGAAAAATAACAGCAGAGAAGGATGCCAAAAGTGTCCAAATGTTGCTTTAAGATGTTTTCACTTAAACGTTGATGGGAGAGGTATAAGGGTTTACAATATTAGTTACACTGAAAAATGAAATTCCATAGAAAAGAGGTTGAGTCTTGCCTGTAGTTCACTTCCTCATTAAAACTACCCCAAAGAGAAGCACTTATGAACACAGGACCAATCAATGCTCCCATTTAAAGTAATCTTAATGTGTTGAACTCTGTGATTAAATGAGCATTGCATGGAGAACGCAGTCTGTAGTTCTTGAAGGCAATTGTCTCTTGAAGCACTGATCACTTGAAACTACCCCAACAAATAGCACTTACCAAATACAACAGACGAGTTAGTGCCATTGTGAGGGTACAGAGGGTGACGGTAGTAGCAGCTGAAAATCTTGTCCAATTTCTAGCCTGAAAGTCGGTAGGACCGGACGAGATCCTTTGCAGTCAGAGACACGTGGAGAATGTTGCCTGCTTTAAGGAAGAGCTGGTCTGAGCCATGTGGTTTACCAGCTCCCAATATAAGTGTGTCCATGCCCCCTTGTCTTTGCCGTGGTCGTTGACACTCTGCTTTTCTGTAAAGCCCATCAAGTTTTGATTGCCGATATAACATCTTTGGAACGACTCAGCATTTTTCAGCATGGGTGGACTTTTCACACATTTAAAAGCACTTCATGCAAACACAACAATTATGAACTTTATTGCCCCTGAATTTAGAAAAGAGGTCAAGTCATTTTTAAAGGAAAGGCCTACACTAAATACATAAACAAGAGGGGGCAGACCAAACCTCTAGGTAAACCAGCACCATCTAGTGTTTACACTGCATATGCTGCAACATGATTGCACTAAAGAGAAGCACTTATTCTTATATAGTATCAGGAATGCATGGGTGGACTTTTCACACATTTAAAAGCACTTCATGCAAACACAACAATTATGAACTTTATTGCCCCTGAATTTAGAAAAGAGGTCAAGTCATTTTTAAAGGAAAGGCCTACACTAAATACATAAACAGGAAGGGGCAGACCAAACCTCTAGGTAAACCAGCACCATCTAGTGTTTACACTGCATATGCTGCAACATGATTGCACTAAAGAGAAGCACTTATTCTTATATAGTATCAGGAATGCTTGCCTTTGTAGTCATCTAAAGGGGCTTTGGAAATGTAAGGGACCAAACATGGACACAGGGGAGTCAGTCAGCAAATATTTACCCCAACTTGATAGCACTTTCTACTTTGGTTGAAAAGAAAGATGCTAAAGTTAGAGTAGATATCGACTGATTTTTTTAGACAAGAGGGAGAGTGCAAAAATGGCTGCAGAGGAGGATGCAAAATAGTGTCCAAATGTTGCTCCAAGTCATTAGCACTTAAAAGTTACAAGATGGAGGGAGAGGTATGAAGCAAAGACCTACACTAATACAAAAACAGAGAGTGGCAGACCAAACTTCTAGGTAAACAGCACCCTCTAGTGTTTTGAAAGGAAAGGCCTACACTTATGAACAATTATAAAAAATACATGGACACAGGGGAGTCAGTCAGCATATATTTACCCCAACTTGATAGCACTTTCTACTGTGGTTGAAAAGAAAGATGCAAAAGTTAGAGTAGATATCAACTGTTATTCAGTCAAGAGGGCAAGGAAATGAAAAATAACAGCAGAGAAGGATGCCAAAAGTGTCCAAATGTTGCTTTAAGATGTTTTCACTTAAACGTTGATGGGAGAGGTATAGGGTTTACAATATTAGTTACACTGAAAAATGAAATTCCATAGAAAAGAGGTTGAGTCTTGCCTGTAGTTCACTTCCTCATTAAAACTACCCCAAAGAGAAGCACTTATGAACACAGGACCAATCAATGCTCCCATTTGAAGTAATCTTAATGTGTTGAACTCTGTGATTAAATGAGCATTGCATGGAGAACGCAGTCTGTAGTTCTTGAAGGCAATTGTCTCTTGAAGCACTGATCACTTGAAACTACCCCAACAAATAGCACTTACCAAATACAACAGACGAGTTAGTGCCATTGTGAGGGTACAGAGGGTGACGGTAGTAGCAGCTGAAAATCTTGTCCAATTTCTAGCCTGAAAGTCGGTAGGACCGGACGAGATCCTTTGCAGTCAGAGACACGTGGAGAATGTTGCCTGCTTTAAGGAAGAGCTGGTCTGAGCCATGTGGTTTACCAGCTCCCAATATAAGTGTGTCCATGCCCCCTTGTCTTTGCCGTGGTCGTTGACACTCTGCTTTTCTGTAAAGCCCATCAAGTTTTGATTGCCGATATAACATCTTTGGAACGACTCAGCATTTTTCAGCATGAGTGGACTTTTCACACATTTAAAAGCACTTCATGCAAACACAACAATTATGAACTTTACTGCCCCTGAATTTAGAAAAGAGGTCAAGTCATTTTTAAAGGAAAGGCCTACACTAAATACATAAACAGGAAGGGGCAGACCAAACCTCTAGGTAAACCAGCACCATCTAGTGTTTACACTGCATATGATGCAACATGATTGTACTAAAGAGAAGCACTTATTCTTATATAGTATCAGGAATGCTTGCCTTTGTAGTCATCTAAAGGGGCTTTGGAAATGTAAGGGACCAAACATGGACACAGGGGAGTCAGTCAGCAAATATTTACCCCAACTTGATAGCACTTTCTACTTTGGTTGAAAATAAAGATGCTAAAGTTAGAGTAGATATCGACTGATTTTTTTAGACAAGAGGGAGAGTGCAAAAATGGCTGCAGAGGAGGATGCAAAATAGTGTCCAAATGTTGCTCCAAGTCATTAGCACTTAAAAGTTACAAGATGGAGGGAGAGGTATGAAGCAAAGACCTACACTACTACAAAAACAGAGAGTGGCAGACCAAACTTCTAGGTAAACAGCACCCTCTAGTGTTTTGAAAGGAAAGGCCTACACTTATGAACAATTATAAAAAATACATGGACACAGGGGAGTCAGTCAGCATATATTTACCCCAACTTGATAGCACTTTCTACTGTGGTTGAAAAGAAAGATGCAAAAGTTAGAGTAGATATCAACTGTTATTCAGTCAAGAGGGCAAGGAAATGAAAAATAACAGCAGAGAAGGATGCCAAAAGTGTCCAAATGTTGCTTTAAGATGTTTTCACTTAAACGTTGATGGGAGAGGTATAAGGGTTTACAATATTAGTTACACTGAAAAATGAAATTCCATAGAAAAGAGGTTGAGTCTTGCCTGTAGTTCACTTCCTCATTAAAACTACCCCAAAGAGAAGCACTTATGAACACAGGACCAATCAATGCTCCCATTTAAAGTAATCTTAATGTGTTGAACTCTGTGATTAAATGAGCATTGCATGGAGAACGCAGTCTGTAGTTCTTGAAGGCAATTGTCTCTTGAAGCACTGATCACTTGAAACTACCCCAACAAATAGCACTTACCAAATACAACAGACGAGTTAGTGCCATTGTGAGGGTACAGAGGGTGACGGTAGTAGCAGCTGAAAATCTTGTCCAATTTCTAGCCTGAAAGTCGGTAGGACCGGACGAGATCCTTTGCAGTCAGAGACACGTGGAGAATGTTGCCTGCTTTAAGGAAGAGCTGGTCTGAGCCATGTGGTTTACCAGCTCCCAATATAAGTGTGTCCATGCCCCCTTGTCTTTGCCGTGGTCGTTGACACTCTGCTTTTCTGTAAAGCCCATCAAGTTTTGATTGCCGATATAACATCTTTGGAACGACTCAGCATTTTTCAGCATGGGTGGACTTTTCACACATTTAAAAGCACTTCATGCAAACACAACAATTATGAACTTTATTGCCCCTGAATTTAGAAAAGAGGTCAAGTCATTTTTAAAGGAAAGGCCTACACTAAATACATAAACAAGAGGGGGCAGACCAAACCTCTAGGTAAACCAGCACCATCTAGTGTTTACACTGCATATGCTGCAACATGATTGCACTAAAGAGAAGCACTTATTCTTATATAGTATCAGGAATGCATGGGTGGACTTTTCACACATTTAAAAGCACTTCATGCAAACACAACAATTATGAACTTTATTGCCCCTGAATTTAGAAAAGAGGTCAAGTCATTTTTAAAGGAAAGGCCTACACTAAATACATAAACAGGAAGGGGCAGACCAAACCTCTAGGTAAACCAGCACCATCTAGTGTTTACACTGCATATGCTGCAACATGATTGCACTAAAGAGAAGCACTTATTCTTATATAGTATCAGGAATGCTTGCCTTTGTAGTCATCTAAAGGGGCTTTGGAAATGTAAGGGACCAAACATGGACACAGGGGAGTCAGTCAGCAAATATTTACCCCAACTTGATAGCACTTTCTACTTTGGTTGAAAAGAAAGATGCTAAAGTTAGAGTAGATATCGACTGATTTTTTTAGACAAGAGGGAGAGTGCAAAAATGGCTGCAGAGGAGGATGCAAAATAGTGTCCAAATGTTGCTCCAAGTCATTAGCACTTAAAAGTTACAAGATGGAGGGAGAGGTATGAAGCAAAGACCTACACTAATACAAAAACAGAGAGTGGCAGACCAAACTTCTAGGTAAACAGCACCCTCTAGTGTTTTGAAAGGAAAGGCCTACACTTATGAACAATTATAAAAAATACATGGACACAGGGGAGTCAGTCAGCATATATTTACCCCAACTTGATAGCACTTTCTACTGTGGTTGAAAAGAAAGATGCAAAAGTTAGAGTAGATATCAACTGTTATTCAGTCAAGAGGGCAAGGAAATGAAAAATAACAGCAGAGAAGGATGCCAAAAGTGTCCAAATGTTGCTTTAAGATGTTTTCACTTAAACGTTGATGGGAGAGGTATAAGGGTTTACAATATTAGTTACACTGAAAAATGAAATTCCATAGAAAAGAGGTTGAGTCTGGCCTGTAGTTCACTTCCTCATTAAAACTACCCCAAAGAGAAGCACTTATGAACACAGGACCAATCAATGCTCCCATTTGAAGTAATCTTAATGTGTGGAACTCTGTGATTAAATGAGCATTGCATGGAGAACGCAGTCTGTAGTTCTTGAAGGCAATTGTCTCTTGAAGCACTGATCACTTGAAACTACCCCAACAAATAGCACTTACCAAATACAACAGACGAGTTAGTGCCATTGTGAGGGTACAGAGGGTGACGGTAGTAGCAGCTGAAAATCTTGTCCAATTTCTAGCCTGAAAGTCGGTAGGACCGGACGAGATCCTTTGCAGTCAGAGACACGTGGAGAATGTTGCCTGCTTTAAGGAAGAGCTGGTCTGAGCCATGTGGTTTACCAGCTCCCAATATAAGTGTGTCCATGCCCCCTTGTCTTTGCCGTGGTCGTTGACACTCTGCTTTTCTGTAAAGCCCATCAAGTTTTGATTGCCGATATAACATCTTTGGAACGACTCAGCATTTTTCAGCATGGGTGGACTTTTCACACATTTAAAAGCACTTCATGCAAACACAACAATTATGAACTTTATTGCCCCTGAATTTAGAAAAGAGGTCAAGTCATTTTTAAAGGAAAGGCCTACACTAAATACATAAACAGGAGGGGGCAGACCAAACCTCTAGGTAAACCAGCACCATCTAGTGTTTACACTGCATATGCTGCAACATGATTGCACTAAAGAGAAGCACTTATTCTTATATAGTATCAGGAATGCATGGGTGGACTTTTCACACATTTAAAAGCACTTCATGCAAACACAACAATTATGAACTTTATTGCCCCTGAATTTAGAAAAGAGGTCAAGTCATTTTTAAAGGAAAGGCCTACACTAAATACATAAACAGGAAGGGGCAGACCAAACCTCTAGGTAAACCAGCACCATCTAGTGTTTACACTGCATATGCTGCAACATGATTGCACTAAAGAGAAGCACTTATTCTTATATAGTATCAGGAATGCTTGCCTTTGTAGTCATCTAAAGGGGCTTTGGAAATGTAAGGGACCAAACATGGACACAGGGGAGTCAGTCAGCAAATATTTACCCCAACTTGATAGCACTTTCTACTTTGGTTGAAAAGAAAGATGCTAAAGTTAGAGTAGATATCGACTGATTTTTTTAGACAAGAGGGAGAGTGCAAAAATGGCTGCAGAGGAGGATGCAAAATAGTGTCCAAATGTTGCTCCAAGTCATTAGCACTTAAAAGTTACAAGATGGAGGGAGAGGTATGAAGCAAAGACCTACACTAATACAAAAACAGAGAGTGGCAGACCAAACTTCTAGGTAAACAGCACCCTCTAGTGTTTTGAAAGGAAAGGCCTACACTTATGAACAATTATAAAAAATACATGGACACAGGGGAGTCAGTCAGCATATATTTACCCCAACTTGATAGCACTTTCTACTGTGGTTGAAAAGAAAGATGCAAAAGTTAGAGTAGATATCAACTGTTATTCAGTCAAGAGGGCAAGGAAATGAAAAATAACAGCAGAGAAGGATGCCAAAAGTGTCCAAATGTTGCTTTAAGATGTTTTCACTTAAACGTTGATGGGAGAGGTATAAGGGTTTACAATATTAGTTACACTGAAAAATGAAATTCCATAGAAAAGAGGTTGAGTCTTGCCTGTAGTTCACTTCCTCATTAAAACTACCCCAAAGAGAAGCACTTATGAACACAGGACCAATCAATGCTCCCATTTGAAGTAATCTTAATGTGTTGAACTCTGTGATTAAATGAGCATTGCATGGAGAACGCAGTCTGTAGTTCTTGAAGGCAATTGTCTCTTGAAGCACTGATCACTTGAAACTACCCCAACAAATAGCACTTACCAAATACAACAGACGAGTTAGTGCCATTGTGAGGGTACAGAGGGTGACGGTAGTAGCAGCTGAAAATCTTGTCCAATTTCTAGCCTGAAAGTCGGTAGGACCGGACGAGATCCTTTGCAGTCAGAGACACGTGGAGAATGTTGCCTGCTTTAAGGAAGAGCTGGTCTGAGCCATGTGGTTTACCAGCTCCCAATATAAGTGTGTCCATGCCCCCTTGTCTTTGCCGTGGTCGTTGACACTCTGCTTTTCTGTAAAGCCCATCAAGTTTTGATTGCCGATATAACATCTTTGGAACGACTCAGCATTTTTCAGCATGGGTGGACTTTTCACACATTTAAAAGCACTTCATGCAAACACAACAATTATGAACTTTATTGCCCCTGAATTTAGAAAAGAGGTCAAGTCATTTTTAAAGGAAAGGCCTACACTAAATACATAAACAGGAAGGGGCAGACCAAACCTCTAGGTAAACCAGCACCATCTAGTGTTTACACTGCATATGATGCAACATGATTGTACTAAAGAGAAGCACTTATTCTTATATAGTATCAGGAATGCTTGCCTTTGTAGTCATCTAAAGGGGCTTTGGAAATGTAAGGGACCAAACATGGACACAGGGGAGTCAGTCAGCAAATATTTACCCCAACTTGATAGCACTTTCTACTTTGGTTGAAAATAAAGATGCTAAAGTTAGAGTAGATATCGACTGATTTTTTTAGACAAGAGGGAGAGTGCAAAAATGGCTGCAGAGGAGGATGCAAAATAGTGTCCAAATGTTGCTCCAAGTCATTAGCACTTAAAAGTTACAAGATGGAGGGAGAGGTATGAAGCAAAGACCTACACTACTACAAAAACAGAGAGTGGCAGACCAAACTTCTAGGTAAACAGCACCCTCTAGTGTTTTGAAAGGAAAGGCCTACACTTATGAACAATTATAAAAAATACATGGACACAGGGGAGTCAGTCAGCATATATTTACCCCAACTTGATAGCACTTTCTACTGTGGTTGAAAAGAAAGATGCAAAAGTTAGAGTAGATATCAACTGTTATTCAGTCAAGAGGGCAAGGAAATGAAAAATAACAGCAGAGAAGGATGCCAAAAGTGTCCAAATGTTGCTTTAAGATGTTTTCACTTAAACGTTGATGGGAGAGGTATAAGGGTTTACAATATTAGTTACACTGAAAAATGAAATTCCATAGAAAAGAGGTTGAGTCTTGCCTGTAGTTCACTTCCTCATTAAAACTACCCCAAAGAGAAGCACTTATGAACACAGGACCAATCAATGCTCCCATTTAAAGTAATCTTAATGTGTTGAACTCTGTGATTAAATGAGCATTGCATGGAGAACGCAGTCTGTAGTTCTTGAAGGCAATTGTCTCTTGAAGCACTGATCACTTGAAACTACCCCAACAAATAGCACTTACCAAATACAACAGACGAGTTAGTGCCATTGTGAGGGTACAGAGGGTGACGGTAGTAGCAGCTGAAAATCTTGTCCAATTTCTAGCCTGAAAGTCGGTAGGACCGGACGAGATCCTTTGCAGTCAGAGACACGTGGAGAATGTTGCCTGCTTTAAGGAAGAGCTGGTCTGAGCCATGTGGTTTACCAGCTCCCAATATAAGTGTGTCCATGCCCCCTTGTCTTTGCCGTGGTCGTTGACACTCTGCTTTTCTGTAAAGCCCATCAAGTTTTGATTGCCGATATAACATCTTTGGAACGACTCAGCATTTTTCAGCATGGGTGGACTTTTCACACATTTAAAAGCACTTCATGCAAACACAACAATTATGAACTTTATTGCCCCTGAATTTAGAAAAGAGGTCAAGTCATTTTTAAAGGAAAGGCCTACACTAAATACATAAACAAGAGGGGGCAGACCAAACCTCTAGGTAAACCAGCACCATCTAGTGTTTACACTGCATATGCTGCAACATGATTGCACTAAAGAGAAGCACTTATTCTTATATAGTATCAGGAATGCATGGGTGGACTTTTCACACATTTAAAAGCACTTCATGCAAACACAACAATTATGAACTTTATTGCCCCTGAATTTAGAAAAGAGGTCAAGTCATTTTTAAAGGAAAGGCCTACACTAAATACATAAACAGGAAGGGGCAGACCAAACCTCTAGGTAAACCAGCACCATCTAGTGTTTACACTGCATATGCTGCAACATGATTGCACTAAAGAGAAGCACTTATTCTTATATAGTATCAGGAATGCTTGCCTTTGTAGTCATCTAAAGGGGCTTTGGAAATGTAAGGGACCAAACATGGACACAGGGGAGTCAGTCAGCAAATATTTACCCCAACTTGATAGCACTTTCTACTTTGGTTGAAAAGAAAGATGCTAAAGTTAGAGTAGATATCGACTGATTTTTTTAGACAAGAGGGAGAGTGCAAAAATGGCTGCAGAGGAGGATGCAAAATAGTGTCCAAATGTTGCTCCAAGTCATTAGCACTTAAAAGTTACAAGATGGAGGGAGAGGTATGAAGCAAAGACCTACACTAATACAAAAACAGAGAGTGGCAGACCAAACTTCTAGGTAAACAGCACCCTCTAGTGTTTTGAAAGGAAAGGCCTACACTTATGAACAATTATAAAAAATACATGGACACAGGGGAGTCAGTCAGCATATATTTACCCCAACTTGATAGCACTTTCTACTGTGGTTGAAAAGAAAGATGCAAAAGTTAGAGTAGATATCAACTGTTATTCAGTCAAGAGGGCAAGGAAATGAAAAATAACAGCAGAGAAGGATGCCAAAAGTGTCCAAATGTTGCTTTAAGATGTTTTCACTTAAACGTTGATGGGAGAGGTATAAGGGTTTACAATATTAGTTACACTGAAAAATGAAATTCCATAGAAAAGAGGTTGAGTCTGGCCTGTAGTTCACTTCCTCATTAAAACTACCCCAAAGAGAAGCACTTATGAACACAGGACCAATCAATGCTCCCATTTGAAGTAATCTTAATGTGTTGAACTCTGTGATTAAATGAGCATTGCATGGAGAACGCAGTCTGTAGTTCTTGAAGGCAATTGTCTCTTGAAGCACTGATCACTTGAAACTACCCCAACAAATAGCACTTACCAAATACAACAGACGAGTTAGTGCCATTGTGAGGGTACAGAGGGTGACGGTAGTAGCAGCTGAAAATCTTGTCCAATTTCTAGCCTGAAAGTCGGTAGGACCGGACGAGATCCTTTGCAGTCAGAGACACGTGGAGAATGTTGCCTGCTTTAAGGAAGAGCTGGTCTGAGCCATGTGGTTTACCAGCTCCCAATATAAGTGTGTCCATGCCCCCTTGTCTTTGCCGTGGTCGTTGACACTCTGCTTTTCTGTAAAGCCCATCAAGTTTTGATTGCCGATATAACATCTTTGGAACGACTCAGCATTTTTCAGCATGGGTGGACTTTTCACACATTTAAAAGCACTTCATGCAAACACAACAATTATGAACTTTATTGCCCCTGAATTTAGAAAAGAGGTCAAGTTATTTTTAAAGGAAAGGCCTACACTAAATACATAAACAGGAGGGGGCAGACCAAACCTCTAGGTAAACCAGCACCATCTAGTGTTTACACTGCATATGCTGCAACATGATTGCACTAAAGAGAAGCACTTATTCTTATATAGTATCAGGAATGCTTGCCTTTGTAGTCATCTAAAGGGGCTTTGGAAATGTAAGGGACCAAACATGGACACAGGGGAGTCAGTCAGCAAATATTTACCCCAACTTTATAGCACTTTCTACTTTGGTTGAAAAGAAAGATGCTAAAGTTAGAGTAGATATCGACTGATTTTTTTAGACAAGAGGGAGAGTGCAAAAATGGCTGCAGAGGAGGATGCAAAATAGTGTCCAAATGTTGCTCCAAGTCATTAGCACTTAAAAGTTACAAGATGGAGGGAGAGGTATGAAGTAAAGACCTACACTAATACAAAAACAGAGAGTGGCAGACCAAACTTCTAGGTAAACAGCACCCTCTAGTGTTTTGAAAGGAAAGGCCTACACTTATGAACAATTATAAAAAATACATGGACACAGGGGAGTCAGTCAGCATATATTTACCCCAACTTGATAGCACTTTCTACTGTGGTTGAAAAGAAAGATGCAAAAGTTAGAGTAGATATCAACTGTTATTCAGTCAAGAGGGCAAGGAAATGAAAAATAACAGCAGAGAAGGATGCCAAAAGTGTCCAAATGTTGCTTTAAGATGTTTTCACTTAAACGTTGATGGGAGAGGTATAGGGTTTACAATATTAGTTACACTGAAAAATGAAATTCCATAGAAAAGAGGTTGAGTCTTGCCTGTAGTTCACTTCCTCATTAAAACTACCCCAAAGAGAAGCACTTATGAACACAGGACCAATCAATGCTCCCATTTGAAGTAATCTTAATGTGTTGAACTCTGTGATTAAATGAGCATTGCATGGAGAACGCAGTCTGTAGTTCTTGAAGGCAATTGTCTCTTGAAGCACTGATCACTTGAAACTACCCCAACAAATAGCACTTACCAAATACAACAGACGAGTTAGTGCCATTGTGAGGGTACAGAGGGTGACGGTAGTAGCAGCTGAAAATCTTGTCCAATTTCTAGCCTGAAAGTCGGTAGGACCGGACGAGATCCTTTGCAGTCAGAGACACGTGGAGAATGTTGCCTGCTTTAAGGAAGAGCTGGTCTGAGCCATGTGGTTTACCAGCTCCCAATATAAGTGTGTCCATGCCCCCTTGTCTTTGCCGTGGTCGTTGACACTCTGCTTTTCTGTAAAGCCCATCAAGTTTTGATTGCCGATATAACATCTTTGGAACGACTCAGCATTTTTCAGCATGAGTGGACTTTTCACACATTTAAAAGCACTTCATGCAAACACAACAATTATGAACTTTATTGCCCCTGAATTTAGAAAAGAGGTCAAGTCATTTTTAAAGGAAAGGCCTACACTAAATACATAAACAGGAATGGGCAGACCAAACCTCTAGGTAAACCAGCACCATCTAGTGTTTACACTGCATATGATGCAACATGATTGTACTAAAGAGAAGCACTTATTCTTATATAGTATCAGGAATGCTTGCCTTTGTAGTCATCTAAAGGGGCTTTGGAAATGTAAGGGACCAAACATGGACACAGGGGAGTCAGTCAGCAAATATTTACCCCAACTTGATAGCACTTTCTACTTTGGTTGAAAATAAAGATGCTAAAGTTAGAGTAGATATCGACTGATTTTTTTAGACAAGAGGGAGAGTGCAAAAATGGCTGCAGAGGAGGATGCAAAATAGTGTCCAAATGTTGCTCCAAGTCATTAGCACTTAAAAGTTACAAGATGGAGGGAGAGGTATGAAGCAAAGACCTACACTACTACAAAAACAGAGAGTGGCAGACCAAACTTCTAGGTAAACAGCACCCTCTAGTGTTTTGAAAGGAAAGGCCTACACTTATGAACAATTATAAAAAATACATGGACACAGGGGAGTCAGTCAGCATATATTTACCCCAACTTGATAGCACTTTCTACTGTGGTTGAAAAGAAAGATGCAAAAGTTAGAGTAGATATCAACTGTTATTCAGTCAAGAGGGCAAGGAAATGAAAAATAACAGCAGAGAAGGATGCCAAAAGTGTCCAAATGTTGCTTTAAGATGTTTTCACTTAAACGTTGATGGGAGAGGTATAAGGGTTTACAATATTAGTTACACCGAAAAATGAAATTCCATAGAAAAGAGGTTGAGTCTTGCCTGTAGTTCACTTCCTCATTAAAACTACCCCAAAGAGAAGCACTTATGAACACAGGACCAATCAATGCTCCCATTTAAAGTAATCTTAATGTGTTGAACTCTGTGATTAAATGAGCATTGCATGGAGAACGCAGTCTGTAGTTCTTGAAGGCAATTGTCTCTTGAAGCACTGATCACTTGAAACTACCCCAACAAATAGCACTTACCAAATACAACAGACGAGTTAGTGCCATTGTGAGGGTACAGAGGGTGACGGTAGTAGCAGCTGAAAATCTTGTCCAATTTCTAGCCTGAAAGTCGGTAGGACCGGACGAGATCCTTTGCAGTCAGAGACACGTGGAGAATGTTGCCTGCTTTAAGGAAGAGCTGGTCTGAGCCATGTGGTTTACCAGCTCCCAATATAAGTGTGTCCATGCCCCCTTGTCTTTGCCGTGGTCGTTGACACTCTGCTTTTCTGTAAAGCCCATCAAGTTTTGATTGCCGATATAACATCTTTGGAACGACTCAGCATTTTTCAGCATGGGTGGACTTTTCACACATTTAAAAGCACTTCATGCAAACACAACAATTATGAACTTTATTGCCCCTGAATTTAGAAAAGAGGTCAAGTCATTTTTAAAGGAAAGGCCTACACTAAATACATAAACAAGAGGGGGCAGACCAAACCTCTAGGTAAACCAGCACCATCTAGTGTTTACACTGCATATGCTGCAACATGATTGCACTAAAGAGAAGCACTATTCTTATATAGTATCAGGAATGCATGGGTGGACTTTTCACACATTTAAAAGCACTTCATGCAAACACAACAATTATGAACTTTATTGCCCCTGAATTTAGAAAAGAGGTCAAGTCATTTTTAAAGGAAAGGCCTACACTAAATACATAAACAGGAAGGGGCAGACCAAACCTCTAGGTAAACCAGCACCATCTAGTGTTTACACTGCATATGCTGCAACATGATTGCACTAAAGAGAAGCACTTATTCTTATATAGTATCAGGAATGCTTGCCTTTGTAGTCATCTAAAGGGGCTTTGGAAATGTAAGGGACCAAACATGGACACAGGGGAGTCAGTCAGCAAATATTTACCCCAACTTGATAGCACTTTCTACTTTGGTTGAAAAGAAAGATGCTAAAGTTAGAGTAGATATCGACTGATTTTTTTAGACAAGAGGGAGAGTGCAAAAATGGCTGCAGAGGAGGATGCAAAATAGTGTCCAAATGTTGCTCCAAGTCATTAGCACTTAAAAGTTACAAGATGGAGGGAGAGGTATGAAGCAAAGACCTACACTAATACAAAAACAGAGAGTGGCAGACCAAACTTCTAGGTAAACAGCACCCTCTAGTGTTTTGAAAGGAAAGGCCTACACTTATGAACAATTATAAAAAATACATGGACACAGGGGAGTCAGTCAGCATATATTTACCCCAACTTGATAGCACTTTCTACTGTGGTTGAAAAGAAAGATGCAAAAGTTAGAGTAGATATCAACTGTTATTCAGTCAAGAGGGCAAGGAAATGAAAAATAACAGCAGAGAAGGATGCCAAAAGTGTCCAAATGTTGCTTTAAGATGTTTTCACTTAAACGTTGATGGGAGAGGTATAAGGGTTTACAATATTAGTTACACTGAAAAATGAAATTCCATAGAAAAGAGGTTGAGTCTGGCCTGTAGTTCACTTCCTCATTAAAACTACCCCAAAGAGAAGCACTTATGAATACAGGACCAATCAATGCTCCCATTTGAAGTAATCTTAATGTGTTGAACTCTGTGATTAAATGAGCATTGCATGGAGAACGCAGTCTGTAGTTCTTGAAGGCAATTGTCTCTTGAAGCACTGATCACTTGAAACTACCCCAACAAATAGCACTTACCAAATACAACAGACGAGTTAGTGCCATTGTGAGGGTACAGAGGGTGACGGTAGTAGCAGCTGAAAATCTTGTCCAATTTCTAGCCTGAAAGTCGGTAGGACCGGACGAGATCCTTTGCAGTCAGAGACACGTGGAGAATGTTGCCTGCTTTAAGGAAGAGCTGGTCTGAGCCATGTGGTTTACCAGCTCCCAATATAAGTGTGTCCATGCCCCCTTGTCTTTGCCGTGGTCGTTGACACTCTGCTTTTCTGTAAAGCCCATCAAGTTTTGATTGCCGATATAACATCTTTGGAACGACTCAGCATTTTTCAGCATGGGTGGACTTTTCACACATTTAAAAGCACTTCATGCAAACACAACAATTATGAACTTTATTGCCCCTGAATTTAGAAAAGAGGTCAAGTCATTTTTAAAGGAAAGGCCTACACTAAATACATAAACAGGAAGGGGCAGACCAAACCTCTAGGTAAACCAGCACCATCTAGTGTTTACACTGCATATGCTGCAACATGATTGCACTAAAGAGAAGCACTTATTCTTATATAGTATCAGGAATGCTTGCCTTTGTAGTCATCTAAAGGGGCTTTGGAAATGTAAGGGACCAAACATGGACACAGGGGAGTCAGTCAGCAAATATTTACCCCAACTTTATAGCACTTTCTACTTTGGTTGAAAAGAAAGATGCTAAAGTTAGAGTAGATATCGACTGATTTTTTTAGACAAGAGGGAGAGTGCAAAAATGGCTGCAGAGGAGGATGCAAAATAGTGTCCAAATGTTGCTCCAAGTCATTAGCACTTAAAAGTTACAAGATGGAGGGAGAGGTATGAAGTAAAGACCTACACTAATACAAAAACAGAGAGTGGCAGACCAAACTTCTAGGTAAACAGCACCCTCTAGTGTTTTGAAAGGAAAGGCCTACACTTATGAACAATTATAAAAAATACATGGACACAGGGGAGTCAGTCAGCATATATTTACCCCAACTTGATAGCACTTTCTACTGTGGTTGAAAAGAAAGATGCAAAAGTTAGAGTAGATATCAACTGTTATTCAGTCAAGAGGGCAAGGAAATGAAAAATAACAGCAGAGAAGGATGCCAAAAGTGTCCAAATGTTGCTTTAAGATGTTTTCACTTAAACGTTGATGGGAGAGGTATAAGGGTTTACAATATTAGTTACACTGAAAAATGAAATTCCATAGAAAAGAGGTTGAGTCTTGCCTGTAGTTCACTTCCTCATTAAAACTACCCCAAAGAGAAGCACTTATGAACACAGGACCAATCAATGCTCCCATTTGAAGTAATCTTAATGTGTTGAACTCTGTGATTAAATGAGCATTGCATGGAGAACGCAGTCTGTAGTTCTTGAAGGCAATTGTCTCTTGAAGCACTGATCACTTGAAACTACCCCAACAAATAGCACTTACCAAATACAACAGACGAGTTAGTGCCATTGTGAGGGTACAGAGGGTGACGGTAGTAGCAGCTGAAAATCTTGTCCAATTTCTAGCCTGAAAGTCGGTAGGACCGGACGAGATCCTTTGCAGTCAGAGACACGTGGAGAATGTTGCCTGCTTTAAGGAAGAGCTGGTCTGAGCCATGTGGTTTACCAGCTCCCAATATAAGTGTGTCCATGCCCCCTTGTCTTTGCCGTGGTCGTTGACACTCTGCTTTTCTGTAAAGCCCATCAAGTTTTGATTGCCGATATAACATCTTTGGAACGACTCAGCATTTTTCAGCATGGGTGGACTTTTCACACATTTAAAAGCACTTCATGCAAACACAACAATTATGAACTTTATTGCCCCTGAATTTAGAAAAGAGGTCAAGTCATTTTTAAAGGAAAGGCCTACACTAAATACATAAACAGGAAGGGGCAGACCAAACCTCTAGGTAAACCAGCACCATCTAGTGTTTACACTGCATATGCTGCAACATGATTGCACTAAAGAGAAGCACTTATTCTTATATAGTATCAGGAATGCTTGCCTTTGTAGTCATCTAAAGGGGCTTTGGAAATGTAAGGGACCAAACATGGACACAGGGGAGTCAGTCAGCAAATATTTACCCCAACTTGATAGCACTTTCTACTTTGGTTGAAAATAAAGATGCTAAAGTTAGAGTAGATATCGACTGATTTTTTTAGACAAGAGGGAGAGTGCAAAAATGGCTGCAGAGGAGGATGCAAAATAGTGTCCAAATGTTGCTCCAAGTCATTAGCACTTAAAAGTTACAAGATGGAGGGAGAGGTATGAAGCAAAGACCTACACTAATACAAAAACAGAGAGTGGCAGACCAAACTTCTAGGTAAACAGCACCCTCTAGTGTTTTGAAAGGAAAGGCCTACACTTATGAACAATTATAAAAAATACATGGACACAGGGGAGTCAGTCAGCATATATTTACCCCAACTTGATAGCACTTTCTACTGTGGTTGAAAAGAAAGATGCAAAAGTTAGAGTAGATATCAACTGTTATTCAGTCAAGAGGGCAAGGAAATGAAAAATAACAGCAGAGAAGGATGCCAAAAGTGTCCAAATGTTGCTTTAAGATGTTTTCACTTAAACGTTGATGGGAGAGGTATAGGGTTTACAATATTAGTTACACTGAAAAATGAAATTCCATAGAAAAGAGGTTGAGTCTTGCCTGTAGTTCACTTCCTCATTAAAACTACCCCAAAGAGAAGCACTTATGAACACAGGACCAATCAATGCTCCCATTTGAAGTAATCTTAATGTGTTGAACTCTGTGATTAAATGAGCATTGCATGGAGAACGCAGTCTGTAGTTCTTGAAGGCAATTGTCTCTTGAAGCACTGATCACTTGAAACTACCCCAACAAATAGCACTTACCAAATACAACAGACGAGTTAGTGCCATTGTGAGGGTACAGAGGGTGACGGTAGTAGCAGCTGAAAATCTTGTCCAATTTCTAGCCTGAAAGTCGGTAGGACCGGACGAGATCCTTTGCAGTCAGAGACACGTGGAGAATGTTGCCTGCTTTAAGGAAGAGCTGGTCTGAGCCATGTGGTTTACCAGCTCCCAATATAAGTGTGTCCATGCCCCCTTGTCTTTGCCGTGGTCGTTGACACTCTGCTTTTCTGTAAAGCCCATCAAGTTTTGATTGCCGATATAACATCTTTGGAACGACTCAGCATTTTTCAGCATGAGTGGACTTTTCACACATTTAAAAGCACTTCATGCAAACACAACAATTATGAACTTTATTGCCCCTGAATTTAGAAAAGAGGTCAAGTCATTTTTAAAGGAAAGGCCTACACTAAATACATAAACAGGAAGGGGCAGACCAAACCTCTAGGTAAACCAGCACCATCTAGTGTTTACACTGCATATGATGCAACATGATTGTACTAAAGAGAAGCACTTATTCTTATATAGTATCAGGAATGCTTGCCTTTGTAGTCATCTAAAGGGGCTTTGGAAATGTAAGGGACCAAACATGGACACAGGGGAGTCAGTCAGCAAATATTTACCCCAACTTGATAGCACTTTCTACTTTGGTTGAAAATAAAGATGCTAAAGTTAGAGTAGATATCGACTGATTTTTTTAGACAAGAGGGAGAGTGCAAAAATGGCTGCAGAGGAGGATGCAAAATAGTGTCCAAATGTTGCTCCAAGTCATTAGCACTTAAAAGTTACAAGATGGAGGGAGAGGTATGAAGCAAAGACCTACACTACTACAAAAACAGAGAGTGGCAGACCAAACTTCTAGGTAAACAGCACCCTCTAGTGTTTTGAAAGGAAAGGCCTACACTTATGAACAATTATAAAAAATACATGGACACAGGGGAGTCAGTCAGCATATATTTACCCCAACTTGATAGCACTTTCTACTGTGGTTGAAAAGAAAGATGCAAAAGTTAGAGTAGATATCAACTGTTATTCAGTCAAGAGGGCAAGGAAATGAAAAATAACAGCAGAGAAGGATGCCAAAAGTGTCCAAATGTTGCTTTAAGATGTTTTCACTTAAACGTTGATGGGAGAGGTATAAGGGTTTACAATATTAGTTACACTGAAAAATGAAATTCCATAGAAAAGAGGTTGAGTCTTGCCTGTAGTTCACTTCCTCATTAAAACTACCCCAAAGAGAAGCACTTATGAACACAGGACCAATCAATGCTCCCATTTAAAGTAATCTTAATGTGTTGAACTCTGTGATTAAATGAGCATTGCATGGAGAACGCAGTCTGTAGTTCTTGAAGGCAATTGTCTCTTGAAGCACTGATCACTTGAAACTACCCCAACAAATAGCACTTACCAAATACAACAGACGAGTTAGTGCCATTGTGAGGGTACAGAGGGTGACGGTAGTAGCAGCTGAAAATCTTGTCCAATTTCTAGCCTGAAAGTCGGTAGGACCGGACGAGATCCTTTGCAGTCAGAGACACGTGGAGAATGTTGCCTGCTTTAAGGAAGAGCTGGTCTGAGCCATGTGGTTTACCAGCTCCCAATATAAGTGTGTCCATGCCCCCTTGTCTTTGCCGTGGTCGTTGACACTCTGCTTTTCTGTAAAGCCCATCAAGTTTTGATTGCCGATATAACATCTTTGCAACGACTCAGCATTTTTCAGCATGGGTGGACTTTTCACACATTTAAAAGCACTTCATGCAAACACAACAATTATGAACTTTATTGCCCCTGAATTTAGAAAAGAGGTCAAGTCATTTTTAAAGGAAAGGCCTACACTAAATACATAAACAAGAGGGGGCAGACCAAACCTCTAGGTAAACCAGCACCATCTAGTGTTTACACTGCATATGCTGCAACATGATTGCACTAAAGAGAAGCACTTATTCTTATATAGTATCAGGAATGCATGGGTGGACTTTTCACACATTTAAAAGCACTTCATGCAAACACAACAATTATGAACTTTATTGCCCCTGAATTTAGAAAAGAGGTCAAGTCATTTTTAAAGGAAAGGCCTACACTAAATACATAAACAGGAAGGGGCAGACCAAACCTCTAGGTAAACCAGCACCATCTAGTGTTTACACTGCATATGCTGCAACATGATTGCACTAAAGAGAAGCACTTATTCTTATATAGTATCAGGAATGCTTGCCTTTGTAGTCATCTAAAGGGGCTTTGGAAATGTAAGGGACCAAACATGGACACAGGGGAGTCAGTCAGCAAATATTTACCCCAACTTGATAGCACTTTCTACTTTGGTTGAAAAGAAAGATGCTAAAGTTAGAGTAGATATCGACTGATTTTTTTAGACAAGAGGGAGAGTGCAAAAATGGCTGCAGAGGAGGATGCAAAATAGTGTCCAAATGTTGCTCCAAGTCATTAGCACTTAAAAGTTACAAGATGGAGGGAGAGGTATGAAGCAAAGACCTACACTAATACAAAAACAGAGAGTGGCAGACCAAACTTCTAGGTAAACAGCACCCTCTAGTGTTTTGAAAGGAAAGGCCTACACTTATGAACAATTATAAAAAATACATGGACACAGGGGAGTCAGTCAGCATATATTTACCCCAACTTGATAGCACTTTCTACTGTGGTTGAAAAGAAAGATGCAAAAGTTAGAGTAGATATCAACTGTTATTCAGTCAAGAGGGCAAGGAAATGAAAAATAACAGCAGAGAAGGATGCCAAAAGTGTCCAAATGTTGCTTTAAGATGTTTTCACTTAAACGTTGATGGGAGAGGTATAAGGGTTTACAATATTAGTTACACTGAAAAATGAAATTCCATAGAAAAGAGGTTGAGTCTTGCCTGTAGTTCACTTCCTCATTAAAACTACCCCAAAGAGAAGCACTTATGAATACAGGACCAATCAATGCTCCCATTTGAAGTAATCTTAATGTGTTGAACTCTGTGATTAAATGAGCATTGCATGGAGAACGCAGTCTGTAGTTCTTGAAGGCAATTGTCTCTTGAAGCACTGATCACTTGAAACTACCCCAACAAATAGCACTTACCAAATACAACAGACGAGTTAGTGCCATTGTGAGGGTACAGAGGGTGACGGTAGTAGCAGCTGAAAATCTTGTCCAATTTCTAGCCTGAAAGTCGGTAGGACCGGACGAGATCCTTTGCAGTCAGAGACACGTGGAGAATGTTGCCTGCTTTAAGGAAGAGCTGGTCTGAGCCATGTGGTTTACCAGCTCCCAATATAAGTGTGTCCATGCCCCCTTGTCTTTGCCGTGGTCGTTGACACTCTGCTTTTCTGTAAAGCCCATCAAGTTTTGATTGCCGATATAACATCTTTGGAACGACTCAGCATTTTTCAGCATGGGTGGACTTTTCACACATTTAAAAGCACTTCATGCAAACACAACAATTATGAACTTTATTGCCCCTGAATTTAGAAAAGAGGTCAAGTCATTTTTAAAGGAAAGGCCTACACTAAATACATAAACAGGAAGGGGCAGACCAAACCTCTAGGTAAACCAGCACCATCTAGTGTTTACACTGCATATGCTGCAACATGATTGCACTAAAGAGAAGCACTTATTCTTATATAGTATCAGGAATGCTTGCCTTTGTAGTCATCTAAAGGGGCTTTGGAAATGTAAGGGACCAAACATGGACACAGGGGAGTCAGTCAGCAAATATTTACCCCAACTTGATAGCACTTTCTACTTTGGTTGAAAAGAAATATGCTAAAGTTAGAGTAGATATCAAATGATTTTTTTAGACAAGAGGGAGAGTGCAAAAATGGCTGCAGAGGAGGATGCAAAATAGTGTCCAAATGTTGCTCCAAGTCATTAGCACTTAAAAGTTACAAGATGGAGGGTATGAAGCAAAGACCTACACTAATACAACAACAGAGAGTGGCAGCCCAAACTTCTAGGTAAACAGCACCCTCTAGTGTTTTGAAAGGAAAGGCCTACACTTATGAACAATTATAAAAAATACATGGACACAGGGGAGTCAGTCAGCATATATTTACCCCAACTTGATAGCACTTTCTACTGTGGTTGAAAAGAAAGATGCAAAAGTTAGAGTATATATCAACTGTTATTCAGTCAAGAGGGCAAGGAAATGAAAAATAACAGCAGAGAAGGATGCCAAAAGTGTCCAAATGTTGCTTTAAGATGTTTTCACTTAAACGTTGATGGGAGAGGTATAAGGGTTTACAATATTAGTTACACTGAAAAATGAAATTCCATAGAAAAGAGGTTGAGTCTTGTCTGTAGTTCACTTCCTCATTAAAACTACCCCAAAGAGAAGCACTTATGAATACAGGACCAATCAATGCTCCCATTTGAAGTAATCTTAATGTGTTGAACTCTGTGATTAAATGAGCATTGCATGGAGAACGCAGTCTGTAGTTCTTGAAGGCAATTGTCTCTTGAAGCACTGATCACTTGAAACTACCCCAACAAATAGCACTTACCAAATACAACAGACGAGTTAGTGCCATTGTGAGGGTACAGAGGGTGACGGTAGTAGCAGCTGAAAATCTTGTCCAATTTCTAGCCTGAAAGTCGGTAGGACCGGACGAGATCCTTTGCAGTCAGATACACGTGGAGAATGTTGCCTGCTTTAAGGAAGAGCTGGTCTGAGCCATGTGGTTTACCAGCTCCCAATATAAGTGTGTCCATGCCCCCTTGTCTTTGCCGTGGTCGTTGACACTCTGCTTTTCTGTAAAGCCCATCAAGTTTTGATTGCCGATATAACATCTTTGGAACGACTCAGCATTTTTCAGCATGGGTGGACTTTTCACACATTTAAAAGCACTTCATGCAAACACAACAATTATGAACTTTATTGCCCCTGAATTTAGAAAAGAGGTCAAGTCATTTTTAAAGGAAAGGCCTACACTAAATACATAAACAGGAAGGGGCAGACCAAACCTCTAGGTAAACCAGCACCATCTAGTGTTTACACTGCATATGCTGCAACATGATTGCACTAAAGAGAAGCACTTATTCTTATATAGTATCAGGAATGCTTACCTTTGTAGTCATCTAAAGGGGCTTTGGAAATGTAAGGGACCAAACATGGACACAGGGGAGTCAGTCAGCAAATATTTACCCCAACTTGATAGCACTTTCTACTTTGGTTGAAAAGAAAGATGCTAAAGTTAGAGTAGATATCGACTGATTTTTTTAGACAAGAGGGAGAGTGCAAAAATGGCTGCAGAGGAGGATGCAAAATAGTGTCCAAATGTTGCTCCAAGTCATTAGCACTTAAAAGTTACAAGATGGAGGGAGAGGTATGAAGCAAAGACCTACACTAATACAAAAACAGAGAGTGGCAGACCAAACTTCTAGGTAAACAGCACCCTCTAGTGTTTTGAAAGGAAAGGCCTACACTTATGAACAATTATAAAAAATACATGGACACAGGGGAGTCAGTCAGCATATATTTACCCCAACTTGATAGCACTTTCTACTGTGGTTGAAAAGAAAGATGCAAAAGTTAGAGTAGATATCAACTGTTATTCAGTCAAGAGGGCAAGGAAATGAAAAATAACAGCAGAGAAGGATGCCAAAAGTGTCCAAATGTTGCTTTAAAGGGTTAGTTCACCCAAAAATTAAAATTCTGTCAGTAATTACTCACCCTCACGTTGTTCCAACCGCGTAAGACCTTCGTTCATCTTCGGAACACAAATTAAGATATTTTTGATGAAATCTGAGCCATGTTTCACTCCTCCATAGGCTTCCAGTGTGACCGAAACTTGCTGGCCCAGAAAAGTTATTAAAGAGATCGTTAATATAGTCCAAGTGACTCCAGTGGCTCAATCTTAAGTATATCAAGCGACGAGAATACTTTTTGTGCGCAAAAACAAACAAAAATAACGACTTTATTCCACTATTCATTTCCTTCTCTCTGGATGTCTAGTTGGTTTGCGTAGTGTTTTTGCGCAGCGCGTCTGTGTTACACGTCACCACGTAGGCTCACTATTGGCCGACGCCGGTCATGTGTGTGTTGCGTGATGACGTGCAACACAGACGCGCAGCGCAAACACACTACGAGGCCCAGAGAGAAGGAAATGAAAAGTGGAATAAAGTCGTTATTTTTGTTTGTTTTTGCGCACAAAAAGTATTCTCGTCGCATGATAAACTTAATGTAGTGCCACTGTAGTTACTTGGACTATTTTAACGATGTTTTAATAACTATTCTGGGCCGGTGAGTTTCGGTCACACTGGAAGCCTATGGAGGAGTCAAAATTCTGTCAGATTTCATCAAAAATATCTTAATTTGTGTTCCGAAGATGAACGAAAGACTTACATGGTTGGAACAACATGAGGGTGAGTAATTACTGACAGAATTTTCATTTTTGGGTGAACTAACCCTTTAAGATGTTTTCACTTAAACGTTGATGGGAGAGGTATAAGGGTTTACAATATTAGTTACACTGAAAAATGAAATTCCATAGAAAAGAGGTTGAGTCTTGCCTGTAGTTCACTTCCTCATTAAAACTACCCCAAAGAGAAGCACTTATGAACACAGGACCAATCAATGCTCCCATTTGAAGTAATCTTAATGTGTTGAACTCTGTGATTAAATGAGCATTGCATGGAGAACGCAGTCTGTAGTTCTTGAAGGCAATTGTCTCTTGAAGCACTGATCACTTGAAACTACCCCAACAAATAGCACTTACCAAATACAACAGACGAGTTAGTGCCATTGTGAGGGTACAGAGGGTGACGGTAGTAGCAGCTGAAAATCTTGTCCAATTTCTAGCCTGAAAGTCGGTAGGACCGGAAGAGATCCTTTGCAGTCAGAGACACGTGGAGAATGTTGCCTGCTTTAAGGAAGAGCTGGTCTGAGCCATGTGGTTTACCAGCTCCCAATATAAGTGTGTCCATGCCCCCTTGTCTTTGCCGTGGTCGTTGACACTCTGCTTTTCTGTAAAGCCCATCAAGTTTTGATTGCCGATATAACATCTTTGGAACGACTCAGCATTTTTCAGCATGGGTGGACTTTTCACACATTTAAAAGCACTTCATGCAAACACAACAATTATGAACTTTATTGCCCCTGAATTTAGAAAAGAGGTCAAGTCATTTTTAAAGGAAAGGCCTACACTAAATACATAAACAGGAGGGGGCAGACCAAACCTCTAGGTAAACCAGCACCATCTAGTGTTTACACTGCATATGCTGCAACATGATTGCACTAAAGAGAAGCACTTATTCTTATATAGTATCAGGAATGCATGGGTGGACTTTTCACACATTTAAAAGCACTTCATGCAAACACAACAATTATGAACTTTATTGCCCCTGAATTTAGAAAAGAGGTCAAGTCATTTTTAAAGGAAAGGCCTACACTAAATACATAAACAGGAAGGGGCAGACCAAACCTCTAGGTAAACCAGCACCATCTAGTGTTTACACTGCATATGCTGCAACATGATTGCACTAAAGAGAAGCACTTATTCTTATATAGTATCAGGAATGCTTGCCTTTGTAGTCATCTAAAGGGGCTTTGGAAATGTAAGGGACCAAACATGGACACAGGGGAGTCAGTCAGCAAATATTTACCCCAACTTTATAGCACTTTCTACTTTGGTTGAAAAGAAAGATGCTAAAGTTAGAGTAGATATCGACTGATTTTTTTAGACAAGAGGGAGAGTGCAAAAATGGCTGCAGAGGAGGATGCAAAATAGTGTCCAAATGTTGCTCCAAGTCATTAGCACTTAAAAGTTACAAGATGGAGGGAGAGGTATGAAGTAAAGACCTACACTAATACAAAAACAGAGAGTGGCAGACCAAACTTCTAGGTAAACAGCACCCTCTAGTGTTTTGAAAGGAAAGGCCTACACTTATGAACAATTATAAAAAATACATGGACACAGGGGAGTCAGTCAGCATATATTTACCCCAACTTGATAGCACTTTCTACTGTGGTTGAAAAGAAAGATGCAAAAGTTAGAGTAGATATCAACTGTTATTCAGTCAAGAGGGCAAGGAAATGAAAAATAACAGCAGAGAAGGATGCCAAAAGTGTCCAAATGTTGCTTTAAGATGTTTTCACTTAAACGTTGATGGGAGAGGTATAAGGGTTTACAATATTAGTTACACTGAAAAATGAAATTCCATAGAAAAGAGGTTGAGTCTTGCCTGTAGTTCACTTCCTCATTAAAACTACCCCAAAGAGAAGCACTTATGAACACAGGACCAATCAATGCTCCCATTTGAAGTAATCTTAATGTGTTGAACTCTGTGATTAAATGAGCATTGCATGGAGAACGCAGTCTGTAGTTCTTGAAGGCAATTGTCTCTTGAAGCACTGATCACTTGAAACTACCCCAACAAATAGCACTTACCAAATACAACAGACGAGTTAGTGCCATTGTGAGGGTACAGAGGGTGACGGTAGTAGCAGCTGAAAATCTTGTCCAATTTCTAGCCTGAAAGTCGGTAGGACCGGACGAGATCCTTTGCAGTCAGAGACACGTGGAGAATGTTGCCTGCTTTAAGGAAGAGCTGGTCTGAGCCATGTGGTTTACCAGCTCCCAATATAAGTGTGTCCATGCCCCCTTGTCTTTGCCGTGGTCGTTGACACTCTGCTTTTCTGTAAAGCCCATCAAGTTTTGATTGCCGATATAACATCTTTGGAACGACTCAGCATTTTTCAGCATGGGTGGACTTTTCACACATTTAAAAGCACTTCATGCAAACACAACAATTATGAACTTTATTGCCCCTGAATTTAGAAAAGAGGTCAAGTCATTTTTAAAGGAAAGGCCTACACTAAATACATAAACAGGAAGGGGCAGACCAAACCTCTAGGTAAACCAGCACCATCTAGTGTTTACACTGCATATGCTGCAACATGATTGCACTAAAGAGAAGCACTTATTCTTATATAGTATCAGGAATGCTTGCCTTTGTAGTCATCTAAAGGGGCTTTGGAAATGTAAGGGACCAAACATGGACACAGGGGAGTCAGTCAGCAAATATTTACCCCACCTTGATAGCACTTTCTACTTTGGTTGAAAATAAAGATGCTAAAGTTAGAGTAGATATCAACTGTTATTCAGTCAAGAGGGCAAGGAAATGAAAAATAACAGCAGAGAAGGATGCCAAAAGTGTCCAAATGTTGCTTTAAGATGTTTTCACTTAAACGTTGATGGGAGAGGTATAAGGGTTTACAATATTAGTTACACTGAAAAATGAAATTCCATAGAAAAGAGGTTGAGTCTTGCCTGTAGTTCACTTCCTCATTAAAACTACCCCAAAGAGAAGCACTTATGAACACAGGACCAATCAATGCTCCCATTTGAAGTAATCTTAATGTGTTGAACTCTGTGATTAAATGAGCATTGCATGGAGAACGCAGTCTGTAGTTCTTGAAGGCAATTGTCTCTTGAAGCACTGATCACTTGAAACTACCCCAACAAATAGCACTTACCAAATACAACAGACGAGTTAGTGCCATTGTGAGGGTACAGAGGGTGACGGTAGTAGCAGCTGAAAATCTTGTCCAATTTCTAGCCTGAAAGTCAGTAGGACCGGACGAGATCCTTTGCAGTCAGAGACACGTGGAGAATGTTGCCTGCTTTAAGGAAGAGCTGGTCTGAGCCATGTGGTTTACCAGCTCCCAATATAAGTGTGTCCATGCCCCCTTGTCTTTGCCGTGGTCGTTGACACTCTGCTTTTCTGTAAAGCCCATCAAGTTTTGATTGCCGATATAACATCTTTGGAACGACTCAGCATTTTTCAGCATGGGTGGACTTTTCACACATTTAAAAGCACTTCATGCAAACACAACAATTATGAACTTTATTGCCCCTGAATTTAGAAAAGAGGTCAAGTCATTTTTAAAGGAAAGGCCTACACTAAATACATAAACAGGAAGGGGCAGACCAAACCTCTAGGTAAACCAGCACCATCTAGTGTTTACACTGCATATGCTGCAACATGATTGCACTAAAGAGAAGCACTTATTCTTATATAGTATCAGGAATGATTGCCTTTGTAGTCATCTAAAGGGGCTTTGGAAATGTAAGGGACCAAACATGGACACAGGGGAGTCAGTCAGCAAATATTTACCCCAACTTGATAGCACTTTCTACTTTGGTTGAAAAGAAAGATGCTAAAGTTAGAGTAGATATCGACTGATTTTTTTAGACAAGAGGGAGAGTGCAAAAATGGCTGCAGAGGAGGATGCAAAATAGTGTCCAAATGTTGCTCCAAGTCATTAGCACTTAAAAGTTACAAGATGGAGGGAGAGGTATGAAGCAAAGACCTACACTAATACAAAAACAGAGAGTGGCAGACCAAACTTCTAGGTAAACAGCACCATCTAGTGTTTTGAAAGGAAAGGCCTACACTTATGAACAATTATAAAAAAATACATGGACACAGGGGAGTCAGTCAGCATATATTTACCCCAACTTGATAGCACTTTCTACTGTGGTTGAAAAGAAAGATGCAAAAGTTAGAGTAGATATCAACTGTTATTCAGTCAAGAGGGCAAGGAAATGAAAAATAACAGCAGAGAAGGATGCCAAAAGTGTCCAAATGTTGCTTTAAGATGTTTTCACTTAAACGTTGATGGGAGAGGTATAAGGGTTTACAATATTAGTTACACTGAAAAATGAAATTCCATAGAAAAGAGGTTGAGTCTTGCCTGTAGTTCACTTCCTCATTAAAACTACCCCAAAGAGAAGCACTTATGAACACAGGACCAATCAATGCTCCCATTTGAAGTAATCTTAATGTGTTGAACTCTGTGATTAAATGAGCATTGCATGGAGAACGCAGTCTGTAGTTCTTGAAGGCAATTGTCTCTTGAAGCACTGATCACTTGAAACTACCCCAACAAATAGCACTTACCAAATACAACAGACGAGTTAGTGCCATTGTGAGGGTACAGAGGGTGACGGTAGTAGCAGCTGAAAATCTTGTCCAATTTCTAGCCTGAAAGTCGGTAGGACCGGACGAGATCCTTTGCAGTCAGAGACACGTGGAGAATGTTGCCTGCTTTAAGGAAGAGCTGGTCTGAGCCATGTGGTTTACCAGCTCCCAATATAAGTGTGTCCATGCCCCCTTGTCTTTGCCGTGGTCGTTGACACTCTGCTTTTCTGTAAAGCCCATCAAGTTTTGATTGCCGATATAACATCTTTGGAACGACTCAGCATTTTTCAGCATGGGTGGACTTTTCACACATTTAAAAGCACTTCATGCAAACACAACAATTATGAACTTTATTGCCCCTGAATTTAGAAAAGAGGTCAAGTCATTTTTAAAGGAAAGGCCTACACTAAATACATAAACAGGAAGGGGCAGACCAAACCTCTAGGTAAACCAGCACCATCTAGTGTTTACACTGCATATGCTGCAACATGATTGCACTAAAGAGAAGCACTTATTCTTATATAGTATCAGGAATGATTGCCTTTGTAGTCATCTAAAGGGGCTTTGGAAATGTAAGGGACCAAACATGGACACAGGGGAGTCAGTCAGCAAATATTTACCCCAACTTGATAGCACTTTCTACTTTGGTTGAAAAGAAAGATGCTAAAGTTAGAGTAGATATCGACTGATTTTTTTAGACAAGAGGGAGAGTGCAAAAATGGCTGCAGAGGAGGATGCAAAATAGTGTCCAAATGTTGCTCCAAGTCATTAGCACTTAAAAGTTACAAGATGGAGGGAGAGGTACAATATTAGTTACACTGAAAAATGAAATTCCATAGAAAAGAGGTTGAGTCTTGCCTGTAGTTCACTTCCTCATTAAAACTACCCCAAAGAGAAGCACTTATGAACACAGGACCAATCAATGCTCCCATTTGAAGTAATCTTAATGTGTTGAACTCTGTGATTAAATGAGCATTGCATGGAGAACGCAGTCTGTAGTTCTTGAAGGCAATTGTCTCTTGAAGCACTGATCACTTGAAACTACCCCAACAAATAGCACTTACCAAATACAACAGACGAGTTAGTGCCATTGTGAGGGTACAGAGGGTGACGGTAGTAGCAGCTGAAAATCTTGTCCAATTTCTAGCCTGAAAGTCGGTAGGACCGGACGAGATCCTTTGCAGTCAGAGACACGTGGAGAATGTTGCCTGCTTTAAGGAAGAGCTGGTCTGAGCCATGTGGTTTACCAGCTCCCAATATAAGTGTGTCCATGCCCCCTTGTCTTTGCCGTGGTCGTTGACACTCTGCTTTTCTGTAAAGCCCATCAAGTTTTGATTGCCGATATAACATCTTTGGAACGACTCAGCATTTTTCAGCATGGGTGGACTTTTCACACATTTAAAAGCACTTCATGCAAACACAACAATTATGAACTTTATTGCCCCTGAATTTAGAAAAGAGGTCAAGTCATTTTTAAAGGAAAGGCCTACACTAAATACATAAACAGGAAGGGGCAGACCAAACCTCTAGGTAAACCAGCACCATCTAGTGTTTACACTGCATATGCTGCAACATGATTGCACTAAAGAGAAGCACTTATTCTTATATAGTATCAGGAATGCTTGCCTTTGTAGTCATCTAAAGGGGCTTTGGAAATGTAAGGGACCAAACATGGACACAGGGGAGTCAGTCAGCAAATATTTACCCCAACTTGATAGCACTTTCTACTTTGGTTGAAAATAAAGATGCTAAAGTTAGAGTAGATATCAACTGATTTTTTTAGACAAGAGGGAGAGTGCAAAAATGGCTGCAGAGGAGGATGCAAAATAGTGTCCAAATGTTGCTCCAAGTCATTAGCACTTAAAAGTTACAAGATGGAGGGAGAGGTATGAAGCAAAGACCTACACTACTACAAAAACAGAGAGTGGCAGACCAAACTTCTAGGTAAACAGCACCCTCTAGTGTTTTGAAAGGAAAGGCCTACACTTATGAACAATTATAAAAAATACATGGACACAGGGGAGTCAGTCAGCATATATTTACCCCAACTTGATAGCACTTTCTACTGTGGTTGAAAAGAAAGATGCAAAAGTTAGAGTAGATATCAACTGTTATTCAGTCAAGAGGGCAAGGAAATGAAAAATAACAGCAGAGAAGGATGCCAAAAGTGTCCAAATGTTGCTTTAAGATGTTTTCACTTAAACGTTGATGGGAGAGGTATAAGGGTTTACAATATTAGTTACACTGAAAAATGAAATTCCATAGAAAAGAGGTTGAGTCTTGCCTGTAGTTCACTTCCTCATTAAAACTACCCCAAAGAGAAGCACTTATGAACACAGGACCAATCAATGCTCCCATTTGAAGTAATCTTAATGTGTTAAACTCTGTGATTAAATGAGCATTGCATGGAGAACGCAGTCTGTAGTTCTTGAAGGCAATTGTCTCTTGAAGCACTGATCACTTGAAACTACCCCAACAAATAGCACTTACCAAATACAACAGACGAGTTAGTGCCATTGTGAGGGTACAGAGGGTGACGGTAGTAGCAGCTGAAAATCTTGTCCAATTTCTAGCCTGAAAGTCGGTAGGACCGGACGAGATCCTTTGCAGTCAGAGACACGTGGAGAATGTTGCCTGCTTTAAGGAAGAGCTGGTCTGAGCCATGTGGTTTACCAGCTCCCAATATAAGTGTGTCCATGCCCCCTTGTCTTTGCCGTGGTCGTTGACACTCTGCTTTTCTGTAAAGCCCATCAAGTTTTGATTGCCGATATAACATCTTTGGAACGACTCAGCATTTTTCAGCATGGGTGGACTTTTCACACATTTAAAAGCACTTCATGCAAACACAACAATTATGAACTTTATTGCCCCTGAATTTAGAAAAGAGGTCAAGTCATTTTTAAAGGAAAGGCCTACACTAAATACATAAACAGGAAGGGGCAGACCAAACCTCTAGGTAAACCAGCACCATCTAGTGTTTACACTGCATATGCTGCAACATGATTGCACTAAAGAGAAGCACTTATTCTTATATAGTATCAGGAATGATTGCCTTTGTAGTCATCTAAAGGGGCTTTGGAAATGTAAGGGACCAAACATGGACACAGGGGAGTCAGTCAGCAAATATTTACCCCAACTTGATAGCACTTTCTACTTTGGTTGAAAAGAAAGATGCTAAAGTTAGAGTAGATATCGACTGATTTTTTTAGACAAGAGGGAGAGTGCAAAAATGGCTGCAGAGGAGGATGCAAAATAGTGTCCAAATGTTGCTCCAAGTCATTAGCACTTAAAAGTTACAAGATGGAGGGAGAGGTACAATATTAGTTACACTGAAAAATGAAATTCCATAGAAAAGAGGTTGAGTCTTGCCTGTAGTTCACTTCCTCATTAAAACTACCCCAAAGAGAAGCACTTATGAACACAGGACCAATCAATGCTCCCATTTGAAGTAATCTTAATGTGTTGACCTCTGTGATTAAATGAGCATTGCATGGAGAACGCAGTCTGTAGTTCTTGAAGGCAATTGTCTCTTGAAGCACTGATCACTTGAAACTACCCCAACAAATAGCACTTACCAAATACAACAGACGAGTTAGTGCCATTGTGAGGGTACAGAGGGTGACGGTAGTAGCAGCTGAAAATCTTGTCCAATTTCTAGCCTGAAAGTCGGTAGGACCGGACGAGATCCTTTGCAGTCAGAGACACGTGGAGAATGTTGCCTGCTTTAAGGAAGAGCTGGTCTGAGCCATGTGGTTTACCAGCTCCCAATATAAGTGTGTCCATGCCCCCTTGTCTTTGCCGTGGTCGTTGACACTCTGCTTTTCTGTAAAGCCCATCAAGTTTTGATTGCCGATATAACATCTTTGGAACGACTCAGCATTTTTCAGCATGGGTGGACTTTTCACACATTTAAAAGCACTTCATGCAAACACAACAATTATGAACTTTATTGCCCCTGAATTTAGAAAAGAGGTCAAGTCATTTTTAAAGGAAAGGCCTACACTAAATACATAAACAGGAAGGGGCAGACCAAACCTCTAGGTAAACCAGCACCATCTAGTGTTTACACTGCATATGCTGCAACATGATTGCACTAAAGAGAAGCACTTATTCTTATATAGTATCAGGAATGCTTGCCTTTGTAGTCATCTAAAGGGGCTTTGGAAATGTAAGGGACCAAACATGGACACAGGGGAGTCAGTCAGCAAATATTTACCCCAACTTGATAGCACTTTCTACTGTGGTTGAAAAGAAAGATGCAAAAGTTAGAGTAGATATCAACTGTTATTCAGTCAAGAGGGCAAGGAAATGAAAAATAACAGCAGAGAAGGATGCCAAAAGTGTCCAAATGTTGCTTTAAGATGTTTTCACTTAAACGTTGATGGGAGAGGTATAAGGGTTTACAATATTAGTTACACTGAAAAATGAAATTCCATAGAAAAGAGGTTGAGTCTTGCCTGTAGTTCACTTCCTCATTAAAACTACCCCAAAGAGAAGCACTTATGAACACAGGACCAATCAATGCTCCCATTTGAAGTAATCGTAATGTGTTAAACTCTGTGATTAAATGAGCATTGCATGGAGAACGCAGTCTGTAGTTCTTGAAGGCAATTGTCTCTTGAAGCACTGATCACTTGAAACTACCCCAACAAATAGCACTTACCAAATACAACAGACAAGTTAGTGCCATTGTGAGGGTACAGAGGGTGACGGTAGTAGCAGCTGAAAATCTTGTCCAATTTCTAGCCTGAAAGTCGGTAGGACCGGACGAGATCCTTTGCAGTCAGAGACACGTGGAGAATGTTGCCTGCTTTAAGGAAGAGCTGGTCTGAGCCATGTGGTTTACCAGCTCCCAATATAAGTGTGTCCATGCCCCCTTGTCTTTGCCGTGGTCGTTGACACTCTGCTTTTCTGTAAAGCCCATCAAGTTTTGATTGCCGATATAACATCTTTGGAACGACTCAGCATTTTTCAGCATGGGTGGACTTTTCACACATTTAAAAGCACTTCATGCAAACACAACAATTATGAACTTTATTGCCCCTGAATTTAGAAAAGAGGTCAAGTCATTTTTAAAGGAAAGGCCTACACTAAATACATAAACAAGAGGGGGCAGACCAAACCTCTAGGTAAACCAGCACCATCTAGTGTTTACACTGCATATGCTGCAACATGATTGCACTAAAGAGAAGCACTTATTCTTATATAGTATCAGGAATGCATGGGTGGACTTTTCACACATTTAAAAGCACTTCATGCAAACACAACAATTATGAACTTTATTGCCCCTGAATTTAGAAAAGAGGTCAAGTCATTTTTAAAGGAAAGGCCTACACTAAATACATAAACAGGAAGGGGCAGACCAAACCTCTAGGTAAACCAGCACAATCTAGTGTTTACACTGCATATGCTGCAACATGATTGCACTAAAGAGAAGCACTTATTCTTATATAGTATCAGGAATGCTTGCCTTTGTAGTCATCTAAAGGGGCTTTGGAAATGTAAGGGACCAAACATGGACACAGGGGAGTCAGTCAGCAAATATTTACCCCAACTTGATAGCACTTTCTACTTTGGTTGAAAAGAAAGATGCTAAAGTTAGAGTAGATATCGACTGATTTTTTTAGACAAGAGGGAGAGTGCAAAAATGGCTGCAGAGGAGGATGCAAAATAGTGTCCAAATGTTGCTCCAAGTCATTAGCACTTAAAAGTTACAAGATGGAGGGAGAGGTATGAAGCAAAGACCTACACTAATACAAAAACAGAGAGTGGCAGACCAAACTTCTAGGTAAACAGCACCCTCTAGTGTTTTGAAAGGAAAGGCCTACACTTATGAACAATTATAAAAAATACATGGACACAGGGGAGTCAGTCAGCATATATTTACCCCAACTTGATAGCACTTTCTACTGTGGTTGAAAAGAAAGATGCAAAAGTTAGAGTAGATATCAACTGTTATTCAGTCAAGAGGGCAAGGAAATGAAAAATAACAGCAGAGAAGGATGCCAAAAGTGTCCAAATGTTGCTTTAAGATGTTTTCACTTAAACGTTGATGGGAGAGGTATAAGGGTTTACAATATTAGTTACACTGAAAAATGAAATTCCATAGAAAAGAGGTTGAGTCTTGCCTGTAGTTCACTTCCTCATTAAAACTACCCCAAAGAGAAGCACTTATGAACACAGGACCAATCAATGCTCCCATTTGAAGTAATCTTAATGTGTTAAACTCTGTGATTAAATGAGCATTGCATGGAGAACGCAGTCTGTAGTTCTTGAAGGCAATTGTCTCTTGAAGCACTGATCACTTGAAACTACCCCAACAAATAGCACTTACCAAATACAACAGACGAGTTAGTGCCATTGTGAGGGTACAGAGGGTGACGGTAGTAGCAGCTGAAAATCTTGTCCAATTTCTAGCCTGAAAGTCGGTAGGACCGGACGAGATCCTTTGCAGTCAGAGACACGTGGAGAATGTTGCCTGCTTTAAGGAAGAGCTGGTCTGAGCCATGTGGTTTACCAGCTCCCAATATAAGTGTGTCCATGCCCCCTTGTCTTTGCCGTGGTCGTTGACACTCTGCTTTTCTGTAAAGCCCATCAAGTTTTGATTGCCGATATAACATCTTTGGAACGACTCAGCATTTTTCAGCATGGGTGGACTTTTCACACATTTAAAAGCACTTCATGCAAACACAACAATTATGAACTTTATTGCCCCTGAATTTAGAAAAGAGGTCAAGTCATTTTTAAAGGAAAGGCCTACACTAAATACATAAACAAGAGGGGGCAGACCAAACCTCTAGGTAAACCAGCACCATCTAGTGTTTACACTGCATATGCTGCAACATGATTGCACTAAAGAGAAGCACTTATTCTTATATAGTATCAGGAATGCATGGGTGGACTTTTCACACATTTAAAAGCACTTCATGCAAACACAACAATTATGAACTTTATTGCCCCTGAATTTAGAAAAGAGGTCAAGTCATTTTTAAAGGAAAGGCCTACACTAAATACATAAACAGGAAGGGGCAGACCAAACCTCTAGGTAAACCAGCACCATCTAGTGTTTACACTGCATATGCTGCAACATGATTGCACTAAAGAGAAGCACTTATTCTTATATAGTATCAGGAATGATTGCCTTTGTAGTCATCTAAAGGGGCTTTGGAAATGTAAGGGACCAAACATGGACACAGGGGAGTCAGTCAGCAAATATTTACCCCAACTTGATAGCACTTTCTACTTTGGTTGAAAAGAAAGATGCTAAAGTTAGAGTAGATATCGACTGATTTTTTTAGACAAGAGGGAGAGTGCAAAAATGGCTGCAGAGGAGGATGCAAAATAGTGTCCAAATGTTGCTCCAAGTCATTAGCACTTAAAAGTTACAAGATGGAGGGAGAGGTATGAAGCAAAGACCTACACTAATACAAAAACAGAGAGTGGCAGACCAAACTTCTAGGTAAACAGCACCCTCTAGTGTTTTGAAAGGAAAGGCCTACACTTATGAACAATTATAAAAAATACATGGACACAGGGGAGTCAGTCAGCATATATTTACCCCAACTTGATAGCACTTTCTACTGTGGTTGAAAAGAAAGATGCAAAAGTTAGAGTAGATATCAACTGTTATTCAGTCAAGAGGGCAAGGAAATGAAAAATAACAGCAGAGAAGGATGCCAAAAGTGTCCAAATGTTGCTTTAAGATGTTTTCACTTAAACGTTGATGGGAGAGGTATAAGGGTTTACAATATTAGTTACACTGAAAAATGAAATTCCATAGAAAAGAGGTTGAGTCTTGCCTGTAGTTCACTTCCTCATTAAAACTACCCCAAAGAGAAGCACTTATGAACACAGGACCAATCAATGCTCCCATTTGAAGTAATCTTAATGTGTTGAACTCTGTGATTAAATGAGCATTGCATGGAGAACGCAGTCTGTAGTTCTTGAAGGCAATTGTCTCTTGAAGCACTGATCACTTGAAACTACCCCAACAAATAGCACTTACCAAATACAACAGACGAGTTAGTGCCATTGTGAGGGTACAGAGGGTGACGGTAGTAGCAGCTGAAAATCTTGTCCAATTTCTAGCCTGAAAGTCGGTAGGACCGGACGAGATCCTTTGCAGTCAGAGACACGTGGAGAATGTTGCCTGCTTTAAGGAAGAGCTGGTCTGAGCCATGTGGTTTACCAGCTCCCAATATAAGTGTGTCCATGCCCCCTTGTCTTTGCCGTGGTCGTTGACACTCTGCTTTTCTGTAAAGCCCATCAAGTTTTGATTGCCGATATAACATCTTTGGAACGACTCAGCATTTTTCAGCATGGGTGGACTTTTCACACATTTAAAAGCACTTCATGCAAACACAACAATTATGAACTTTATTGCCCCTGAATTTAGAAAAGAGGTCAAGTCATTTTTAAAGGAAAGGCCTACACTAAATACATAAACAGGAAGGGGCAGACCAAACCTCTAGGTAAACCAGCACCATCTAGTGTTTACACTGCATATGCTGCAACATGATTGCACTAAAGAGAAGCACTTATTCTTATATAGTATCAGGAATGATTGCCTTTGTAGTCATCTAAAGGGGCTTTGGAAATGTAAGGGACCAAACATGGACACAGGGGAGTCAGTCAGCAAATATTTACCCCAACTTGATAGCACTTTCTACTTTGGTTGAAAAGAAAGATGCTAAAGTTAGAGTAGATATCGACTGATTTTTTTAGACAAGAGGGAGAGTGCAAAAATGGCTGCAGAGGAGGATGCAAAATAGTGTCCAAATGTTGCTCCAAGTCATTAGCACTTAAAAGTTACAAGATGGAGGGAGAGGTACAATATTAGTTACACTGAAAAATGAAATTCCATAGAAAAGAGGTTGAGTCTTGCCTGTAGTTCACTTCCTCATTAAAACTACCCCAAAGAGAAGCACTTATGAACACAGGACCAATCAATGCTCCCATTTGAAGTAATCTTAATGTGTTGAACTCTGTGATTAAATGAGCATTGCATGGAGAACGCAGTCTGTAGTTCTTGAAGGCAATTGTCTCTTGAAGCACTGATCACTTGAAACTACCCCAACAAATAGCACTTACCAAATACAACAGACGAGTTAGTGCCATTGTGAGGGTACAGAGGGTGACGGTAGTAGCAGCTGAAAATCTTGTCCAATTTCTAGCCTGAAAGTCGGTAGGACCGGACGAGATCCTTTGCAGTCAGAGACACGTGGAGAATGTTGCCTGCTTTAAGGAAGAGCTGGTCTGAGCCATGTGGTTTACCAGCTCCCAATATAAGTGTGTCCATGCCCCCTTGTCTTTGCCGTGGTCGTTGACACTCTGCTTTTCTGTAAAGCCCATCAAGTTTTGATTGCCGATATAACATCTTTGGAACGACTCAGCATTTTTCAGCATGGGTGGACTTTTCACACATTTAAAAGCACTTCATGCAAACACAACAATTATGAACTTTATTGCCCCTGAATTTAGAAAAGAGGTCAAGTCATTTTTAAAGGAAAGGCCTACACTAAATACATAAACAAGAGGGGGCAGACCAAACCTCTAGGTAAACCAGCACCATCTAGTGTTTACACTGCATATGCTGCAACATGATTGCACTAAAGAGAAGGACTTATTCTTATATAGTATCAGGAATGCATGGGTGGACTTTTCACACATTTAAAAGCACTTCATGCAAACACAACAATTATGAACTTTATTGCCCCTGAATTTAGAAAAGAGGTCAAGTCATTTTTAAAGGAAAGGCCTACACTAAATACATAAACAGGAAGGGGCAGACCAAACCTCTAGGTAAACCAGCACCATCTAGTGTTTACACTGCATATGCTGCAACATGATTGCACTAAAGAGAAGCACTTATTCTTATATAGTATCAGGAATGATTGCCTTTGTAGTCATCTAAAGGGGCTTTGGAAATGTAAGGGACCAAACATGGACACAGGGGAGTCAGTCAGCAAATATTTACCCCAACTTGATAGCACTTTCTACTTTGGTTGAAAAGAAAGATGCTAAAGTTAGAGTAGATATCGACTGATTTTTTTAGACAAGAGGGAGAGTGCAAAAATGGCTGCAGAGGAGGATGCAAAATAGTGTCCAAATGTTGCTCCAAGTCATTAGCACTTAAAAGTTACAAGATGGAGGGAGAGGTATGAAGCAAAGACCTACACTAATACAAAAACAGAGAGTGGCAGACCAAACTTCTAGGTAAACAGCACCCTCTAGTGTTTTGAAAGGAAAGGCCTACACTTATGAACAATTATAAAAAATACATGGACACAGGGGAGTCAGTCAGCATATATTTACCCCAACTTGATAGCACTTTCTACTGTGGTTGAAAAGAAAGATGCAAAAGTTAGAGTAGATATCAACTGTTATTCAGTCAAGAGGGCAAGGAAATGAAAAATAACAGCAGAGAAGGATGCCAAAAGTGTCCAAATGTTGCTTTAAGATGTTTTCACTTAAACGTTGATGGGAGAGGTATAAGGGTTTACAATATTAGTTACACTGAAAAATGAAATTCCATAGAAAAGAGGTTGAGTCTTGCCTGTAGTTCACTTCCTCATTAAAACTACCCCAAAGAGAAGCACTTATGAACACAGGACCAATCAATGCTCCCATTTGAAGTAATCTTAATGTGTTGAACTCTGTGATTAAATGAGCATTGCATGGAGAACGCAGTCTGTAGTTCTTGAAGGCAATTGTCTCTTGAAGCACTGATCACTTGAAACTACCCCAACAAATAGCACTTACCAAATACAACAGACGAGTTAGTGCCATTGTGAGGGTACAGAGGGTGACGGTAGTAGCAGCTGAAAATCTTGTCCAATTTCTAGCCTGAAAGTCGGTAGGACCGGACGAGATCCTTTGCAGTCAGAGACACGTGGAGAATGTTGCCTGCTTTAAGGAAGAGCTGGTCTGAGCCATGTGGTTTACCAGCTCCCAATATAAGTGTGTCCATGCCCCCTTGTCTTTGCCGTGGTCGTTGACACTCTGCTTTTCTGTAAAGCCCATCAAGTTTTGATTGCCGATATAACATCTTTGGAACGACTCAGCATTTTTCAGCATGGGTGGACTTTTCACACATTTAAAAGCACTTCATGCAAACACAACAATTATGAACTTTATTGCCCCTGAATTTAGAAAAGAGGTCAAGTCATTTTTAAAGGAAAGGCCTACACTAAATACATAAACAGGAAGGGGCAGACCAAACCTCTAGGTAAACCAGCACCATCTAGTGTTTACACTGCATATGCTGCAACATGATTGCACTAAAGAGAAGCACTTATTCTTATATAGTATCAGGAATGATTGCCTTTGTAGTCATCTAAAGGGGCTTTGGAAATGTAAGGGACCAAACATGGACACAGGGGAGTCAGTCAGCAAATATTTACCCCAACTTGATAGCACTTTCTACTTTGGTTGAAAAGAAAGATGCTAAAGTTAGAGTAGATATCGACTGATTTTTTTAGACAAGAGGGAGAGTGCAAAAATGGCTGCAGAGGAGGATGCAAAATAGTGTCCAAATGTTGTTCCAAGTCATTAGCACTTAAAAGTTACAAGATGGAGGGAGAGGTATGAAGCAAAGACCTATACTAATACAAAAACAGAGAGTGGCAGACCAAACTTCTAGGTAAACAGCACCCTCTAGTGTTTTGAAAGGAAAGGCCTACACTTATGAACAATTATAAAAAATACATGGACACAGGGGAGTCAGTCAGCATATATTTACCCCAACTTGATAGCACTTTCTACTGTGGTTGAAAAGAAAGATGCAAAAGTTAGAGTAGATATCAACTGTTATTCAGTCAAGAGGGCAAGGAAATGAAAAATAACAGCAGAGAAGGATGCCAAAAGTGTCCAAATGTTGCTTTAAGATGTTTTCACTTAAACGTTGATGGGAGAGGTATAAGGGTTTACAATATTAGTTACACTGAAAAATGAAATTCCATAGAAAAGAGGTTGAGTCTTGCCTGTAGTTCACTTCCTCATTAAAACTACCCCAAAGAGAAGCACTTATGAACACAGGACCAATCAATGCTCCCATTTGAAGTAATCTTAATGTGTTGAACTCTGTGATTAAATGAGCATTGCATGGAGAACGCAGTCTGTAGTTCTTGAAGGCAATTGTCTCTTGAAGCACTGATCACTTGAAACTACCCCAACAAATAGCACTTACCAAATACAACAGACGAGTTAGTGCCATTGTGAGGGTACAGAGGGTGACGGTAGTAGCAGCTGAAAATCTTGTCCAATTTCTAGCCTGAAAGTCGGTAGGACCGGAAGAGATCCTTTGCAGTCAGAGACACGTGGAGAATGTTGCCTGCTTTAAGGAAGAGCTGGTCTGAGCCATGTGGTTTACCAGCTCCCAATATAAGTGTGTCCATGCCCCCTTGTCTTTGCCGTGGTCGTTGACACTCTGCTTTTCTGTAAAGCCCATCAAGTTTTGATTGCCGATATAACATCTTTGGAACGACTCAGCATTTTTCAGCATGGGTGGACTTTTCACACATTTAAAAGCACTTCATGCAAACACAACAATTATGAACTTTATTGCCCCTGAATTTAGAAAAGAGGTCAAGTCATTTTTAAAGGAAAGGCCTACACTAAATACATAAACAGGAGGGGGCAGACCAAACCTCAAGGTAAACCAGCACCATCTAGTGTTTACACTGCATATGCTGCAACATGATTGCACTAAAGAGAAGCACTTATTCTTATATAATATCAGGAATGCTTGCCTTTGTAGTCATCTAAAGGGGCTTTGGAAATGTAAGGGACCAAACATGGACACAGGGGAGTCAGTCAGCAAATATTTACCCCAACTTGATAGCACTTTCTACTTTGGTTGAAAAGAAAGATGCTAAAGTTAGAGTAGATATCGACTGATTTTTTTAGACAAGAGGGAGAGTGCAAAAATGACTGCAGAGGAGGATGCAAAATAGTGTCCAAATGTTGCTCCAAGTCATTAGCACTTAAAAGTTACAAGATGGAGGGAGAGGTATGAAGCAAAGACCTACACTAATACAAAAACAGAGAGTGGCAGACCAAACTTCTAGGTAAACAGCACCCTCTAGTGTTTTGAAAGGAAAGGCCTACACTTATGAACAATTATAAAAAATACATGGACACAGGGGAGTCAGTCAGCATATATTTACCCCAACTTGATAGCACTTTCTACTGTGGTTGAAAAGAAAGATGCAAAAGTTAGAGTAGATATCAACTGTTATTCAGTCAAGAGGGCAAGGAAATGAAAAATAACAGCAGAGAAGGATGCCAAAAGTGTCCAAATGTTGCTTTAAGATGTTTTCACTTAAACGTTGATGGGAGAGGTATAAGGGTTTACAATATTAGTTACACTGAAAAATGAAATTCCATAGAAAAGAGGTTGAGTCTTGCCTGTAGTTCACTTCCTCATTAAAACTACCCCAAAGAGAAGCACTTATGAACACAGGACCAATCAATGCTCCCATTTGAAGTAATCTTAATGTGTTGAACTCTGTGATTAAATGAGCATTGCATGGAGAACGCAGTCTGTAGTTCTTGAAGGCAATTGTCTCTTGAAGCACTGATCACTTGAAACTACCCCAACAAATAGCACTTACCAAATACAACAGATGAGTTAGTGCCATTGTGAGGGTACAGAGGGTGACGGTAGTAGCAGCTGAAAATCTTGTCCAATTTCTAGCCTGAAAGTCGGTAGGACCGGAAGAGATCCTTTGCAGTCAGAGACACGTGGAGAATGTTGCCTGCTTTAAGGAAGAGCTGGTCTGAGCCATGTGGTTTACCAGTTCCCAATATAAGTGTGTCCATGCCCCCTTGTCTTTGCCGTGGTCGTTGACACTCTGCTTTTCTGTAAAGCCCATCAAGTTTTGATTGCCGATATAACATCTTTGGAACGACTCAGCATTTTTCAGCATGGGTGGACTTTTCACACATTTAAAAGCACTTCATGCAAACACAACAATTATGAACTTTATTGCCCCTGAATTTAGAAAAGAGGTCAAGTCATTTTTAAAGGAAAGGCCTACACTAAATACATAAACAGGAAGGGGCAGACCAAACCTCTAGGTAAACCAGCACCATCTAGTGTTTACACTGCATATGCTGCAACATGATTGCACTAAAGAGAAGCACTTATTCTTATATAGTATCAGGAATGCTTGCCTTTGTAGTCATCTAAAGGGGCTTTGGAAATGTAAGGGACCAAACATGGACACAGGGGAGTCAGTCAGCAAATATTTACCCCAACTTGATAGCACTTTCTACTGTGGTTGAAAAGAAAGATGCTAAAGTTAGAGTAGATATCGACTGATTTTTTTAGACAAGAGGGAGAGTGCAAAAATGGCTGCAGAGGAGGATGCAAAATAGTGTCCAAATGTTGCTCCAAGTCATTAGCACTTAAAAGTTACAAGATGGAGGGAGAGGTATGAAGCAAAGACCTACACTAATACAAAAACAGAGAGTGGCAGACCAAACTTCTAGGTAAACAGCACCCTCTAGTGTTTTGAAAGGAAAGGCCTACACTTATGAACAATTATAAAAAATACATGGACACAGGGGAGTCAGTCAGCATATATTTACCCCAACTTGATAGCACTTTCTACTGTGGTTGAAAAGAAAGATGCAAAAGTTAGAGTAGATATCAACTGTTATTCAGTCAAGAGGGCAAGGAAATGAAAAATAACAGCAGAGAAGGATGCCAAAAGTGTCCAAATGTTGCTTTAAGATGTTTTCACTTAAACGTTGATGGGAGAGGTATAAGGGTTTACAATATTAGTTACACTGAAAAATGAAATTCCATAGAAAAGAGGTTGAGTCTTGCCTGTAGTTCACTTCCTCATTAAAACTACCCCAAAGAGAAGCACTTATGAACACAGGACCAATCAATGCTCCCATTTGAAGTAATCTTAATGTGTTGAACTCTGTGATTAAATGAGCATTGCATGGAGAACGCAGTCTGTAGTTCTTGAAGGCAATTGTCTCTTGAAGCACTGATCACTTGAAACTACCCCAACAAATAGCACTTACCAAATACAACAGACGAGTTAGTGCCATTGTGAGGGTACAGAGGGTGACGGTAGTAGCAGCTGAAAATCTTGTCCAATTTCTAGCCTGAAAGTCGGTAGGACCGGAAGAGATCCTTTGCAGTCAGAGACACGTGGAGAATGTTGCCTGCTTTAAGGAAGAGCTGGTCTGAGCCATGTGGTTTACCAGCTCCCAATATAAGTGTGTCCATGCCCCCTTGTCTTTGCCGTGGTCGTTGACACTCTGCTTTTCTGTAAAGCCCATCAAGTTTTGATTGCCGATATAACATCTTTGGAACGACTCAGCATTTTTCAGCATGGGTGGACTTTTCACACATTTAAAAGCACTTCATGCAAACACAACAATTATGAACTTTATTGCCCCTGAATTTAGAAAAGAGGTCAAGTCATTTTTAAAGGAAAGGCCTACACTAAATACATAAACAGGAAGGGGCAGACCAAACCTCTAGGTAAACCAGCACCATCTAGTGTTTACACTGCATATGCTGCAACATGATTGCACTAAAGAGAAGCACTTATTATTATATAGTATCAGGAATGCTTGCCTTTGTAGTCATCTAAAGGGGCTTTGGAAATGTAAGGGACCAAACATGGACACAGGGGAGTCAGTCAGCAAATATTTACCCCAACTTGATAGCACTTTCTACTTTGGTTGAAAAGAAAGATGCTAAAGTTAGAGTAGATATTGACTGATTTTTTTAGACAAGAGGGAGAGTGCAAAAATGGCTGCAGAGGAGGATGCAAAATAGTGTCCAAATGTTGCTCCAAGTCATTAGCACTTAAAAGTTACAAGATGGAGGGAGAGGTATGAAGCAAAGACCTACACTCAGTGGTTAAATTGGGCCGGGGCTCTCCGGCCGGGGCTCAGCCCCGGCACATAAGCCTGCTCGTTTGCAGTCATTTGCCTATAGGAAATTATGTCACATAAAATTTGATAAAAGTGATGCTTTTGAAAACATATTTCTGATTATAAATGAAAGATTTTGAAATGGCATGTCTATTTTGTCTCGGCGGAGCTGAGATGAGAACAATCGGAACACGGCCGTGCCCGTACTCTTGTTCAGCTGCTTAATCTCGTTGTCAGTCGACCATGATCGCGCACCGCTCGCGCATGCCATGCGCATCTAGGTCGGCTCAGAACTCCGACATGGATAAATGTACGCAGCAATAATGAATGTTCCTGGGAGATCCGTAGTTGCGCGGGATGTGGAAGCGCGCAAAAGTTCCAGAACCTTCTACTGCCTTGAAAAAAAAAAAAAAAACCCGAGCTGCTGGCCGCCGCTGCAGCAACAGATCAGTTTTGTCAAGTTCAGCACAACGTTGGTTGTACAAAAAGTGCCCTGGCCTTGAATAACAAGGTAAGGAAAAAATGTTTGGCACATTGTATGGGTCACTATATCATAACAAGGTAATACAATGTGTAATCAAGCGTTTTATATTTAATATGAGGGAAATAGGCTACACATGCCGTGGACGTGACACAAAAAATCTTTAACTTTTAGGTGGCAAAATATTTTTTTGTAATTCTGTGAATTACACTGCAAACCAAAGTACTACCCACCGGATGAAGAAGGGTTGGCTCTCCACAGAACATAACATATTATGTGGGGGGAACAGGCAAGACAAACTCCTACATTTAAGCGTTTTATATTTAATATGAGGGAAATAGGCTACACATGCCGTGGACGTGACACAAAAAATCTTTAACTTTTAGGTGGCAAAATATTTTTTTGTAATTCTGTGAATTACACTGCAAACCAAAGTACTACCCACCGGATGAAGAAGGGTTGGCTCTCCACAGAACATAACATATTTATTTTATTTTATTTTTCATGTTCGCATTTATGAGGAAAAAAACATGTTACGGACGGGACCGCTCTGAATGTGGCACTAAAAGACTGTTTAAAACTTTCACTGAGACCTCAAACAGAAAGCACAAAGCCTTTCTTTAAAATTAATTTCGTTTTGTATTAATTGTATCTTAATTTTAATCAATGTTTCATTTCAAAAATAAGAAGTAAATATAGTATATAGACAATAGATAGGCTAATCACGACACGGACGCGCCGGCGAGTGAACTGGACTCTCGTCTCATAAATGAACCGAAACTCAGCGTATAAGGGAGCCTACTTGCCTGACAGACCTGATAAATATATCTATAGAAAGCTTGGAAGGTCTTCTTTTCAAAACGAAAGAAAACAGACCGCTGCTTGTGTAGCCTAATCCGTATGAAATGTGCATTTCTCTCTGGCGAGTTTACTACTGCGAAGATTGCATCGTCAACTTCATCTATGCAGGGCACTGACACAGAAAACACTTGTTTATTAATAAACAATTAAAATGTCTCCTTGCTATATTTTACATATTCATAATCATTACTTTTGATGGTTCTTTGTGACAGCTTTTAGGTGCTTTATTGGCAGCGCCACCCTTACATGAACGCGTCACCACCGCATCAGCACCGAAAACAGGACATTTTTTTCAATCCCTGTTTTGGCAGGGGGGAAAACTGATCAGAAAATGTAACGAAACGTTGTAGAAATGTAGTGGAGTAGAAAGTATAATAATTGCTGCAAAATGTAACGAAGTAAAAGTCAAACGTATGCACTATTGATTCTACTTAAGTAAAGCCTACAGAAACGAAGTATTTGTACTTCGTTACATTCCACCACTGCTGATTAACAGTAATGTAAATGCTAAATGTCCTAATACCTGTTGATACTACAACAATGCAAATATGCTCTTAACCTTGCAGTTTTTCACATATCATGTAAGACTCAATTTCTCCATTTCTTTGCACAAAACTCTCCAGAAAATGCCATTTAATAGTTTATTTTTCAAAAAAAAATTCCTGGGGGGGCATACCCCCGGACCCCCCTAGGGAGAGCCCCCCCCACATAATAAATCCCAATTTAACCCCTGCCTACACTAATACAAAAACAGAGAGTGGCAGACCAAACTTCTAGGTAAACAGCACCCTCTAGTGTTTTGAAAGGAAAGGCCTACACTTCTGAACAATTATAAAAAATACATGGACACAGGGGAGTCAGTCAGCATATATTTACCCCAACTTGATAGCACTTTCTACTGTGGTTGAAAAGAAAGATGCAAAAGTTAGAGTAGATATCAACTGTTATTCAGTCAAGAGGGCAAGGAAATGAAAAATAACAGAAGAGAAGGAAGCTAAAAGTGTTCAAATGTTGCTTTAAGATGTTTTCACTTAAACGTTGATGGGAGAGGTATAAGGGTTTACAATATTAGTTACACTGAAAAATGAAATTCCATAGAAAAGAGGTTGAGTCTTGCCTGTAGTTCACTTCCTCATTAAAACTACCCCAAAGAGAAGCACTTATGAACACAGGACCAATCAATGCTCCCATTTGAAGTAATCTTAATGTGTTGAACTCTGTGATTAAATGAGCATTGCATGGAGAACGCAGTCTGTAGTTCTTGAAGGCAATTGTCTCTTGAAGCACTGATCACTTGAAACTACCCCAACAAATAGCACTTACCAAATACAACAGACGAGTTAGTGCCATTGTGAGGGTACAGAGGGTGACGGTAGTAGCAGCTGAAAATCTTGTCCAATTTCTAGCCTGAAAGTCGGTAGGACCGGAAGAGATCCTTTGCAGTCAGAGACACGTGGAGAATGTTGCCAGCTTTAAGGAAGAGCTGGTCTGAGCCATGTGGTTTACCAGCTCCCAATATAAGTGTGTCCATGCCCCCTTGTCTTTGCCGTGGTCGTTGACACTCTGCTTTTCTGTAAAGCCCATCAAGTTTTGATTGCCGATATAACATCTTTGGAACGACTCAGCATTTTTCAGCATGGGTGGACTTTTCACACATTTAAAAGCACTTCATGCAAACACAACAATTATGAACTTTATTGCCCCTGAATTTAGAAAAGAGGTCAAGTCATTTTTAAAGGAAAGGCCTACACTAAATACATAAACAGGAAGGGGCAGACCAAACCTCTAGGTAAACCAGCACCATCTAGTGTTTACACTGCATATGCTGCAACATGATTGCACTAAAGAGAAGCTCTTATTCTTATATAGTATCAGGAATGCTTGCCTTTGTAGTCATCTAAAGGGGCTTTGGAAATGTAAGGGACCAAACATGGACACAGGGGAGTCAGTCAGCAAATATTTACCCCAACTTGATAGCACTTTCTACTTTGGTTGAAAAGAAATATGCTAAAGTTAGAGTAGATATCAAATGATTTTTTTAGACAAGAGGGAGAGTGCAAAAATGGCTGCAGAGGAGGATGCAAAATAGTGTCCAAATGTTGCTCCAAGTCATTAGCACTTAAAAGTTACAAGATGGAGGGAGAGGTATGAAGCAAAGACCTACACTAATACAAAAACAGAGAGTGGCAGACCAAACTTCTAGGTAAACAGCACCCTCTAGTGTTTTGAAAGGAAAGGCCTACACTTATGAACAATTATAAAAAATACATGGACACAGGGGAGTCAGTCAGCATATATTTACCCCAACTTGATAGCACTTTCTACTGTGGTTGAAAAGAAAGATGCAAAAGTTAGAGTAGATATCAACTGTTATTCAGTCAAGAGGGCAAGGAAATGAAAAATAACAGCAGAGAAGGATGCCAAAAGTGTCCAAATGTTGCTTTAAGATGTTTTCACTTAAACGTTGATGGGAGAGGTATAAGGGTTTACAATATTAGTTACACTGAAAAATGAAATTCCATAGAAAAGAGGTTGAGTCTTGCCTGTAGTTCACTTCCTCATTAAAACTACCCCAAAGAGAAGCACTTATGAACACAGGACCAATCAATGCTCCCATTTGAAGTAATCTTAATGTGTTGAACTCTGTGATTAAATGAGCATTGCATGGAGAACGCAGTCTGTAGTTCTTGAAGGCAATTGTCTCTTGAAGCACTGATCACTTGAAACTACCCCAACAAATAGCACTTACCAAATACAACAGACGAGTTAGTGCCATTGTGAGGGTACAGAGGGTGACGGTAGTAGCAGCTGAAAATCTTGTCCAATTTCTAGCCTGAAAGTCGGTAGGACCGGAAGAGATCCTTTGCAGTCAGAGACACGTGGAGAATGTTGCCTGCTTTAAGGAAGAGCTGGTCTGAGCCATGTGGTTTACCAGCTCCCAATATAAGTGTGTCCATGCCCCCTTGTCTTTGCCGTGGTCGTTGACACTCTGCTTTTCTGTAAAGCCCATCAAGTTTTGATTGCCGATATAACATCTTTGGAACGACTCAGCATTTTTCAGCATGGGTGGACTTTTCACACATTTAAAAGCACTTCATGCAAACACAACAATTATGAACTTTATTGCCCCTGAATTTAGAAAAGAGGTCAAGTCATTTTTAAAGGAAAGGCCTACACTAAATACATAAACAGGAAGGGGCAGACCAAACCTCTAGGTAAACCAGCACCATCTAGTGTTTACACTGCATATGCTGCAACATGATTGCACTAAAGAGAAGCACTTATTATTATATAGTATCAGGAATGCTTGCCTTTGTAATCATCTAAAGGGGCTTTGGAAATGTAAGGGACCAAACATGGACACAGGGGAGTCAGTCAGCAAATATTTACCCCAACTTGATAGCACTTTCTACTTTGGTTGAAAAGAAAGATGCTAAAGTTAGAGTAGATATCGACTGATTTTTTTAGACAAGAGGGAGAGTGCAAAAATGGCTGCAGAGGAGGATGCAAAATAGTGTCCAAATGTTGCTCCAAGTCATTAGCACTTAAAAGTTACAAGATGGAGGGAGAGGTATGAAGCAAAGACCTACACTAATACAAAAACAGAGAGTGGCAGACCAAACTTCTAGGTAAACAGCACCCTCTAGTGTTTTGAAAGGAAAGGCCTACACTTATGAACAATTATAAAAAATACATGGACACAGGGGAGTCAGTCAGCATATATTTACCCCAACTTGATAGCACTTTCTACTGTGGTTGAAAAGAAAGATGCAAAAGTTAGAGTAGATATCAACTGTTATTCAGTCAAGAGGGCAAGGAAATGAAAAATAACAGCAGAGAAGGATGCCAAAAGTGTCCAAATGTTGCTTTAAGATGTTTTCACTTAAACGTTGATGGGAGAGGTATAAGGGTTTACAATATTAGTTACACTGAAAAATGAAATTCCATAGAAAAGAGGTTGAGTCTTGCCTGTAGTTCACTTCCTCATTAAAACTACCCCAAAGAGAAGCACTTATGAACACAGGACCAATCAATGCTCCCATTTGAAGTAATCTTAATGTGTTGAACTCTGTGATTAAATGAGCATTGCATGGAGAACGCAGTCTGTAGTTCTTGAAGGCAATTGTCTCTTGAAGCACTGATCACTTGAAACTACCCCAACAAATAGCACTTACCAAATACAACAGACGAGTTAGTGCCATTGTGAGGGTACAGAGGGTGACGGTAGTAGCAGCTGAAAATCTTGTCCAATTTCTAGCCTGAAAGTCGGTAGGACCGGACGAGATCCTTTGCAGTCAGAGACACGTGGAGAATGTTGCCTGCTTTAAGGAAGAGCTGGTCTGAGCCATGTGGTTTACCAGCTCCCAATATAAGTGTGTCCATGCCCCCTTGTCTTTGCCGTGGTCGTTGACACTCTGCTTTTCTGTAAAGCCCATCAAGTTTTGATTGCCGATATAACATCTTTGGAACGACTCAGCATTTTTCAGCATGGGTGGACTTTTCACACATTTAAAAGCACTTCATGCAAACACAACAATTATGAACTTTATTGCCCCTGAATTTAGAAAAGAGGTCAAGTAATTTTTAAAGGAAAGGCCTACACTAAATACATAAACAGGAGGGGGCAGACCAAACCTCTAGGTAAACCAGCACCATCTAGTGTTTACACTGCATATGCTGCAACATGATTGCACTAAAGAGAAGCACTTATTCTTATATAGTATCAGGAATGCTTGCCTTTGTAGTCATCTAAAGGGGCTTTGGAAATGTAAGGGACCAAACATGGACACAGGGGAGTCAGTCAGCAAATATTTACCCCAACTTGATAGCACTTTCTACTTTGGTTGAAAAGAAAGATGCTAAAGTTAGAGTAGATATCGACTGATTTTTTTAGACAAGAGGGAGAGTGCAAAAATGGCTGCAGAGGAGGATGCAAAATAGTGTCCAAATGTTGCTCCAAGTCGTTAGCACTTAAAAGTTACAAGATGGAGGGAGAGGTATGAAGCAAAGACCTACACTAATACAAAAACAGAGAGTGGCAGACCAAACTTCTAGGTAAACAGCACCCTCTAGTGTTTTGAAAGGAAAGGCCTACACTTATGAACAATTATAAAAAATACATGGACACAGGGGAGTCAGTCAGCATATATTTACCCCAACTTGATAGCACTTTCTACTGTGGTTGAAAAGAAAGATGCAAAAGTTAGAGTAGATATCAACTGTTATTCAGTCAAGAGGGCAAGGAAATGAAAAATAACAGCAGAGAAGGATGCCAAAAGTGTCCAAATGTTGCTTTAAGATGTTTTCACTTAAACGTTGATGGGAGAGGTATAAGGGTTTACAATATTAGTTACACTGAAAAATGAAATTCCATAGAAAAGAGGTTGAGTCTTGCCTGTAGTTCACTTCCTCATTAAAACTACCCCAAAGAGAAGCACTTATGAACACAGGACCAATCAATGCTCCCATTTGAAGTAATCTTAATGTGTTGAACTCTGTGATTAAATGAGCATTGCATGGAGAACGCAGTCTGTAGTTCTTGAAGGCAATTGTCTCTTGAAGCACTGATCACTTGAAACTACCCCAACAAATAGCACTTACCAAATACAACAGACGAGTTAGTGCCATTGTGAGGGTACAGAGGGTGACGGTAGTAGCAGCTGAAAATCTTGTCCAATTTCTAGCCTGAAAGTCGGTAGGACCGGACGAGATCCTTTGCAGTCAGAGACACGTGGAGAATGTTGCCTGCTTTAAGGAAGAGCTGGTCTGAGCCATGTGGTTTACCAGCTCCCAATATAAGTGTGTCCATGCCCCCTTGTCTTTGCCGTGGTCGTTGACACTCTGCTTTTCTGTAAAGCCCATCAAGTTTTGATTGCCGATATAACATCTTTGGAACGACTCAGCATTTTTCAGCATGGGTGGACTTTTCACACATTTAAAAGCACTTCATGCAAACACAACAATTATGAACTTTATTGCCCCTGAATTTAGAAAAGAGGTCAAGTCATTTTTAAAGGAAAGGCCTACACTAAATACATAAACAGGAGGGGGCAGACCAAACCTCTAGGTAAACCAGCACCATCTAGTGTTTACACTGCATATGCTGCAACATGATTACACTAAAGAGAAGCACTTATTCTTATATAGTATCAGGAATGCTTGCCTTTGTAGTCATCTAAAGGGGCTTTGGAAATGTAAGGGACCAAACATGGACACAGGGGAGTCAGTCAGCAAATATTTACCCCAACTTGATAGCACTTTCTACTTTGGTTGAAAAGAAAGATGCTAAAGTTAGAGTAGATATCGACTGATTTTTTTAGACAAGAGGGAGAGTGCAAAAATGGCTGCAGAGGAGGATGCAAAATAGTGTCCAAATGTTGCTCCAAGTCATTAGCACTTAAAAGTTACAAGATGGAGGGAGAGGTATGAAGCAAAGACCTACACTAATACAAAAACAGAGAGTGGCAGACCAAACTTCTAGGTAAACAGCACCCTCTAGTGTTTTGAAAGGAAAGGCCTACACTTATGAACAATTATAAAAAATACATGGACACAGGGGAGTCAGTCAGCATATATTTACCCCAACTTGATAGCACTTTCTACTGTGGTTGAAAAGAAAGATGCAAAAGTTAGAGTAGATATCAACTGTTATTCAGTCAAGAGGGCAAGGAAATGAAAAATAACAGAAGAGAAGGAAGCTAAAAGTGTTCAAATGTTGCTTTAAGATGTTTTCACTTAAACGTTGATGGGAGAGGTATAAGGGTTTACAATATTAGTTACACTGAAAAATGAAATTCCATAGAAAAGAGGTTGAGTCTTGCCTGTAGTTCACTTCCTCATTAAAACTACCCCAAAGAGAAGCACTTATGAACACAGGACCAATCAATGCTCCCATTTGAAGTAATCTTAATGTGTTGAACTCTGTGATTAAATGAGCATTGCATGGAGAACGCAGTCTGTAGTTCTTGAAGGCAATTGTCTCTTGAAGCACTGATCACTTGAAACTACCCCAACAAATAGCACTTACCAAATACAACAGACGAGTTAGTGCCATTGTGAGGGTACAGAGGGTGACGGTAGTAGCAGCTGAAAATCTTGTCCAATTTCTAGCCTGAAAGTCGGTAGGACCGGAAGAGATCCTTTGCAGTCAGAGACACGTGGAGAATGTTGCCTGCTTTAAGGAAGAGCTGGTCTGAGCCATGTGGTTTACCAGCTCCCAATATAAGTGTGTCCATGCCCCCTTGTCTTTGCCGTGGTCGTTGACACTCTGCTTTTCTGTAAAGCCCATCAAGTTTTGATTGCCGATATAACATCTTTGGAACGACTCAGCATTTTTCAGCATGGGTGGACTTTTCACACATTTAAAAGCACTTCATGCAAACACAACAATTATGAACTTTATTGCCCCTGAATTTAGAAAAGAGGTCAAGTCATTTTTAAAGGAAAGGCCTACACTAAATACATAAACAGGAGGGGGCAGACCAAACCTCTAGGTAAACCAGCACCATCTAGTGTTTACACTGCATATGCTGCAACATGATTGCACTAAAGAGAAGCACTTATTCTTATATAGTATCAGGAATGCTTGCCTTTGTAGTCATCTAAAGGGGCTTTGGAAATGTAAGGGACCAAACATGGACACAGGGGAGTCAGTCAGCAAATATTTACCCCAACTTGATAGCACTTTCTACTTTGGTTGAAAAGAAAGATGCTAAAGTTAGAGTAGATATCGACTGATTTTTTTTAGACAAGAGGGAGAGTGCAAAAATGGCTGCAGAGGAGGATGCAAAATAGTGTCCAAATGTTGCTCCAAGTCATTAGCACTTAAAAGTTACAAGATGGAGGGAGAGGTATGAAGCAAAGACCTACACTAATACAAAAACAGAGAGTGGCAGACCAAACTTCTAGGTAAACAGCACCCTCTAGTGTTTTGAAAGGAAAGGCCTACACTTATGAACAATTATAAAAAATACATGGACACAGGGGAGTCAGTCAGCATATATTTACCCCAACTTGATAGCACTTTCTACTGTGGTTGAAAAGAAAGATGCAAAAGTTAGAGTAGATATCAACTGTTATTCAGTCAAGAGGGCAAGGAAATGGAAAATAACAGAAGAGAAGGAAGCTAAAAGTGTTCAAATGTTGCTTTAAGATGTTTTCACTTAAACGTTGATGGGAGAGGTATAAGGGTTTACAATATTAGTTACACTGAAAAATGAAATTCCATAGAAAAGAGTTTGAGTCTTGCCTGTAGTTCACTTCCTCATTAAAACTACCCCAAAGAGAAGCACTTATGAACACAGGACCAATCAATGCTCCCATTTGAAGTAATCTTAATGTGTTGAACTCTGTGATTAAATGAGCATTGCATGGAGAACGCAGTCTGTAGTTCTTGAAGGCAATTGTCTCTTGAAGCACTGATCACTTGAAACTACCCCAACAAATAGCACTTACCAAATACAACAGACGAGTTAGTGCCATTGTGAGGGTACAGAGGGTGACGGTAGTAGCAGCTGAAAATCTTGTCCAATTTCTAGCCTGAAAGTCGGTAGGACCGGACGAGATCCTTTGCAGTCAGAGACACGTGGAGAATGTTGCCTGCTTTAAGGAAGAGCTGGTCTGAGCCATGTGGTTTACCAGCTCCCAATATAAGTGTGTCCATGCCCCCTTGTCTTTGCCGTGGTCGTTGACACTCTGCTTTTCTGTAAAGCCCATCAAGTTTTGATTGCCGATATAACATCTTTGGAACGACTCAGCATTTTTCAGCATGGGTGGACTTTTCACACATTTAAAAGCACTTCATGCAAACACAACAATTATGAACTTTATTGCCCCTGAATTTAGAAAAGAGGTCAAGTAATTTTTAAAGGAAAGGCCTACACTAAATACATAAACAGGAGGGGGCAGACCAAACCTCTAGGTAAACCAGCACCATCTAGTGTTTACACTGCATATGCTGCAACATGATTGCACTAAAGAGAAGCACTTATTCTTATATAGTATCAGGAATGCTTGCCTTTGTAGTCATCTAAAGGGGCTTTGGAAATGTAAGGGACCAAACATGGACACAGGGGAGTCAGTCAGCAAATATTTACCCCAACTTGATAGCACTTTCTACTTTGGTTGAAAAGAAAGATGCTAAAGTTAGAGTAGATATCGACTGATTTTTTTAGACAAGAGGGAGAGTGCAAAAATGGCTGCAGAGGAGGATGCAAAATAGTGTCCAAATGTTGCTCCAAGTCATTAGCACTTAAAAGTTACAAGATGGAGGGAGAGGTATGAAGCAAAGACCTACACTAATACAAAAACAGAGAGTGGCAGACCAAACTTCTAGGTAAACAGCACCCTCTAGTGTTTTGAAAGGAAAGGCCTACACTTATGAACAATTATAAAAAATACATGGACACAGGGGAGTCAGTCAGCATATATTTACCCCAACTTGATAGCACTTTCTACTGTGGTTGAAAAGAAAGATGCAAAAGTTAGAGTAGATATCAACTGTTATTCAGTCAAGAGGGCAAGGAAATGAAAAATAACAGCAGAGAAGGATGCCAAAAGTGTCCAAATGTTGCTTTAAGATGTTTTCACTTAAACGTTGATGGGAGAGGTATAAGGGTTTACAATATTAGTTACACTGAAAAATGAAATTCCATAGAAAAGAGGTTGAGTCTTGCCTGTAGTTCACTTCCTCATTAAAACTACCCCAAAGAGAAGCACTTATGAACACAGGACCAATCAATGCTCCCATTTGAAGTAATCTTAATGTGTTGAACTCTGTGATTAAATGAGCATTGCATGGAGAACGCAGTCTGTAGTTCTTGAAGGCAATTGTCTCTTGAAGCACTGATCACTTGAAACTACCCCAACAAATAGCACTTACCAAATACAACAGACGAGTTAGTGCCATTGTGAGGGTACAGAGGGTGACGGTAGTAGCAGCTGAAAATCTTGTCCAATTTCTAGCCTGAAAGTCGGTAGGACCGGACGAGATCCTTTGCAGTCAGAGACACGTGGAGAATGTTGCCTGCTTTAAGGAAGAGCTGGTCTGAGCCATGTGGTTTACCAGCTCCCAATATAAGTGTGTCCATGCCCCCTTGTCTTTGCCGTGGTCGTTGACACTCTGCTTTTCTGTAAAGCCCATCAAGTTTTGATTGCCGATATAACATCTTTGGAACGACTCAGCATTTTTCAGCATGGGTGGACTTTTCACACATTTAAAAGCACTTCATGCAAACACAACAATTATGAACTTTATTGCCCCTGAATTTAGAAAAGAGGTCAAGTCATTTTTAAAGGAAAGGCCTACACTAAATACATAAACAGGAGGGGGCAGACCAAACCTCTAGGTAAACCAGCACCATCTAGTGTTTACACTGCATATGCTGCAACATGATTGCACTAAAGAGAAGCACTTATTCTTATATAGTATCAGGAATGCTTGCCTTTGTAGTCATCTAAAGGGGCTTTGGAAATGTAAGGGACCAAACATGGACACAGGGGAGTCAGTCAGCAAATATTTACCCCAACTTGATAGCACTTTCTACTTTGGTTGAAAAGAAAGATGCTAAAGTTAGAGTAGATATCGACTGATTTTTTTAGACAAGAGGGAGAGTGCAAAAATGGCTGCAGAGGAGGATGCAAAATAGTGTCCAAATGTTGCTCCAAGTCATTAGCACTTAAAAGTTACAAGATGGAGGGAGAGGTATGAAGCAAAGACCTACACTAATACAAAAACAGAGAGTGGCAGACCAAACTTCTAGGTAAACAGCACCCTCTAGTGTTTTGAAAGGAAAGGCCTACACTTATGAACAATTATAAAAAATACATGGACACAGGGGAGTCAGTCAGCATATATTTACCCCAACTTGATAGCACTTTCTACTGTGGTTGAAAAGAAAGATGCAAAAGTTAGAGTAGATATCAACTGTTATTCAGTCAAGAGGGCAAGGAAATGAAAAATAACAGCAGAGAAGGATGCCAAAAGTGTCCAAATGTTGCTTTAAGATGTTTTCACTTAAACGTTGATGGGAGAGGTATAAGGGTTTACAATATTAGTTACACTGAAAAATGAAATTCCATAGAAAAGAGGTTGAGTCTTGCCTGTAGTTCACTTCCTCATTAAAACTACCCCAAAGAGAAGCACTTATGAACACAGGACCAATCAATGCTCCCATTTGAAGTAATCTTAATGTGTTGAACTCTGTGATTAAATGAGCATTGCATGGAGAACGCAGTCTGTAGTTCTTGAAGGCAATTGTCTCTTGAAGCACTGATCACTTGAAACTACCCCAACAAATAGCACTTACCAAATACAACAGACGAGTTAGTGCCATTGTGAGGGTACAGAGGGTGACGGTAGTAGCAGCTGAAAATCTTGTCCAATTTCTAGCCTGAAAGTCGGTAGGACCGGACGAGATCCTTTGCAGTCAGAGACACGTGGAGAATGTTGCCTGCTTTAAGGAAGAGCTGGTCTGAGCCATGTGGTTTACCAGCTCCCAATATAAGTGTGTCCATGCCCCCTTGTCTTTGCCGTGGTCGTTGACACTCTGCTTTTCTGTAAAGCCCATCAAGTTTTGATTGCCGATATAACATCTTTGGAACGACTCAGCATTTTTCAGCATGGGTGGACTTTTCACACATTTAAAAGCACTTCATGCAAACACAACAATTATGAACTTTATTGCCCCTGAATTTAGAAAAGAGGTCAAGTCATTTTTAAAGGAAAGGCCTACACTAAATACATAAACAGGAGGGGGCAGACCAAACCTCTAGGTAAACCAGCACCATCTAGTGTTTACACTGCATATGCTGCAACATGATTGCACTAAAGAGAAGCACTTATTCTTATATAGTATCAGGAATGCTTGCCTTTGTAGTCATCTAAAGGGGCTTTGGAAATGTAAGGGACCAAACATGGACACAGGGGAGTCAGTCAGCAAATATTTACCCCAACTTGATAGCACTTTCTACTTTGGTTGAAAAGAAAGATGCTAAAGTTAGAGTAGATATCGACTGATTTTTTTAGACAAGAGGGAGAGTGCAAAAATGGCTGCAGAGGAGGATGCAAAATAGTGTCCAAATGTTGCTCCAAGTCATTAGCACTTAAAAGTTACAAGATGGAGGGAGAGGTATGAAGCAAAGACCTACACTAATACAAAAACAGAGAGTGGCAGCCCAAACTTCTAGGTAAACAGCACCCTCTAGTGTTTTGAAAGGAAAGGCCTACACTTATGAACAATTATAAAAAATACATGGACACAGGGGAGTCAGTCAGCATATATTTACCCCAACTTGATAGCACTTTCTACTGTGGTTGAAAAGAAAGATGCAAAAGTTAGAGTAGATATCAACTGTTATTCAGTCAAGAGGGCAAGGAAATGAAAAATAACAGAAGAGAAGGAAGCTAAAAGTGTTCAAATGTTGCTTTAAGATGTTTTCACTTAAACGTTGATGGGAGAGGTATAAGGGTTTACAATATTAGTTACACTGAAAAATGAAATTCCATAGAAAAGAGGTTGAGTCTTGCCTGTAGTTCACTTCCTCATTAAAACTACCCCAAAGAGAAGCACTTATGAACACAGGACCAATCAATGCTCCCATTTGAAGTAATCTTAATGTGTGGAACTCTGTGATTAAATGAGCATTGCATGGAGAACGCAGTCTGTAGTTCTTGAAGGCAATTGTCTCTTGAAGCACTGATCACTTGAAACTACCCCAACAAATAGCACTTACCAAATACAACAGACGAGTTAGTGCCATTGTGAGGGTACAGAGGGTGACGGTAGTAGCAGCTGAAAATCTTGTCCAATTTCTAGCCTGAAAGTCGGTAGGACCGGACGAGATCCTTTGCAGTCAGAGACACGTGGAGAATGTTGCCTGCTTTAAGGAAGAGCTGGTCTGAGCCATGTGGTTTACCAGCTCCCAATATAAGTGTGTCCATGCCCCCTTGTCTTTGCCGTGGTCGTTGACACTCTGCTTTTCTGTAAAGCCCATCAAGTTTTGATTGCCGATATAACATCTTTGGAACGACTCAGCATTTTTCAGCATGGGTGGACTTTTCACACATTTAAAAGCACTTCATGCAAACACAACAATTATGAACTTTATTGCCCCTGAATTTAGAAAAGAGGTCAAGTAATTTTTAAAGGAAAGGCCTACACTAAATACATAAACAGGAGGGGGCAGACCAAACCTCTAGGTAAACCAGCACCATCTAGTGTTTACACTGCATATGCTGCAACATGATTGCACTAAAGAGAAGCACTTATTCTTATATAGTATCAGGAATGCTTGCCTTTGTAGTCATCTAAAGGGGCTTTGGAAATGTAAGGGACCAAACATGGACACAGGGGAGTCAGTCAGCAAATATTTACCCCAACTTGATAGCACTTTCTACTTTGGTTGAAAAGAAAGATGCTAAAGTTAGAGTAGATATCGACTGATTTTTTTAGACAAGAGGGAGAGTGCAAAAATGGCTGCAGAGGAGGATGCAAAATAGTGTCCAAATGTTGCTCCAAGTCATTAGCACTTAAAAGTTACAAGATGGAGGGAGAGGTATGAAGCAAAGACCTACACTACTACAAAAACAGAGAGTGGCAGACCAAACTTCTAGGTAAACAGCACCCTCTAGTGTTTTGAAAGGAAAGGCCTACACTTATGAACAATTATAAAAAATACATGGACACAGGGGAGTCAGTCAGCATATATTTACCCCAACTTGATAGCACTTTCTACTGTGGTTGAAAAGAAAGATGCAAAAGTTAGAGTAGATATCAACTGTTATTCAGTCAAGAGGGCAAGGAAATGAAAAATAACAGCAGAGAAGGATGCCAAAAGTGTCCAAATGTTGCTTTAAGATGTTTTCACTTAAACGTTGATGGGAGAGGTATAAGGGTTTACAATATTAGTTACACTGAAAAATGAAATTCCATAGAAAAGAGGTTGAGTCTTGCCTGTAGTTCACTTCCTCATTAAAACTACCCCAAAGAGAAGCACTTATGAACACAGGACCAATCAATGCTCCCATTTGAAGTAATCTTAATGTGTTGAACTCTGTGATTAAATGAGCATTGCATGGAGAACGCAGTCTGTAGTTCTTGAAGGCAATTGTCTCTTGAAGCACTGATCACTTGAAACTACCCCAACAAATAGCACTTACCAAATACAACAGACGAGTTAGTGCCATTGTGAGGGTACAGAGGGTGACGGTAGTAGCAGCTGAAAATCTTGTCCAATTTCTAGCCTGAAAGTCGGTAGGACCGGACGAGATCCTTTGCAGTCAGAGACACGTGGAGAATGTTGCCTGCTTTAAGGAAGAGCTGGTCTGAGCCATGTGGTTTACCAGCTCCCAATATAAGTGTGTCCATGCCCCCTTGTCTTTGCCGTGGTCGTTGACACTCTGCTTTTCTGTAAAGCCCATCAAGTTTTGATTGCCGATATAACATCTTTGGAACGACTCAGCATTTTTCAGCATGGGTGGACTTTTCACACATTTAAAAGCACTTCATGCAAACACAACAATTATGAACTTTATTGCCCCTGAATTTAGAAAAGAGGTCAAGTAATTTTTAAAGGAAAGGCCTACACTAAATACATAAACAGGAGGGGGCAGACCAAACCTCTAGGTAAACCAGCACCATCTAGTGTTTACACTGCATATGCTGCAACATGATTGCACTAAAGAGAAGCACTTATTCTTATATAGTATCAGGAATGCTTGCCTTTGTAGTCATCTAAAGGGGCTTTGGAAATGTAAGGGACCAAACATGGACACAGGGGAGTCAGTCAGCAAATATTTACCCCAACTTGATAGCACTTTCTACTTTGGTTGAAAAGAAAGATGCTAAAGTTAGAGTAGATATCGACTGATTTTTTTAGACAAGAGGGAGAGTGCAAAAATGGCTGCAGAGGAGGATGCAAAATAGTGTCCAAATGTTGCTCCAAGTCATTAGCACTTAAAAGTTACAAGATGGAGGGAGAGGTATGAAGCAAAGACCTACACTAATACAAAAACAGAGAGTGGCAGACCAAACTTCTAGGTAAACAGCACCCTCTAGTGTTTTGAAAGGAAAGGCCTACACTTATGAACAATTATAAAAAATACATGGACACAGGGGAGTCAGTCAGCATATATTTACCCCAACTTGATAGCACTTTCTACTGTGGTTGAAAAGAAAGATGCAAAAGTTAGAGTAGATATCAACTGTTATTCAGTCAAGAGGGCAAGGAAATGAAAAATAACAGCAGAGAAGGATGCCAAAAGTGTCCAAATGTTGCTTTAAGATGTTTTCACTTAAACGTTGATGGGAGAGGTATAAGGGTTTACAATATTAGTTACACTGAAAAATGAAATTCCATAGAAAAGAGGTTGAGTCTTGCCTGTAGTTCACTTCCTCATTAAAACTACCCCAAAGAGAAGCACTTATGAACACAGGACCAATCAATGCTCCCATTTGAAGTAATCTTAATGTGTTGAACTCTGTGATTAAATGAGCATTGCATGGAGAACGCAGTCTGTAGTTCTTGAAGGCAATTGTCTCTTGAAGCACTGATCACTTGAAACTACCCCAACAAATAGCACTTACCAAATACAACAGACGAGTTAGTGCCATTGTGAGGGTACAGAGGGTGACGGTAGTAGCAGCTGAAAATCTTGTCCAATTTCTAGCCTGAAAGTCGGTAGGACCGGACGAGATCCTTTGCAGTCAGAGACACGTGGAGAATGTTGCCTGCTTTAAGGAAGAGCTGGTCTGAGCCATGTGGTTTACCAGCTCCCAATATAAGTGTGTCCATGCCCCCTTGTCTTTGCCGTGGTCGTTGACACTCTGCTTTTCTGTAAAGCCCATCAAGTTTTGATTGCCGATATAACATCTTTGGAACGACTCAGCATTTTTCAGCATGGGTGGACTTTTCACACATTTAAAAGCACTTCATGCAAACACAACAATTATGAACTTTATTGCCCCTGAATTTAGAAAAGAGGTCAAGTCATTTTTAAAGGAAAGGCCTACACTAAATACATAAACAGGAGGGGGCAGACCAAACCTCTAGGTAAACCAGCACCATCTAGTGTTTACACTGCATATGCTGCAACATGATTGCACTAAAGAGAAGCACTTATTCTTATATAGTATCAGGAATGCTTGCCTTTGTAGTCATCTAAAGGGGCTTTGGAAATGTAAGGGACCAAACATGGACACAGGGGAGTCAGTCAGCAAATATTTACCCCAACTTGATAGCACTTTCTACTTTGGTTGAAAAGAAAGATGCTAAAGTTAGAGTAGATATCGACTGATTTTTTTAGACAAGAGGGAGAGTGCAAAAATGGCTGCAGAGGAGGATGCAAAATAGTGTCCAAATGTTGCTCCAAGTCATTAGCACTTAAAAGTTACAAGATGGAGGGAGAGGTATGAAGCAAAGACCTACACTAATACAAAAACAGAGAGTGGCAGCCCAAACTTCTAGGTAAACAGCACCCTCTAGTGTTTTGAAAGGAAAGGCCTACACTTATGAACAATTATAAAAAATACATGGACACAGGGGAGTCAGTCAGCATATATTTACCCCAACTTGATAGCACTTTCTACTGTGGTTGAAAAGAAAGATGCAAAAGTTAGAGTAGATATCAACTGTTATTCAGTCAAGAGGGCAAGGAAATGAAAAATAACAGAAGAGAAGGAAGCTAAAAGTGTTCAAATGTTGCTTTAAGATGTTTTCACTTAAACGTTGATGGGAGAGGTATAAGGGTTTACAATATTAGTTACACTGAAAAATGAAATTCCATAGAAAAGAGGTTGAGTCTTGCCTGTAGTTCACTTCCTCATTAAAACTACCCCAAAGAGAAGCACTTATGAACACAGGACCAATCAATGCTCCCATTTGAAGTAATCTTAATGTGTGGAACTCTGTGATTAAATGAGCATTGCATGGAGAACGCAGTCTGTAGTTCTTGAAGGCAATTGTCTCTTGAAGCACTGATCACTTGAAACTACCCCAACAAATAGCACTTACCAAATACAACAGACGAGTTAGTGCCATTGTGAGGGTACAGAGGGTGACGGTAGTAGCAGCTGAAAATCTTGTCCAATTTCTAGCCTGAAAGTCGGTAGGACCGGACGAGATCCTTTGCAGTCAGAGACACGTGGAGAATGTTGCCTGCTTTAAGGAAGAGCTGGTCTGAGCCATGTGGTTTACCAGCACCCAATATAAGTGTGTCCATGCCCCCTTGTCTTTGCCGTGGTCGTTGACACTCTGCTTTTCTGTAAAGCCCATCAAGTTTTGATTGCCGATATAACATCTTTGGAACGACTCAGCATTTTTCAGCATGGGTGGACTTTTCACACATTTAAAAGCACTTCATGCAAACACAACAATTATGAACTTTATTGCCCCTGAATTTAGAAAAGAGGTCAAGTCATTTTTAAAGGAAAGGCCTACACTAAATACATAAACAGGAAGGGGCAGACCAAACCTCTAGGTAAACCAGCACCATCTAGTGTTTACACTGCATATGCTGCAACATGATTGCACTAAAGAGAAGCACTTATTATTATATAGTATCAGGAATGCTTGCCTTTGTAGTCATCTAAAGGGGCTTTGGAAATGTAAGGGACCAAACATGGACACAGGGGAGTCAGTCAGCAAATATTTACCCCAACTTGATAGCACTTTCTACTTTGGTTGAAAAGAAAGATGCTAAAGTTAGAGTAGATATCGACTGATTTTTTTAGACAAGAGGGAGAGTGCAAAAATGGCTGCAGAGGAGGATGCAAAATAGTGTCCAAATGTTGCTCCAAGTCATTAGCACTTAAAAGTTACAAGATGGAGGGAGAGGTATGAAGCAAAGACCTACACTAATACAAAAACAGAGAGTGGCAGACCAAACTTCTAGGTAAACAGCACCCTCTAGTGTTTTGAAAGGAAAGGCCTACACTTATGAACAATTATAAAAAATACATGGACACAGGGGAGTCAGTCAGCATATATTTACCCCAACTTGATAGCACTTTCTACTGTGGTTGAAAAGAAAGATGCAAAAGTTAGAGTAGATATCAACTGTTATTCAGTCAAGAGGGCAAGGAAATGAAAAATAACAGCAGAGAAGGATGCCAAAAGTGTCCAAATGTTGCTTTAAGATGTTTTCACTTAAACGTTGATGGGAGAGGTATAAGGGTTTACAATATTAGTTACACTGAAAAATGAAATTCCATAGAAAAGAGGTTGAGTCTTGCCTGTAGTTCACTTCCTCATTAAAACTACCCCAAAGAGAAGCACTTATGAACACAGGACCAATCAATGCTCCCATTTGAAGTAATCTTAATGTGTTGAACTCTGTGATTAAATGAGCATTGCATGGAGAACGCAGTCTGTAGTTCTTGAAGGCAATTGTCTCTTGAAGCACTGATCACTTGAAACTACCCCAACAAATAGCACTTACCAAATACAACAGACGAGTTAGTGCCATTGTGAGGGTACAGAGGGTGACGGTAGTAGCAGCTGAAAATCTTGTCCAATTTCTAGCCTGAAAGTCGGTAGGACCGGACGAGATCCTTTGCAGTCAGAGACACGTGGAGAATGTTGCCTGCTTTAAGGAAGAGCTGGTCTGAGCCATGTGGTTTACCAGCTCCCAATATAAGTGTGTCCATGCCCCCTTGTCTTTGCCGTGGTCGTTGACACTCTGCTTTTCTGTAAAGCCCATCAAGTTTTGATTGCCGATATAACATCTTTGGAACGACTCAGCATTTTTCAGCATGGGTGGACTTTTCACACATTTAAAAGCACTTCATGCAAACACAACAATTATGAACTTTATTGCCCCTGAATTTAGAAAAGAGGTCAAGTAATTTTTAAAGGAAAGGCCTACACTAAATACATAAACAGGAGGGGGCAGACCAAACCTCTAGGTAAACCAGCACCATCTAGTGTTTACACTGCATATGCTGCAACATGATTGCACTAAAGAGAAGCACTTATTCTTATATAGTATCAGGAATGCTTGCCTTTGTAGTCATCTAAAGGGGCTTTGGAAATGTAAGGGACCAAACATGGACACAGGGGAGTCAGTCAGCAAATATTTACCCCAACTTGATAGCACTTTCTACTTTGGTTGAAAAGAAAGATGCTAAAGTTAGAGTAGATATCGACTGATTTTTTTAGACAAGAGGGAGAGTGCAAAAATGGCTGCAGAGGAGGATGCAAAATAGTGTCCAAATGTTGCTCCAAGTCATTAGCACTTAAAAGTTACAAGATGGAGGGAGAGGTATGAAGCAAAGACCTACACTAATACAAAAACAGAGAGTGGCAGACCAAACTTCTAGGTAAACAGCACCCTCTAGTGTTTTGAAAGGAAAGGCCTACACTTATGAACAATTATAAAAAATACATGGACACAGGGGAGTCAGTCAGCATATATTTACCCCAACTTGATAGCACTTTCTACTGTGGTTGAAAAGAAAGATGCAAAAGTTAGAGTAGATATCAACTGTTATTCAGTCAAGAGGGCAAGGAAATGAAAAATAACAGCAGAGAAGGATGCCAAAAGTGTCCAAATGTTGCTTTAAGATGTTTTCACTTAAACGTTGATGGGAGAGGTATAAGGGTTTACAATATTAGTTACACTGAAAAATGAAATTCCATAGAAAAGAGGTTGAGTCTTGCCTGTAGTTCACTTCCTCATTAAAACTACCCCAAAGAGAAGCACTTATGAACACAGGACCAATCAATGCTCCCATTTGAAGTAATCTTAATGTGTTGAACTCTGTGATTAAATGAGCATTGCATGGAGAACGCAGTCTGTAGTTCTTGAAGGCAATTGTCTCTTGAAGCACTGATCACTTGAAACTACCCCAACAAATAGCACTTACCAAATACAACAGACGAGTTAGTGCCATTGTGAGGGTACAGAGGGTGACGGTAGTAGCAGCTGAAAATCTTGTCCAATTTCTAGCCTGAAAGTCGGTAGGACCGGACGAGATCCTTTGCAGTCAGAGACACGTGGAGAATGTTGCCTGCTTTAAGGAAGAGCTGGTCTGAGCCATGTGGTTTACCAGCTCCCAATATAAGTGTGTCCATGCCCCCTTGTCTTTGCCGTGGTCGTTGACACTCTGCTTTTCTGTAAAGCCCATCAAGTTTTGATTGCCGATATAACATCTTTGGAACGACTCAGCATTTTTCAGCATGGGTGGACTTTTCACACATTTAAAAGCACTTCATGCAAACACAACAATTATGAACTTTATTGCCCCTGAATTTAGAAAAGAGGTCAAGTCATTTTTAAAGGAAAGGCCTACACTAAATACATAAACAGGAGGGGGCAGACCAAACCTCTAGGTAAACCAGCACCATCTAGTGTTTACACTGCATATGCTGCAACATGATTACACTAAAGAGAAGCACTTATTCTTATATAGTATCAGGAATGCTTGCCTTTGTAGTCATCTAAAGGGGCTTTGGAAATGTAAGGGACCAAACATGGACACAGGGGAGTCAGTCAGCAAATATTTACCCCAACTTGATAGCACTTTCTACTTTGGTTGAAAAGAAAGATGCTAAAGTTAGAGTAGATATCGACTGATTTTTTTAGACAAGAGGGAGAGTGCAAAAATGGCTGCAGAGGAGGATGCAAAATAGTGTCCAAATGTTGCTCCAAGTCATTAGCACTTAAAAGTTACAAGATGGAGGGAGAGGTATGAAGCAAAGACCTACACTAATACAAAAACAGAGAGTGGCAGACCAAACTTCTAGGTAAACAGCACCCTCTAGTGTTTTGAAAGGAAAGGCCTACACTTATGAACAATTATAAAAAATACATGGACACAGGGGAGTCAGTCAGCATATATTTACCCCAACTTGATAGCACTTTCTACTGTGGTTGAAAAGAAAGATGCAAAAGTTAGAGTAGATATCAACTGTTATTCAGTCAAGAGGGCAAGGAAATGAAAAATAACAGAAGAGAAGGAAGCTAAAAGTGTTCAAATGTTGCTTTAAGATGTTTTCACTTAAACGTTGATGGGAGAGGTATAAGGGTTTACAATATTAGTTACACTGAAAAATGAAATTCCATAGAAAAGAGGTTGAGTCTTGCCTGTAGTTCACTTCCTCATTAAAACTACCCCAAAGAGAAGCACTTATGAACACAGGACCAATCAATGCTCCCATTTGAAGTAATCTTAATGTGTTGAACTCTGTGATTAAATGAGCATTGCATGGAGAACGCAGTCTGTAGTTCTTGAAGGCAATTGTCTCTTGAAGCACTGATCACTTGAAACTACCCCAACAAATAGCACTTACCAAATACAACAGACGAGTTAGTGCCATTGTGAGGGTACAGAGGGTGACGGTAGTAGCAGCTGAAAATCTTGTCCAATTTCTAGCCTGAAAGTCGGTAGGACCGGAAGAGATCCTTTGCAGTCAGAGACACGTGGAGAATGTTGCCTGCTTTAAGGAAGAGCTGGTCTGAGCCATGTGGTTTACCAGCTCCCAATATAAGTGTGTCCATGCCCCCTTGTCTTTGCCGTGGTCGTTGACACTCTGCTTTTCTGTAAAGCCCATCAAGTTTTGATTGCCGATATAACATCTTTGGAACGACTCAGCATTTTTCAGCATGGGTGGACTTTTCACACATTTAAAAGCACTTCATGCAAACACAACAATTATGAACTTTATTGCCCCTGAATTTAGAAAAGAGGTCAAGTCATTTTTAAAGGAAAGGCCTACACTAAATACATAAACAGGAGGGGGCAGACCAAACCTCTAGGTAAACCAGCACCATCTAGTGTTTACACTGCATATGCTGCAACATGATTGCACTAAAGAGAAGCACTTATTCTTATATAGTATCAGGAATGCTTGCCTTTGTAGTCATCTAAAGGGGCTTTGGAAATGTAAGGGACCAAACATGGACACAGGGGAGTCAGTCAGCAAATATTTACCCCAACTTGATAGCACTTTCTACTTTGGTTGAAAAGAAAGATGCTAAAGTTAGAGTAGATATCGACTGATTTTTTTTAGACAAGAGGGAGAGTGCAAAAATGGCTGCAGAGGAGGATGCAAAATAGTGTCCAAATGTTGCTCCAAGTCATTAGCACTTAAAAGTTACAAGATGGAGGGAGAGGTATGAAGCAAAGACCTACACTAATACAAAAACAGAGAGTGGCAGACCAAACTTCTAGGTAAACAGCACCCTCTAGTGTTTTGAAAGGAAAGGCCTACACTTATGAACAATTATAAAAAATACATGGACACAGGGGAGTCAGTCAGCATATATTTACCCCAACTTGATAGCACTTTCTACTGTGGTTGAAAAGAAAGATGCAAAAGTTAGAGTAGATATCAACTGTTATTCAGTCAAGAGGGCAAGGAAATGGAAAATAACAGAAGAGAAGGAAGCTAAAAGTGTTCAAATGTTGCTTTAAGATGTTTTCACTTAAACGTTGATGGGAGAGGTATAAGGGTTTACAATATTAGTTACACTGAAAAATGAAATTCCATAGAAAAGAGTTTGAGTCTTGCCTGTAGTTCACTTCCTCATTAAAACTACCCCAAAGAGAAGCACTTATGAACACAGGACCAATCAATGCTCCCATTTGAAGTAATCTTAATGTGTTGAACTCTGTGATTAAATGAGCATTGCATGGAGAACGCAGTCTGTAGTTCTTGAAGGCAATTGTCTCTTGAAGCACTGATCACTTGAAACTACCCCAACAAATAGCACTTACCAAATACAACAGACGAGTTAGTGCCATTGTGAGGGTACAGAGGGTGACGGTAGTAGCAGCTGAAAATCTTGTCCAATTTCTAGCCTGAAAGTCGGTAGGACCGGACGAGATCCTTTGCAGTCAGAGACACGTGGAGAATGTTGCCTGCTTTAAGGAAGAGCTGGTCTGAGCCATGTGGTTTACCAGCTCCCAATATAAGTGTGTCCATGCCCCCTTGTCTTTGCCGTGGTCGTTGACACTCTGCTTTTCTGTAAAGCCCATCAAGTTTTGATTGCCGATATAACATCTTTGGAACGACTCAGCATTTTTCAGCATGGGTGGACTTTTCACACATTTAAAAGCACTTCATGCAAACACAACAATTATGAACTTTATTGCCCCTGAATTTAGAAAAGAGGTCAAGTCATTTTTAAAGGAAAGGCCTACACTAAATACATAAACAGGAGGGGGCAGACCAAACCTCTAGGTAAACCAGCACCATCTAGTGTTTACACTGCATATGCTGCAACATGATTGCACTAAAGAGAAGCACTTATTCTTATATAGTATCAGGAATGCTTGCCTTTGTAGTCATCTAAAGGGGCTTTGGAAATGTAAGGGACCAAACATGGACACAGGGGAGTCAGTCAGCAAATATTTACCCCAACTTGATAGCACTTTCTACTTTGGTTGAAAAGAAAGATGCTAAAGTTAGAGTAGATATCGACTGATTTTTTTAGACAAGAGGGAGAGTGCAAAAATGGCTGCAGAGGAGGATGCAAAATAGTGTCCAAATGTTGCTCCAAGTCATTAGCACTTAAAAGTTACAAGATGGAGGGAGAGGTATGAAGCAAAGACCTACACTAATACAAAAACAGAGAGTGGCAGACCAAACTTCTAGGTAAACAGCACCCTCTAGTGTTTTGAAAGGAAAGGCCTACACTTATGAACAATTATAAAAAATACATGGACACAGGGGAGTCAGTCAGCATATATTTACCCCAACTTGATAGCACTTTCTACTGTGGTTGAAAAGAAAGATGCAAAAGTTAGAGTAGATATCAACTGTTATTCAGTCAAGAGGGCAAGGAAATGAAAAATAACAGCAGAGAAGGATGCCAAAAGTGTCCAAATGTTGCTTTAAGATGTTTTCACTTAAACGTTGATGGGAGAGGTATAAGGGTTTACAATATTAGTTACACTGAAAAATGAAATTCCATAGAAAAGAGGTTGAGTCTTGCCTGTAGTTCACTTCCTCATTAAAACTACCCCAAAGAGAAGCACTTATGAACACAGGACCAATCAATGCTCCCATTTGAAGTAATCTTAATGTGTTGAACTCTGTGATTAAATGAGCATTGCATGGAGAACGCAGTCTGTAGTTCTTGAAGGCAATTGTCTCTTGAAGCACTGATCACTTGAAACTACCCCAACAAATAGCACTTACCAAATACAACAGACGAGTTAGTGCCATTGTGAGGGTACAGAGGGTGACGGTAGTAGCAGCTGAAAATCTTGTCCAATTTCTAGCCTGAAAGTCGGTAGGACCGGACGAGATCCTTTGCAGTCAGAGACACGTGGAGAATGTTGCCTGCTTTAAGGAAGAGCTGGTCTGAGCCATGTGGTTTACCAGCTCCCAATATAAGTGTGTCCATGCCCCCTTGTCTTTGCCGTGGTCGTTGACACTCTGCTTTTCTGTAAAGCCCATCAAGTTTTGATTGCCGATATAACATCTTTGGAACGACTCAGCATTTTTCAGCATGGGTGGACTTTTCACACATTTAAAAGCACTTCATGCAAACACAACAATTATGAACTTTATTGCCCCTGAATTTAGAAAAGAGGTCAAGTCATTTTTAAAGGAAAGGCCTACACTAAATACATAAACAGGAGGGGGCAGACCAAACCTCTAGGTAAACCAGCACCATCTAGTGTTTACACTGCATATGCTGCAACATGATTGCACTAAAGAGAAGCACTTATTCTTATATAGTATCAGGAATGCTTGCCTTTGTAGTCATCTAAAGGGGCTTTGGAAATGTAAGGGACCAAACATGGACACAGGGGAGTCAGTCAGCAAATATTTACCCCAACTTGATAGCACTTTCTACTTTGGTTGAAAAGAAAGATGCTAAAGTTAGAGTAGATATCGACTGATTTTTTTAGACAAGAGGGAGAGTGCAAAAATGGCTGCAGAGGAGGATGCAAAATAGTGTCCAAATGTTGCTCCAAGTCATTAGCACTTAAAAGTTACAAGATGGAGGGAGAGGTATGAAGCAAAGACCTACACTAATACAAAAACAGAGAGTGGCAGACCAAACTTCTAGGTAAACAGCACCCTCTAGTGTTTTGAAAGGAAAGGCCTACACTTATGAACAATTATAAAAAATACATGGACACAGGGGAGTCAGTCAGCATATATTTACCCCAACTTGATAGCACTTTCTACTGTGGTTGAAAAGAAAGATGCAAAAGTTAGAGTAGATATCAACTGTTATTCAGTCAAGAGGGCAAGGAAATGAAAAATAACAGCAGAGAAGGATGCCAAAAGTGTCCAAATGTTGCTTTAAGATGTTTTCACTTAAACGTTGATGGGAGAGGTATAAGGGTTTACAATATTAGTTACACTGAAAAATGAAATTCCATAGAAAAGAGGTTGAGTCTTGCCTGTAGTTCACTTCCTCATTAAAACTACCCCAAAGAGAAGCACTTATGAACACAGGACCAATCAATGCTCCCATTTGAAGTAATCTTAATGTGTTGAACTCTGTGATTAAATGAGCATTGCATGGAGAACGCAGTCTGTAGTTCTTGAAGGCAATTGTCTCTTGAAGCACTGATCACTTGAAACTACCCCAACAAATAGCACTTACCAAATACAACAGACGAGTTAGTGCCATTGTGAGGGTACAGAGGGTGACGGTAGTAGCAGCTGAAAATCTTGTCCAATTTCTAGCCTGAAAGTCGGTAGGACCGGACGAGATCCTTTGCAGTCAGAGACACGTGGAGAATGTTGCCTGCTTTAAGGAAGAGCTGGTCTGAGCCATGTGGTTTACCAGCTCCCAATATAAGTGTGTCCATGCCCCCTTGTCTTTGCCGTGGTCGTTGACACTCTGCTTTTCTGTAAAGCCCATCAAGTTTTGATTGCCGATATAACATCTTTGGAACGACTCAGCATTTTTCAGCATGGGTGGACTTTTCACACATTTAAAAGCACTTCATGCAAACACAACAATTATGAACTTTATTGCCCCTGAATTTAGAAAAGAGGTCAAGTCATTTTTAAAGGAAAGGCCTACACTAAATACATAAACAGGAGGGGGCAGACCAAACCTCTAGGTAAACCAGCACCATCTAGTGTTTACACTGCATATGCTGCAACATGATTGCACTAAAGAGAAGCACTTATTCTTATATAGTATCAGGAATGCTTGCCTTTGTAGTCATCTAAAGGGGCTTTGGAAATGTAAGGGACCAAACATGGACACAGGGGAGTCAGTCAGCAAATATTTACCCCAACTTGATAGCACTTTCTACTTTGGTTGAAAAGAAAGATGCTAAAGTTAGAGTAGATATCGACTGATTTTTTTAGACAAGAGGGAGAGTGCAAAAATGGCTGCAGAGGAGGATGCAAAATAGTGTCCAAATGTTGCTCCAAGTCATTAGCACTTAAAAGTTACAAGATGGAGGGAGAGGTATGAAGCAAAGACCTACACTAATACAAAAACAGAGAGTGGCAGCCCAAACTTCTAGGTAAACAGCACCCTCTAGTGTTTTGAAAGGAAAGGCCTACACTTATGAACAATTATAAAAAATACATGGACACAGGGGAGTCAGTCAGCAAATATTTACCCCAACTTGATAGCACTTTCTACTGTGGTTGAAAAGAAAGATGCAAAAGTTAGAGTAGATATCAACTGTTATTCAGTCAAGAGGGCAAGGAAATGAAAAATAACAGAAGAGAAGGAAGCTAAAAGTGTTCAAATGTTGCTTTAAGATGTTTTCACTTAAACGTTGATGGGAGAGGTATAAGGGTTTACAATATTAGTTACACTGAAAAATGAAATTCCATAGAAAAGAGGTTGAGTCTTGCCTGTAGTTCACTTCCTCATTAAAACTACCCCAAAGAGAAGCACTTATGAACACAGGACCAATCAATGCTCCCATTTGAAGTAATCTTAATGTGTGGAACTCTGTGATTAAATGAGCATTGCATGGAGAACGCAGTCTGTAGTTCTTGAAGGCAATTGTCTCTTGAAGCACTGATCACTTGAAACTACCCCAACAAATAGCACTTACCAAATACAACAGACGAGTTAGTGCCATTGTGAGGGTACAGAGGGTGACGGTAGTAGCAGCTGAAAATCTTGTCCAATTTCTAGCCTGAAAGTCGGTAGGACCGGACGAGATCCTTTGCAGTCAGAGACACGTGGAGAATGTTGCCTGCTTTAAGGAAGAGCTGGTCTGAGCCATGTGGTTTACCAGCTCCCAATATAAGTGTGTCCATGCCCCCTTGTCTTTGCCGTGGTCGTTGACACTCTGCTTTTCTGTAAAGCCCATCAAGTTTTGATTGCCGATATAACATCTTTGGAACGACTCAGCATTTTTCAGCATGGGTGGACTTTTCACACATTTAAAAGCACTTCATGCAAACACAACAATTATGAACTTTATTGCCCCTGAATTTAGAAAAGAGGTCAAGTAATTTTTAAAGGAAAGGCCTACACTAAATACATAAACAGGAGGGGGCAGACCAAACCTCTAGGTAAACCAGCACCATCTAGTGTTTACACTGCATATGCTGCAACATGATTGCACTAAAGAGAAGCACTTATTCTTATATAGTATCAGGAATGCTTGCCTTTGTAGTCATCTAAAGGGGCTTTGGAAATGTAAGGGACCAAACATGGACACAGGGGAGTCAGTCAGCAAATATTTACCCCAACTTGATAGCACTTTCTACTTTGGTTGAAAAGAAAGATGCTAAAGTTAGAGTAGATATCGACTGATTTTTTTAGACAAGAGGGAGAGTGCAAAAATGGCTGCAGAGGAGGATGCAAAATAGTGTCCAAATGTTGCTCCAAGTCATTAGCACTTAAAAGTTACAAGATGGAGGGAGAGGTATGAAGCAAAGACCTACACTAATACAAAAACAGAGAGTGGCAGACCAAACTTCTAGGTAAACAGCACCCTCTAGTGTTTTGAAAGGAAAGGCCTACACTTATGAACAATTATAAAAAATACATGGACACAGGGGAGTCAGTCAGCATATATTTACCCCAACTTGATAGCACTTTCTACTGTGGTTGAAAAGAAAGATGCAAAAGTTAGAGTAGATATCAACTGTTATTCAGTCAAGAGGGCAAGGAAATGAAAAATAACAGCAGAGAAGGATGCCAAAAGTGTCCAAATGTTGCTTTAAGATGTTTTCACTTAAACGTTGATGGGAGAGGTATAAGGGTTTACAATATTAGTTACACTGAAAAATGAAATTCCATAGAAAAGAGGTTGAGTCTTGCCTGTAGTTCACTTCCTCATTAAAACTACCCCAAAGAGAAGCACTTATGAACACAGGACCAATCAATGCTCCCATTTGAAGTAATCTTAATGTGTTGAACTCTGTGATTAAATGAGCATTGCATGGAGAACGCAGTCTGTAGTTCTTGAAGGCAATTGTCTCTTGAAGCACTGATCACTTGAAACTACCCCAACAAATAGCACTTACCAAATACAACAGACGAGTTAGTGCCATTGTGAGGGTACAGAGGGTGACGGTAGTAGCAGCTGAAAATCTTGTCCAATTTCTAGCCTGAAAGTCGGTAGGACCGGACGAGATCCTTTGCAGTCAGAGACACGTGGAGAATGTTGCCTGCTTTAAGGAAGAGCTGGTCTGAGCCATGTGGTTTACCAGCTCCCAATATAAGTGTGTCCATGCCCCCTTGTCTTTGCCGTGGTCGTTGACACTCTGCTTTTCTGTAAAGCCCATCAAGTTTTGATTGCCGATATAACATCTTTGGAACGACTCAGCATTTTTCAGCATGGGTGGACTTTTCACACATTTAAAAGCACTTCATGCAAACACAACAATTATGAACTTTATTGCCCCTGAATTTAGAAAAGAGGTCAAGTCATTTTTAAAGGAAAGGCCTACACTAAATACATAAACAGGAGGGGGCAGACCAAACCTCTAGGTAAACCAGCACCATCTAGTGTTTACACTGCATATGCTGCAACATGATTGCACTAAAGAGAAGCACTTATTCTTATATAGTATCAGGAATGCTTGCCTTTGTAGTCATCTAAAGGGGCTTTGGAAATGTAAGGGACCAAACATGGACACAGGGGAGTCAGTCAGCAAATATTTACCCCAACTTGATAGCACTTTCTACTTTGGTTGAAAAGAAAGATGCTAAAGTTAGAGTAGATATCGACTGATTTTTTTAGACAAGAGGGAGAGTGCAAAAATGGCTGCAGAGGAGGATGCAAAATAGTGTCCAAATGTTGCTCCAAGTCATTAGCACTTAAAAGTTACAAGATGGAGGGAGAGGTATGAAGCAAAGACCTACACTAATACAAAAACAGAGAGTGGCAGACCAAACTTCTAGGTAAACAGCACCCTCTAGTGTTTTGAAAGGAAAGGCCTACACTTATGAACAATTATAAAAAATACATGGACACAGGGGAGTCAGTCAGCATATATTTACCCCAACTTGATAGCACTTTCTACTGTGGTTGAAAAGAAAGATGCAAAAGTTAGAGTAGATATCAACTGTTATTCAGTCAAGAGGGCAAGGAAATGAAAAATAACAGCAGAGAAGGATGCCAAAAGTGTCCAAATGTTGCTTTAAGATGTTTTCACTTAAACGTTGATGGGAGAGGTATAAGGGTTTACAATATTAGTTACACTGAAAAATGAAATTCCATAGAAAAGAGGTTGAGTCTTGCCTGTAGTTCACTTCCTCATTAAAACTACCCCAAAGAGAAGCACTTATGAACACAGGACCAATCAATGCTCCCATTTGAAGTAATCTTAATGTGTTGAACTCTGTGATTAAATGAGCATTGCATGGAGAACGCAGTCTGTAGTTCTTGAAGGCAATTGTCTCTTGAAGCACTGATCACTTGAAACTACCCCAACAAATAGCACTTACCAAATACAACAGACGAGTTAGTGCCATTGTGAGGGTACAGAGGGTGACGGTAGTAGCAGCTGAAAATCTTGTCCAATTTCTAGCCTGAAAGTCGGTAGGACCGGACGAGATCCTTTGCAGTCAGAGACACGTGGAGAATGTTGCCTGCTTTAAGGAAGAGCTGGTCTGAGCCATGTGGTTTACCAGCTCCCAATATAAGTGTGTCCATGCCCCCTTGTCTTTGCCGTGGTCGTTGACACTCTGCTTTTCTGTAAAGCCCATCAAGTTTTGATTGCCGATATAACATCTTTGGAACGACTCAGCATTTTTCAGCATGGGTGGACTTTTCACACATTTAAAAGCACTTCATGCAAACACAACAATTATGAACTTTATTGCCCCTGAATTTAGAAAAGAGGTCAAGTCATTTTTAAAGGAAAGGCCTACACTAAATACATAAACAGGAGGGGGCAGACCAAACCTCTAGGTAAACCAGCACCATCTAGTGTTTACACTGCATATGCTGCAACATGATTGCACTAAAGAGAAGCACTTATTCTTATATAGTATCAGGAATGCTTGCCTTTGTAGTCATCTAAAGGGGCTTTGGAAATGTAAGGGACCAAACATGGACACAGGGGAGTCAGTCAGCAAATATTTACCCCAACTTGATAGCACTTTCTACTTTGGTTGAAAAGAAAGATGCTAAAGTTAGAGTAGATATCGACTGATTTTTTTAGACAAGAGGGAGAGTGCAAAAATGGCTGCAGAGGAGGATGCAAAATAGTGTCCAAATGTTGCTCCAAGTCATTAGCACTTAAAAGTTACAAGATGGAGGGAGAGGTATGAAGCAAAGACCTACACTAATACAAAAACAGAGAGTGGCAGCCCAAACTTCTAGGTAAACAGCACCCTCTAGTGTTTTGAAAGGAAAGGCCTACACTTATGAACAATTATAAAAAATACATGGACACAGGGGAGTCAGTCAGCATATATTTACCCCAACTTGATAGCACTTTCTACTGTGGTTGAAAAGAAAGATGCAAAAGTTAGAGTAGATATCAACTGTTATTCAGTCAAGAGGGCAAGGAAATGAAAAATAACAGAAGAGAAGGAAGCTAAAAGTGTTCAAATGTTGCTTTAAGATGTTTTCACTTAAACGTTGATGGGAGAGGTATAAGGGTTTACAATATTAGTTACACTGAAAAATGAAATTCCATAGAAAAGAGGTTGAGTCTTGCCTGTAGTTCACTTCCTCATTAAAACTACCCCAAAGAGAAGCACTTATGAACACAGGACCAATCAATGCTCCCATTTGAAGTAATCTTAATGTGTGGAACTCTGTGATTAAATGAGCATTGCATGGAGAACGCAGTCTGTAGTTCTTGAAGGCAATTGTCTCTTGAAGCACTGATCACTTGAAACTACCCCAACAAATAGCACTTACCAAATACAACAGACGAGTTAGTGCCATTGTGAGGGTACAGAGGGTGACGGTAGTAGCAGCTGAAAATCTTGTCCAATTTCTAGCCTGAAAGTCGGTAGGACCGGACGAGATCCTTTGCAGTCAGAGACACGTGGAGAATGTTGCCTGCTTTAAGGAAGAGCTGGTCTGAGCCATGTGGTTTACCAGCACCCAATATAAGTGTGTCCATGCCCCCTTGTCTTTGCCGTGGTCGTTGACACTCTGCTTTTCTGTAAAGCCCATCAAGTTTTGATTGCCGATATAACATCTTTGGAACGACTCAGCATTTTTCAGCATGGGTGGACTTTTCACACATTTAAAAGCACTTCATGCAAACACAACAATTATGAACTTTATTGCCCCTGAATTTAGAAAAGAGGTCAAGTCATTTTTAAAGGAAAGGCCTACACTAAATACATAAACAGGAAGGGGCAGACCAAACCTCTAGGTAAACCAGCACCATCTAGTGTTTACACTGCATATGCTGCAACATGATTGCACTAAAGAGAAGCACTTATTCTTATATAGTATCAGGAATGCTTGCCTTTGTAGTCATCTAAAGGGGCTTTGGAAATGTAAGGGACCAAACATGGACACAGGGGAGTCAGTCAGCAAATATTTACCCCAACTTGATAGCACTTTCTACTTTGGTTGAAAAGAAATATGCTAAAGTTAGAGTAGATATCAAATGATTTTTTTAGACAAGAGGGAGAGTGCAAAAATGGCTGCAGAGCAGGATGCAAAATAGTGTCCAAATGTTGCTCCAAGTCATTAGCACTTAAAAGTTACAAGATGGAGGGAGAGGTATGAAGCAAAGACCTACACTAATACAAAAACAGAGAGTGGCAGACCAAACTTCTAGGTAAACAGCACCCTCTAGTGTTTTGAAAGGAAAGGCCTACACTTATGAACAATTATAAAAAATACATGGACACAGGGGAGTCAGTCAGCATATATTTACCCCAACTTGATAGCACTTTCTACTGTGGTTGAAAAGAAAGATGCAAAAGTTAGAGTAGATATCAACTGTTATTCAGTCAAGAGGGCAAGGAAATGAAAAATAACAGCAGAGAAGGATGCCAAAAGTGTCCAAATGTTGCTTTAAGATGTTTTCACTTAAACGTTGATGGGAGAGGTATAAGGGTTTACAATATTAGTTACACTGAAAAATGAAATTCCATAGAAAAGAGTTTGAGTCTTGCCTGTAGTTCACTTCCTCATTGAAACTACCCCAAAGAGAAGCACTTATGAACACAGGACCAATCAATGCTCCCATTTGAAGTAATCTTAATGTGTTGAACTCTGTGATTAAATGAGCATTGCATGGAGAACGCAGTCTGTAGTTCTTGAAGGCAATTGTCTCTTGAAGCACTGATCACTTGAAACTACCCCAACAAATAGCACTTACCAAATACAACAGACGAGTTAGTGCCATTGTGAGGGTACAGAGGGTGACGGTAGTAGCAGCTGAAAATCTTGTCCAATTTCTAGCCTGAAAGTCGGTAGGACCGGACGAGATCCTTTGCAGTCAGAGACACGTGGAGAATGTTGCCTGCTTTAAGGAAGAGCTGGTCTGAGCCATGTGGTTTACCAGCACCCAATATAAGTGTGTCCATGCCCCCTTGTCTTTGCCGTGGTCGTTGACACTCTGCTTTTCTGTAAAGCCCATCAAGTTTTGATTGCCGATATAACATCTTTGGAACGACTCAGCATTTTTCAGCATGGGTGGACTTTTCACACATTTAAAAGCACTTCATGCAAACACAACAATTATGAACTTTATTGCCCCTGAATTTAGAAAAGAGGTCAAGTCATTTTTAAAGGAAAGGCCTACACTAAATACATAAACAGGAAGGGGCAGACCAAACCTCTAGGTAAACCAGCACCATCTAGTGTTTACACTGCATATGCTGCAACATGATTGCACTAAAGAGAAGCACTTATTCTTATATAGTATCAGGAATGCTTGCCTTTGTAGTCATCTAAAGGGGCTTTGGAAATGTAAGGGACCAAACATGGACACAGGGGAGTCAGTCAGCAAATATTTACCCCAACTTGATAGCACTTTCTACTTTGGTTGAAAAGAAATATGCTAAAGTTAGAGTAGATATCAAATGATTTTTTTAGACAAGAGGGAGAGTGCAAAAATGGCTGCAGAGGAGGATGCAAAATAGTGTCCAAATGTTGCTCCAAGTCATTAGCACTTAAAAGTTACAAGATGGAGGGAGAGGTATGAAGCAAAGACCTACACTAATACAAAAACAGAGAGTGGCAGACCAAACTTCTAGGTAAACAGCACCCTCTAGTGTTTTGAAAGGAAAGGCCTACACTTATGAACAATTATAAAAAATACATGGACACAGGGGAGTCAGTCAGCATATATTTACCCCAACTTGATAGCACTTTCTACTGTGGTTGAAAAGAAAGATGCAAAAGTTAGAGTAGATATCAACTGTTATTCAGTCAAGAGGGCAAGGAAATGAAAAATAACAGCAGAGAAGGATGCCAAAAGTGTCCAAATGTTGCTTTAAGATGTTTTCACTTAAACGTTGATGGGAGAGGTATAAGGGTTTACAATATTAGTTACACTGAAAAATGAAATTCCATAGAAAAGAGTTTGAGTCTTGCCTGTAGTTCACTTCCTCATTGAAACTACCCCAAAGAGAAGCACTTATGAACACAGGACCAATCAATGCTCCCATTTGAAGTAATCTTAATGTGTTGAACTCTGTGATTAAATGAGCATTGCATGGAGAACGCAGTCTGTAGTTCTTGAAGGCAATTGTCTCTTGAAGCACTGATCACTTGAAACTACCCCAACAAATAGCACTTACCAAATACAACAGACGAGTTAGTGCCATTGTGAGGGTACAGAGGGTGACGGTAGTAGCAGCTGAAAATCTTGTCCAATTTCTAGCCTGAAAGTCGGTAGGACCGGACGAGATCCTTTGCAGTCAGAGACACGTGGAGAATGTTGCCTGCTTTAAGGAAGAGCTGGTCTGAGCCATGTGGTTTACCAGCACCCAATATAAGTGTGTCCATGCCCCCTTGTCTTTGCCGTGGTCGTTGACACTCTGCTTTTCTGTAAAGCCCATCAAGTTTTGATTGCCGATATAACATCTTTGGAACGACTCAGCATTTTTCAGCATGGGTGTACTTTTCACACATTTAAAAGCACTTCATGCAAACACAACAATTATGAACTTTATTGCCCCTGAATTTAGAAAAGAGGTCAAGTCATTTTTAAAGGAAAGGCCTACACTAAATACATAAACAGGAAGGGGCAGACCAAACCTCTAGGTAAACCAGCACCATCTAGTGTTTACACTGCATATGCTGCAACATGATTGCACTTTTGCAAGAGAAGCACTTATTCTTATATAGTATCAGTAATGCTTGCCTTTGTAGTCATCTAAAGGGGCTTTGGAAATGTAAGGGACCAAACATGGACACAGGGGAGTCAGTCAGCAAATATTTACCCCAACTTGATAGCACTTTCTACTTTGGTTGAAAAGAAATATGCTAAAGTTAGAGTAGATATCAAATGATTTTTTTAGACAAGAGGGAGAGTGCAAAAATGGCTGCAGAGGAGGATGCAAAATAGTGTCCAAATGTTGCTCCAAGTCATTAGCACTTAAAAGTTACAAGATGGAGGGAGAGGTATGAAGCAAAGACCTACACTAATACAAAAACAGAGAGTGGCAGACCAAACTTCTAGGTAAACAGCACCCTCTAGTGTTTTGAAAGGAAAGGCCTACACTTATGAACAATTATAAAAAATACATGGACACAGGGGAGTCAGTCAGCATATATTTACCCCAACTTGATAGCACTTTCTACTGTGGTTGAAAAGAAAGATGCAAAAGTTAGAGTAGATATCAACTGTTATTCAGTCAAGAGGGCAAGGAAATGAAAAATAACAGCAGAGAAGGATGCCAAAAGTGTCCAAATGTTGCTTTAAGATGTTTTCACTTAAACGTTGATGGGAGAGGTATAAGGGTTTACAATATTAGTTACACTGAAAATGAAATTCCATAGAAAAGAGGTTGAGTCTTGCCTGTAGTTCACTTCCTCATTAAAACTACCCCAAAGAGAAGCACTTATGAACACAGGACCAATCAATGCTCCCATTTGAAGTAATCTTAATGTGTTGAACTCTGTGATTAAATGAGCATTGCATGGAGAACGCAGTCTGTAGTTCTTGAAGGCAATTGTCTCTTGAAGCACTGATCACTTGAAACTACCCCAACAAATAGCACTTACCAAATACAACAGACGAGTTAGTGCCATTGTGAGGGTACAGAGGGTGACGGTAGTAGCAGCTGAAAATCTTGTCCAATTTCTAGCCTGAAAGTCGGTAGAACCGGACGAGATCCTTTGCAGTCAGAGACACGTGGAGAATGTTGCCTGCTTTAAGGAAGAGCTGGTCTGAGCCATGTGGTTTACCAGCACCCAATATAAGTGTGTCCATGCCCCCTTGTCTTTGCCGTGGTCGTTGACACTCTGCTTTTCTGTAAAGCCCATCAAGTTTTGATTGCCGATATAACATCTTTGGAACGACTCAGCATTTTTCAGCATGGGTGGACTTTTCACACATTTAAAAGCACTTCATGCAAACACAACAATTATGAACTTTATTGCCCCTGAATTTAGAAAAGAGGTCAAGTCATTTTTAAAGGAAAGGCCTACACTGAATACATAAACAGGAAGGGGCAGACCAAACCTCTAGGTAAACCAGCACCATCTAGTGTTTACACTGCATATGCTGCAACATGATTGCACTTTTGCAAGAGAAGCACTTATTCTTATATAGTATCAGGAATGCTTGCCTTTGTAGTCATCTAAAGGGGCTTTGGAAATGTAAGGGACCAAACATGGACACAGGGGAGTCAGTCAGCAAATATTTACCCCAACTTGATAGCACTTTCTACTTTGGTTGAAAAGAAAGATGCTAAAGTTAGAGTAGATATCGACTGATTTTTTTAGACAAGAGGGAGAGTGCAAAAATGGCTGCAGAGGAGGATGCAAAATAGTGTCCAAATGTTGCTCCAAGTCATTAGCACTTAAAAGTTACAAGATGGAGGGAGAGGTATGAAGCAAAGACCTACACTAATACAAAAACAGAGAGTGGCAGACCAAACTTCTAGGTAAACAGCACCCTCTAGTGTTTTGAAAGGAAAGGCCTACACTTATGAACAATTATAAAAAATACATGGACACAGGGGAGTCAGTCAGCATATATTTACCCCAACTTGATAGCACTTTCTACTGTGGTTGAAAAGAAAGATGCAAAAGTTAGAGTAGATATCAACTGTTATTCAGTCAAGAGGGCAAGGAAATGAAAAATAACAGCAGAGAAGGATGCCAAAAGTGTCCAAATGTTGCTTTAAGATGTTTTCACTTAAACGTTGATGGGAGAGGTATAAGGGTTTACAATATTAGTTACACTGAAAAATGAAATTCCATAGAAAAGAGTTTGAGTCTTGCCTGTAGTTCACTTCCTCATTGAAACTACCCCAAAGAGAAGCACTTATGAACACAGGACCAATCAATGCTCCCATTTGAAGTAATCTTAATGTGTTGAACTCTGTGATTAAATGAGCATTGCATGGAGAACGCAGTCTGTAGTTCTTGAAGGCAATTGTCTCTTGAAGCACTGATCACTTGAAACTACCCCAACAAATAGCACTTACCAAATACAACAGACGAGTTAGTGCCATTGTGAGGGTACAGAGGGTGACGGTAGTAGCAGCTGAAAATCTTGTCCAATTTCTAGCCTGAAAGTCGGTAGGACCGGAAGAGATCCTTTGCAGTCAGAGACACGTGGAGAATGTTGCCTGCTTTAAGGAAGAGCTGGTCTGAGCCATGTGGTTTACCAGCTCCCAATATAAGTGTGTCCATGCCCCCTTGTCTTTGCCGTGGTCGTTGACACTCTGCTTTTCTGTAAAGCCCATCAAGTTTTGATTGCCGATATAACATCTTTGGAACGACTCAGCATTTTTCAGCATGGGTGGACTTTTCACACATTTAAAAGCACTTCATGCAAACACAACAATTATGAACTTTATTGCCCCTGAATTTAGAAAAGAGGTCAAGTCATTTTTAAAGGAAAGGCCTACACTAAATACATAAACAGGAGGGGGCAGACCAAACCTCTAGGTAAACCAGCACCATCTAGTGTTTACACTGCATATGCTGCAACATGATTGCACTAAAGAGAAGCACTTATTCTTATATAGTATCAGGAATGCTTGCCTTTGTAGTCATCTAAAGGGCTTTGGAAATGTAAGGGACCAAACATGGACACAGGGGAGTCAGTCAGCAAATATTTACCCCAACTTGATAGCACTTTCTACTTTGGTTGAAAAGAAAGATGCTAAAGTTAGAGTAGATATCGACTGATTTTTTTAGACAAGAGGGAGAGTGCAAAAATGGCTGCAGAGGAGGATGCAAAATAGTGTCCAAATGTTGCTCCAAGTCATTAGCACTTAAAAGTTACAAGATGGAGGGAGAGGTATGAAGCAAAGACCTACACTAATACAAAAACAGAGAGTGGCAGACCAAACTTCTAGGTAAACAGCACCCTCTAGTGTTTTGAAAGGAAAGGCCTACACTTATGAACAATTATAAAAAATACATGGACACAGGGGAGTCAGTCAGCATATATTTACCCCAACTTGATAGCACTTTCTACTGTGGTTGAAAAGAAAGATGCAAAAGTTAGAGTAGATATCAACTGTTATTCAGTCAAGAGGGCAAGGAAATGAAAAATAACAGCAGAGAAGGATGCCAAAAGTGTCCAAATGTTGCTTTAAGATGTTTTCACTTAAACGTTGATGGGAGAGGTATAAGGGTTTACAATATTAGTTACACTGAAAAATGAAATTCCATAGAAAAGAGTTTGAGTCTTGCCTGTAGTTCACTTCCTCATTGAAACTACCCCAAAGAGAAGCACTTATGAACACAGGACCAATCAATGCTCCCATTTGAAGTAATCTTAATGTGTTGAACTCTGTGATTAAATGAGCATTGCATGGAGAACGCAGTCTGTAGTTCTTGAAGGCAATTGTCTCTTGAAGCACTGATCACTTGAAACTACCCCAACAAATAGCACTTACCAAATACAACAGACGAGTTAGTGCCATTGTGAGGGTACAGAGGGTGACGGTAGTAGCAGCTGAAAATCTTGTCCAATTTCTAGCCTGAAAGTCGGTAGGACCGGAAGAGATCCTTTGCAGTCAGAGACACGTGGAGAATGTTGCCTGCTTTAAGGAAGAGCTGGTCTGAGCCATGTGGTTTACCAGCTCCCAATATAAGTGTGTCCATGCCCCCTTGTCTTTGCCGTGGTCGTTGACACTCTGCTTTTCTGTAAAGCCCATCAAGTTTTGATTGCCGATATAACATCTTTGGAACGACTCAGCATTTTTCAGCATGGGTGGACTTTTCACACATTTAAAAGCACTTCATGCAAACACAACAATTATGAACTTTATTGCCCCTGAATTTAGAAAAGAGGTCAAGTCATTTTTAAAGAAAAGGCCTACACTAAATACATAAACAGGAGGGGGCAGACCAAACCTCTAGGTAAACCAGCACCATCTAGTGTTTACACTGCATATGCTGCAACATGATTGCACTAAAGAGAAGCACTTATTCTTATATAGTATCAGGAATGCTTGCCTTTGTAGTCATCTAAAGGGGCTTTGGAAATGTAAGGGACCAAACATGGACACAGGGGAGTCAGTCAGCAAATATTTACCCCAACTTGATAGCACTTTCTACTTTGGTTGAAAAGAAAGATGCTAAAGTTAGAGTAGATATCGACTGATTTTTTTAGACAAGAGGGAGAGTGCAAAAATGGCTGCAGAGGAGGATGCAAAATAGTGTCCAAATGTTGCTCCAAGTCATTAGCACTTAAAAGTTACAAGATGGAGGGAGAGGTATGAAGCAAAGACCTACACTAATACAAAAACAGAGAGTGGCAGACCAAACTTCTAGGTAAACAGCACCCTCTAGTGTTTTGAAAGGAAAGGCCTACACTTATGAACAATTATAAAAAATACATGGACACAGGGGAGTTAGTCAGCATATATTTACCCCAACTTGATAGCACTTTCTACTGTGGTTGAAAAGAAAGATGCAAAAGTTAGAGTAGATATCAACTGTTATTCAGTCAAGAGGGCAAGGAAATGAAAAATAACAGCAGAGAAGGATGCCAAAAGTGTCCAAATGTTGCTTTAAGATGTTTTTACTTAAACGTTGATGGGAGAGGTATAAGGGTTTACAATATTAGTTACACTGAAAAATGAAATTCCATAGAAAAGAGGTTGAGTCTTGCCTGTAGTTCACTTCCTCATTAAAACTACCCCAAAGAGAAGCACTTATGAACACAGGACCAATCAATGCTCCCATTTGAAGTAATTTTAATGTGTTGAACTCTGTGATTAAATGAGCATTGCATGGAGAACGCAGTCTGTAGTTCTTGAAGGCAATTGTCTCTTGAAGCACTGATCACTTGAAACTACCCCAACAAATAGCACTTACCAAATACAACAGACGAGTTAGTGCCATTGTGAGGGTACAGAGGGTGACGGTAGTAGCAGCTGAAAATCTTGTCCAATTTCTAGCCTGAAAGTCGGTAGGACCGGACGAGATCCTTTGCAGTCAGAGACACGTGGAGAATGTTGCCTGCTTTAAGGAAGAGCTGGTCTGAGCCATGTGGTTTACCAGCTCCCAATATAAGTGTGTCCATGCCCCCTTGTCTTTGCCGTGGTCGTTGACACTCTGCTTTTCTGTAAAGCCCATCAAGTTTTGATTGCCGATATAACATCTTTGGAACGACTCAGCATTTTTCAGCATGGGTGTACTTTTCACACATTTAAAAGCACTTCATGCAAACACAACAATTATGAACTTTATTGCCCCTGAATTTAGAAAAGAGGTCAAGTCATTTTTAAAGGAAAGGCCTACACTAAATACATAAACAGGAAGGGGCAGACCAAACCTCTAGGTAAACCAGCACCATCTAGTGTTTACACTGCATATGCTGCAACATGATTGCACTAAAGAGAAGCACTTATTCTTATATAGTATCAGGAATGCTTGCCTTTGTAGTCATCTAAAGGGGCTTTGGAAATGTAAGGGACCAAACATGGACACAGGGGAGTCAGTCAGCAAATATTTACCCCAACTTGATAGCACTTTCTACTTTGGTTGAAAAGAAAGATGCTAAAGTTAGAGTAGATATCGACTGATTTTTTTAGACAAGAGGGAGAGTGCAAAAATGGCTGCAGAGGAGGATGCAAAATAGTGTCCAAATGTTGCTCCAAGTCATTAGCACTTAAAAGTTACAAGATGGAGGGAGAGGTATGAAGCAAAGACCTACACTAATACAAAAACAGAGAGTGGCAGACCAAACTTCTAGGTAAACAGCACCCTCTAGTGTTTTGAAAGGAAAGGCCTACACTTATGAACAATTATAAAAAATACATGGACACAGGGGAGTCAGTCAGCATATATTTACCCCAACTTGATAGCACTTTCTACTGTGGTTGAAAAGAAAGATGCAAAAGTTAGAGTAGATATCAACTGTTATTCAGTCAAGAGGGCAAGGAAATGAAAAATAACAGCAGAGAAGGATGCCAAAAGTGTCCAAATGTTGCTTTAAGATGTTTTCACTTAAACGTTGATGGGAGAGGTATAAGGGTTTACAATATTAGTTACACTGAAAAATGAAATTCCATAGAAAAGAGGTTGAGTCTTGCCTGTAGTTCACTTCCTCATTAAAACTACCCCAAAGAGAAGCACTTATGAACACAGGACCAATCAATGCTCCCATTTGAAGTAATCTTAATGTGTTGAACTCTGTGATTAAATGAGCATTGCATGGAGAACGCAGTCTGTAGTTCTTGAAGGCAATTGTCTCTTGAAGCACTGATCACTTGAAACTACCCCAACAAATAGCACTTACCAAATACAACAGACGAGTTAGTGCCATTGTGAGGGTACAGAGGGTGACGGTAGTAGCAGCTGAAAATCTTGTCCAATTTCTAGCCTGAAAGTCGGTAGGACCGGACGAGATCCTTTGCAGTCAGAGACACGTGGAGAATGTTGCCTGCTTTAAGGAAGAGCTGGTCTGAGCCATGTGGTTTACCAGCTCCCAATATAAGTGTGTCCATGCCCCCTTGTCTTTGCCGTGGTCGTTGACACTCTGCTTTTCTGTAAAGCCCATCAAGTTTTGATTGCCGATATAACATCTTTGGAACGACTCAGCATTTTTCAGCATGGGTGGACTTTTCACACATTTAAAAGCACTTCATGCAAACACAACAATTATGAACTTTATTGCCCCTGAATTTAGAAAAGAGGTCAAGTCATTTTTAAAGGAAAGGCCTACACTAAATACATAAACAGGAGGGGGCAGACCAAACCTCTAGGTAAACCAGCACCATCTAGTGTTTACACTGCATATGCTGCAACATGATTGCACTAAAGAGAAGCACTTATTCTTATATAGTATCAGGAATGCTTGCCTTTGTAGTCATCTAAAGGGGCTTTGGAAATGTAAGGGACCAAACATGGACACAGGGGAGTCAGTCAGCAAATATTTACCCCAACTTGATAGCACTTTCTACTTTGGTTGAAAAGAAAGATGCTAAAGTTAGAGTAGATATCGACTGATTTTTTTAGACAAGAGGGAGAGTGCAAAAATGGCTGCAGAGGAGGATGCAAAATAGTGTCCAAATGTTGCTCCAAGTCATTAGCACTTAAAAGTTACAAGATGGAGGGAGAGGTATGAAGCAAAGACCTACACTAATACAAAAACAGAGAGTGGCAGACCAAACTTCTAGGTAAACAGCACCCTCTAGTGTTTTGAAAGGAAAGGCCTACACTTATGAACAATTATAAAAAATACATGGACACAGGGGAGTCAGTCAGCATATATTTACCCCAACTTGATAGCACTTTCTACTGTGGTTGAAAAGAAAGATGCAAAAGTTAGAGTAGATATCAACTGTTATTCAGTCAAGAGGGCAAGGAAATGAAAAATAACAGCAGAGAAGGATGCCAAAAGTGTCCAAATGTTGCTTTAAGATGTTTTCACTTAAACGTTGATGGGAGAGGTATAAGGGTTTACAATATTAGTTACACTGAAAAATGAAATTCCATAGAAAAGAGGTTGAGTCTTGCCTGTAGTTCACTTCCTCATTAAAACTACCCCAAAGAGAAGCACTTATGAACACAGGACCAATCAATGCTCCCATTTGAAGTAATCTTAATGTGTTGAACTCTGTGATTAAATGAGCATTGCATGGAGAACGCAGTCTGTAGTTCTTGAAGGCAATTGTCTCTTGAAGCACTGATCACTTGAAACTACCCCAACAAATAGCACTTACCAAATACAACAGACGAGTTAGTGCCATTGTGAGGGTACAGAGGGTGACGGTAGTAGCAGCTGAAAATCTTGTCCAATTTCTAGCCTGAAAGTCGGTAGGACCGGACGAGATCCTTTGCAGTCAGAGACACGTGGAGAATGTTGCCTGCTTTAAGGAAGAGCTGGTCTGAGCCATGTGGTTTACCAGCTCCCAATATAAGTGTGTCCATGCCCCCTTGTCTTTGCCGTGGTCGTTGACACTCTGCTTTTCTGTAAAGCCCATCAAGTTTTGATTGCCGATATAACATCTTTGGAACGACTCAGCATTTTTCAGCATGGGTGGACTTTTCACACATTTAAAAGCACTTCATGCAAACACAACAATTATGAACTTTATTGCCCCTGAATTTAGAAAAGAGGTCAAGTCATTTTTAAAGGAAAGGCCTACACTAAATACATAAACAGGAGGGGGCAGACCAAACCTCTAGGTAAACCAGCACCATCTAGTGTTTACACTGCATATGCTGCAACATGATTGCACTAAAGAGAAGCACTTATTCTTATATAGTATCAGGAATGCTTGCCTTTGTAGTCATCTAAAGGGGCTTTGGAAATGTAAGGGACCAAACATGGACACAGGGGAGTCAGTCAGCAAATATTTACCCCAACTTGATAGCACTTTCTACTTTGGTTGAAAAGAAAGATGCTAAAGTTAGAGTAGATATCGACTGATTTTTTTAGACAAGAGGGAGAGTGCAAAAATGGCTGCAGAGGAGGATGCAAAATAGTGTCCAAATGTTGCTCCAAGTCATTAGCACTTAAAAGTTACAAGATGGAGGGAGAGGTATGAAGCAAAGACCTACACTAATACAAAAACAGAGAGTGGCAGCCCAAACTTCTAGGTAAACAGCACCCTCTAGTGTTTTGAAAGGAAAGGCCTACACTTATGAACAATTATAAAAAATACATGGACACAGGGGAGTCAGTCAGCATATATTTACCCCAACTTGATAGCACTTTCTACTGTGGTTGAAAAGAAAGATGCAAAAGTTAGAGTAGATATCAACTGTTATTCAGTCAAGAGGGCAAGGAAATGAAAAATAACAGAAGAGAAGGAAGCTAAAAGTGTTCAAATGTTGCTTTAAGATGTTTTCACTTAAACGTTGATGGGAGAGGTATAAGGGTTTACAATATTAGTTACACTGAAAAATGAAATTCCATAGAAAAGAGGTTGAGTCTTGCCTGTAGTTCACTTCCTCATTAAAACTACCCCAAAGAGAAGCACTTATGAACACAGGACCAATCAATGCTCCCATTTGAAGTAATCTTAATGTGTGGAACTCTGTGATTAAATGAGCATTGCATGGAGAACGCAGTCTGTAGTTCTTGAAGGCAATTGTCTCTTGAAGCACTGATCACTTGAAACTACCCCAACAAATAGCACTTACCAAATACAACAGACGAGTTAGTGCCATTGTGAGGGTACAGAGGGTGACGGTAGTAGCAGCTGAAAATCTTGTCCAATTTCTAGCCTGAAAGTCGGTAGGACCGGACGAGATCCTTTGCAGTCAGAGACACGTGGAGAATGTTGCCTGCTTTAAGGAAGAGCTGGTCTGAGCCATGTGGTTTACCAGCACCCAATATAAGTGTGTCCATGCCCCCTTGTCTTTGCCGTGGTCGTTGACACTCTGCTTTTCTGTAAAGCCCATCAAGTTTTGATTGCCGATATAACATCTTTGGAACGACTCAGCATTTTTCAGCATGGGTGGACTTTTCACACATTTAAAAGCACTTCATGCAAACACAACAATTATGAACTTTATTGCCCCTGAATTTAGAAAAGAGGTCAAGTCATTTTTAAAGGAAAGGCCTACACTAAATACATAAACAGGAAGGGGCAGACCAAACCTCTAGGTAAACCAGCACCATCTAGTGTTTACACTGCATATGCTGCAACATGATTGCACTAAAGAGAAGCACTTATTCTTATATAGTATCAGGAATGCTTGCCTTTGTAGTCATCTAAAGGGGCTTTGGAAATGTAAGGGACCAAACATGGACACAGGGGAGTCAGTCAGCAAATATTTACCCCAACTTGATAGCACTTTCTACTTTGGTTGAAAAGAAATATGCTAAAGTTAGAGTAGATATCAAATGATTTTTTTAGACAAGAGGGAGAGTGCAAAAATGGCTGCAGAGCAGGATGCAAAATAGTGTCCAAATGTTGCTCCAAGTCATTAGCACTTAAAAGTTACAAGATGGAGGGAGAGGTATGAAGCAAAGACCTACACTAATACAAAAACAGAGAGTGGCAGACCAAACTTCTAGGTAAACAGCACCCTCTAGTGTTTTGAAAGGAAAGGCCTACACTTATGAACAATTATAAAAAATACATGGACACAGGGGAGTCAGTCAGCATATATTTACCCCAACTTGATAGCACTTTCTACTGTGGTTGAAAAGAAAGATGCAAAAGTTAGAGTAGATATCAACTGTTATTCAGTCAAGAGGGCAAGGAAATGAAAAATAACAGCAGAGAAGGATGCCAAAAGTGTCCAAATGTTGCTTTAAGATGTTTTCACTTAAACGTTGATGGGAGAGGTATAAGGGTTTACAATATTAGTTACACTGAAAAATGAAATTCCATAGAAAAGAGTTTGAGTCTTGCCTGTAGTTCACTTCCTCATTGAAACTACCCCAAAGAGAAGCACTTATGAACACAGGACCAATCAATGCTCCCATTTGAAGTAATCTTAATGTGTTGAACTCTGTGATTAAATGAGCATTGCATGGAGAACGCAGTCTGTAGTTCTTGAAGGCAATTGTCTCTTGAAGCACTGATCACTTGAAACTACCCCAACAAATAGCACTTACCAAATACAACAGACGAGTTAGTGCCATTGTGAGGGTACAGAGGGTGACGGTAGTAGCAGCTGAAAATCTTGTCCAATTTCTAGCCTGAAAGTCGGTAGGACCGGACGAGATCCTTTGCAGTCAGAGACACGTGGAGAATGTTGCCTGCTTTAAGGAAGAGCTGGTCTGAGCCATGTGGTTTACCAGCACCCAATATAAGTGTGTCCATGCCCCCTTGTCTTTGCCGTGGTCGTTGACACTCTGCTTTTCTGTAAAGCCCATCAAGTTTTGATTGCCGATATAACATCTTTGGAACGACTCAGCATTTTTCAGCATGGGTGGACTTTTCACACATTTAAAAGCACTTCATGCAAACACAACAATTATGAACTTTATTGCCCCTGAATTTAGAAAAGAGGTCAAGTCATTTTTAAAGGAAAGGCCTACACTAAATACATAAACAGGAAGGGGCAGACCAAACCTCTAGGTAAACCAGCACCATCTAGTGTTTACACTGCATATGCTGCAACATGATTGCACTAAAGAGAAGCACTTATTCTTATATAGTATCAGGAATGCTTGCCTTTGTAGTCATCTAAAGGGGCTTTGGAAATGTAAGGGACCAAACATGGACACAGGGGAGTCAGTCAGCAAATATTTACCCCAACTTGATAGCACTTTCTACTTTGGTTGAAAAGAAATATGCTAAAGTTAGAGTAGATATCAAATGATTTTTTTAGACAAGAGGGAGAGTGCAAAAATGGCTGCAGAGGAGGATGCAAAATAGTGTCCAAATGTTGCTCCAAGTCATTAGCACTTAAAAGTTACAAGATGGAGGGAGAGGTATGAAGCAAAGACCTACACTAATACAAAAACAGAGAGTGGCAGACCAAACTTCTAGGTAAACAGCACCCTCTAGTGTTTTGAAAGGAAAGGCCTACACTTATGAACAATTATAAAAAATACATGGACACAGGGGAGTCAGTCAGCATATATTTACCCCAACTTGATAGCACTTTCTACTGTGGTTGAAAAGAAAGATGCAAAAGTTAGAGTAGATATCAACTGTTATTCAGTCAAGAGGGCAAGGAAATGAAAAATAACAGCAGAGAAGGATGCCAAAAGTGTCCAAATGTTGCTTTAAGATGTTTTCACTTAAACGTTGATGGGAGAGGTATAAGGGTTTACAATATTAGTTACACTGAAAAATGAAATTCCATAGAAAAGAGTTTGAGTCTTGCCTGTAGTTCACTTCCTCATTGAAACTACCCCAAAGAGAAGCACTTATGAACACAGGACCAATCAATGCTCCCATTTGAAGTAATCTTAATGTGTTGAACTCTGTGATTAAATGAGCATTGCATGGAGAACGCAGTCTGTAGTTCTTGAAGGCAATTGTCTCTTGAAGCACTGATCACTTGAAACTACCCCAACAAATAGCACTTACCAAATACAACAGACGAGTTAGTGCCATTGTGAGGGTACAGAGGGTGACGGTAGTAGCAGCTGAAAATCTTGTCCAATTTCTAGCCTGAAAGTCGGTAGGACCGGACGAGATCCTTTGCAGTCAGAGACACGTGGAGAATGTTGCCTGCTTTAAGGAAGAGCTGGTCTGAGCCATGTGGTTTACCAGCACCCAATATAAGTGTGTCCATGCCCCCTTGTCTTTGCCGTGGTCGTTGACACTCTGCTTTTCTGTAAAGCCCATCAAGTTTTGATTGCCGATATAACATCTTTGGAACGACTCAGCATTTTTCAGCATGGGTGTACTTTTCACACATTTAAAAGCACTTCATGCAAACACAACAATTATGAACTTTATTGCCCCTGAATTTAGAAAAGAGGTCAAGTCATTTTTAAAGGAAAGGCCTACACTAAATACATAAACAGGAAGGGGCAGACCAAACCTCTAGGTAAACCAGCACCATCTAGTGTTTACACTGCATATGCTGCAACATGATTGCACTTTTGCAAGAGAAGCACTTATTCTTATATAGTATCAGTAATGCTTGCCTTTGTAGTCATCTAAAGGGGCTTTGGAAATGTAAGGGACCAAACATGGACACAGGGGAGTCAGTCAGCAAATATTTACCCCAACTTGATAGCACTTTCTACTTTGGTTGAAAAGAAATATGCTAAAGTTAGAGTAGATATCAAATGATTTTTTTAGACAAGAGGGAGAGTGCAAAAATGGCTGCAGAGGAGGATGCAAAATAGTGTCCAAATGTTGCTCCAAGTCATTAGCACTTAAAAGTTACAAGATGGAGGGAGAGGTATGAAGCAAAGACCTACACTAATACAAAAACAGAGAGTGGCAGACCAAACTTCTAGGTAAACAGCACCCTCTAGTGTTTTGAAAGGAAAGGCCTACACTTATGAACAATTATAAAAAATACATGGACACAGGGGAGTCAGTCAGCATATATTTACCCCAACTTGATAGCACTTTCTACTGTGGTTGAAAAGAAAGATGCAAAAGTTAGAGTAGATATCAACTGTTATTCAGTCAAGAGGGCAAGGAAATGAAAAATAACAGCAGAGAAGGATGCCAAAAGTGTCCAAATGTTGCTTTAAGATGTTTTCACTTAAACGTTGATGGGAGAGGTATAAGGGTTTACAATATTAGTTACACTGAAAATGAAATTCCATAGAAAAGAGGTTGAGTCTTGCCTGTAGTTCACTTCCTCATTAAAACTACCCCAAAGAGAAGCACTTATGAACACAGGACCAATCAATGCTCCCATTTGAAGTAATCTTAATGTGTTGAACTCTGTGATTAAATGAGCATTGCATGGAGAACGCAGTCTGTAGTTCTTGAAGGCAATTGTCTCTTGAAGCACTGATCACTTGAAACTACCCCAACAAATAGCACTTACCAAATACAACAGACGAGTTAGTGCCATTGTGAGGGTACAGAGGGTGACGGTAGTAGCAGCTGAAAATCTTGTCCAATTTCTAGCCTGAAAGTCGGTAGAACCGGACGAGATCCTTTGCAGTCAGAGACACGTGGAGAATGTTGCCTGCTTTAAGGAAGAGCTGGTCTGAGCCATGTGGTTTACCAGCACCCAATATAAGTGTGTCCATGCCCCCTTGTCTTTGCCGTGGTCGTTGACACTCTGCTTTTCTGTAAAGCCCATCAAGTTTTGATTGCCGATATAACATCTTTGGAACGACTCAGCATTTTTCAGCATGGGTGGACTTTTCACACATTTAAAAGCACTTCATGCAAACACAACAATTATGAACTTTATTGCCCCTGAATTTAGAAAAGAGGTCAAGTCATTTTTAAAGGAAAGGCCTACACTGAATACATAAACAGGAAGGGGCAGACCAAACCTCTAGGTAAACCAGCACCATCTAGTGTTTACACTGCATATGCTGCAACATGATTGCACTTTTGCAAGAGAAGCACTTATTCTTATATAGTATCAGGAATGCTTGCCTTTGTAGTCATCTAAAGGGGCTTTGGAAATGTAAGGGACCAAACATGGACACAGGGGAGTCAGTCAGCAAATATTTACCCCAACTTGATAGCACTTTCTACTTTGGTTGAAAAGAAAGATGCTAAAGTTAGAGTAGATATCGACTGATTTTTTTAGACAAGAGGGAGAGTGCAAAAATGGCTGCAGAGGAGGATGCAAAATAGTGTCCAAATGTTGCTCCAAGTCATTAGCACTTAAAAGTTACAAGATGGAGGGAGAGGTATGAAGCAAAGACCTACACTAATACAAAAACAGAGAGTGGCAGACCAAACTTCTAGGTAAACAGCACCCTCTAGTGTTTTGAAAGGAAAGGCCTACACTTATGAACAATTATAAAAAATACATGGACACAGGGGAGTCAGTCAGCATATATTTACCCCAACTTGATAGCACTTTCTACTGTGGTTGAAAAGAAAGATGCAAAAGTTAGAGTAGATATCAACTGTTATTCAGTCAAGAGGGCAAGGAAATGAAAAATAACAGCAGAGAAGGATGCCAAAAGTGTCCAAATGTTGCTTTAAGATGTTTTCACTTAAACGTTGATGGGAGAGGTATAAGGGTTTACAATATTAGTTACACTGAAAAATGAAATTCCATAGAAAAGAGTTTGAGTCTTGCCTGTAGTTCACTTCCTCATTGAAACTACCCCAAAGAGAAGCACTTATGAACACAGGACCAATCAATGCTCCCATTTGAAGTAATCTTAATGTGTTGAACTCTGTGATTAAATGAGCATTGCATGGAGAACGCAGTCTGTAGTTCTTGAAGGCAATTGTCTCTTGAAGCACTGATCACTTGAAACTACCCCAACAAATAGCACTTACCAAATACAACAGACGAGTTAGTGCCATTGTGAGGGTACAGAGGGTGACGGTAGTAGCAGCTGAAAATCTTGTCCAATTTCTAGCCTGAAAGTCGGTAGGACCGGAAGAGATCCTTTGCAGTCAGAGACACGTGGAGAATGTTGCCTGCTTTAAGGAAGAGCTGGTCTGAGCCATGTGGTTTACCAGCTCCCAATATAAGTGTGTCCATGCCCCCTTGTCTTTGCCGTGGTCGTTGACACTCTGCTTTTCTGTAAAGCCCATCAAGTTTTGATTGCCGATATAACATCTTTGGAACGACTCAGCATTTTTCAGCATGGGTGGACTTTTCACACATTTAAAAGCACTTCATGCAAACACAACAATTATGAACTTTATTGCCCCTGAATTTAGAAAAGAGGTCAAGTCATTTTTAAAGGAAAGGCCTACACTAAATACATAAACAGGAGGGGGCAGACCAAACCTCTAGGTAAACCAGCACCATCTAGTGTTTACACTGCATATGCTGCAACATGATTGCACTAAAGAGAAGCACTTATTCTTATATAGTATCAGGAATGCTTGCCTTTGTAGTCATCTAAAGGGCTTTGGAAATGTAAGGGACCAAACATGGACACAGGGGAGTCAGTCAGCAAATATTTACCCCAACTTGATAGCACTTTCTACTTTGGTTGAAAAGAAAGATGCTAAAGTTAGAGTAGATATCGACTGATTTTTTTAGACAAGAGGGAGAGTGCAAAAATGGCTGCAGAGGAGGATGCAAAATAGTGTCCAAATGTTGCTCCAAGTCATTAGCACTTAAAAGTTACAAGATGGAGGGAGAGGTATGAAGCAAAGACCTACACTAATACAAAAACAGAGAGTGGCAGACCAAACTTCTAGGTAAACAGCACCCTCTAGTGTTTTGAAAGGAAAGGCCTACACTTATGAACAATTATAAAAAATACATGGACACAGGGGAGTCAGTCAGCATATATTTACCCCAACTTGATAGCACTTTCTACTGTGGTTGAAAAGAAAGATGCAAAAGTTAGAGTAGATATCAACTGTTATTCAGTCAAGAGGGCAAGGAAATGAAAAATAACAGCAGAGAAGGATGCCAAAAGTGTCCAAATGTTGCTTTAAGATGTTTTCACTTAAACGTTGATGGGAGAGGTATAAGGGTTTACAATATTAGTTACACTGAAAAATGAAATTCCATAGAAAAGAGTTTGAGTCTTGCCTGTAGTTCACTTCCTCATTGAAACTACCCCAAAGAGAAGCACTTATGAACACAGGACCAATCAATGCTCCCATTTGAAGTAATCTTAATGTGTTGAACTCTGTGATTAAATGAGCATTGCATGGAGAACGCAGTCTGTAGTTCTTGAAGGCAATTGTCTCTTGAAGCACTGATCACTTGAAACTACCCCAACAAATAGCACTTACCAAATACAACAGACGAGTTAGTGCCATTGTGAGGGTACAGAGGGTGACGGTAGTAGCAGCTGAAAATCTTGTCCAATTTCTAGCCTGAAAGTCGGTAGGACCGGAAGAGATCCTTTGCAGTCAGAGACACGTGGAGAATGTTGCCTGCTTTAAGGAAGAGCTGGTCTGAGCCATGTGGTTTACCAGCTCCCAATATAAGTGTGTCCATGCCCCCTTGTCTTTGCCGTGGTCGTTGACACTCTGCTTTTCTGTAAAGCCCATCAAGTTTTGATTGCCGATATAACATCTTTGGAACGACTCAGCATTTTTCAGCATGGGTGGACTTTTCACACATTTAAAAGCACTTCATGCAAACACAACAATTATGAACTTTATTGCCCCTGAATTTAGAAAAGAGGTCAAGTCATTTTTAAAGAAAAGGCCTACACTAAATACATAAACAGGAGGGGGCAGACCAAACCTCTAGGTAAACCAGCACCATCTAGTGTTTACACTGCATATGCTGCAACATGATTGCACTAAAGAGAAGCACTTATTCTTATATAGTATCAGGAATGCTTGCCTTTGTAGTCATCTAAAGGGGCTTTGGAAATGTAAGGGACCAAACATGGACACAGGGGAGTCAGTCAGCAAATATTTACCCCAACTTGATAGCACTTTCTACTTTGGTTGAAAAGAAAGATGCTAAAGTTAGAGTAGATATCGACTGATTTTTTTAGACAAGAGGGAGAGTGCAAAAATGGCTGCAGAGGAGGATGCAAAATAGTGTCCAAATGTTGCTCCAAGTCATTAGCACTTAAAAGTTACAAGATGGAGGGAGAGGTATGAAGCAAAGACCTACACTAATACAAAAACAGAGAGTGGCAGACCAAACTTCTAGGTAAACAGCACCCTCTAGTGTTTTGAAAGGAAAGGCCTACACTTATGAACAATTATAAAAAATACATGGACACAGGGGAGTTAGTCAGCATATATTTACCCCAACTTGATAGCACTTTCTACTGTGGTTGAAAAGAAAGATGCAAAAGTTAGAGTAGATATCAACTGTTATTCAGTCAAGAGGGCAAGGAAATGAAAAATAACAGCAGAGAAGGATGCCAAAAGTGTCCAAATGTTGCTTTAAGATGTTTTTACTTAAACGTTGATGGGAGAGGTATAAGGGTTTACAATATTAGTTACACTGAAAAATGAAATTCCATAGAAAAGAGGTTGAGTCTTGCCTGTAGTTCACTTCCTCATTAAAACTACCCCAAAGAGAAGCACTTATGAACACAGGACCAATCAATGCTCCCATTTGAAGTAATTTTAATGTGTTGAACTCTGTGATTAAATGAGCATTGCATGGAGAACGCAGTCTGTAGTTCTTGAAGGCAATTGTCTCTTGAAGCACTGATCACTTGAAACTACCCCAACAAATAGCACTTACCAAATACAACAGACGAGTTAGTGCCATTGTGAGGGTACAGAGGGTGACGGTAGTAGCAGCTGAAAATCTTGTCCAATTTCTAGCCTGAAAGTCGGTAGGACCGGACGAGATCCTTTGCAGTCAGAGACACGTGGAGAATGTTGCCTGCTTTAAGGAAGAGCTGGTCTGAGCCATGTGGTTTACCAGCTCCCAATATAAGTGTGTCCATGCCCCCTTGTCTTTGCCGTGGTCGTTGACACTCTGCTTTTCTGTAAAGCCCATCAAGTTTTGATTGCCGATATAACATCTTTGGAACGACTCAGCATTTTTCAGCATGGGTGTACTTTTCACACATTTAAAAGCACTTCATGCAAACACAACAATTATGAACTTTATTGCCCCTGAATTTAGAAAAGAGGTCAAGTCATTTTTAAAGGAAAGGCCTACACTAAATACATAAACAGGAAGGGGCAGACCAAACCTCTAGGTAAACCAGCACCATCTAGTGTTTACACTGCATATGCTGCAACATGATTGCACTTTTGCAAGAGAAGCACTTATTCTTATATAGTATCAGGAATGCTTGCCTTTGTAGTCATCTAAAGGGGCTTTGGAAATGTAAGGGACCAAACATGGACACAGGGGAGTCAGTCAGCAAATATTTACCCCAACTTGATAGCACTTTCTACTTTGGTTGAAAAGAAAGATGCTAAAGTTAGAGTAGATATCGACTGATTTTTTTAGACAAGAGGGAGAGTGCAAAAATGGGTGCAGAGGAGGATGCAAAATAGTGTCCAAATGTTGCTCCAAGTCATTAGCACTTAAAAGTTACAAGATGGAGGGAGAGGTATGAAGCAAAGACCTACACTAATACAAAAACAGAGAGTGGCAGACCAAACTTCTAGGTAAACAGCACCCTCTAGTGTTTTGAAAGGAAAGGCCTACACTTATGAACAATTATAAAAAATACATGGACACAGGGGAGTCAGTCAGCATATATTTACCCCAACTTGATAGCACTTTCTACTGTGGTTGAAAAGAAAGATGCAAAAGTTAGAGTAGATATCAACTGTTATTCAGTCAAGAGGGCAAGGAAATGAAAAATAACAGCAGAGAAGGATGCCAAAAGTGTCCAAATGTTGCTTTAAGATGTTTTCACTTAAACGTTGATGGGAGAGGTATAAGGGTTTACAATATTAGTTACACTGAAAAATGAAATTCCATAGAAAAGAGTTTGAGTCTTGCCTGTAGTTCACTTCCTCATTGAAACTACCCCAAAGAGAAGCACTTATGAACACAGGACCAATCAATGCTCCCATTTGAAGTAATCTTAATGTGTTGAACTCTGTGATTAAATGAGCTTTGCATGGAGAACGCAGTCTGTAGTTCTTGAAGGCAATTGTCTCTTGAAGCACTGATCACTTGAAACTACCCCAACAAATAGCACTTACCAAATACAACAGACGAGTTAGTGCCATTGTGAGGGTACAGAGGGTGACGGTAGTAGAAGCTGAAAATCTTGTCCAATTTCTAGCCTGAAGATCACAAGATCACTTTCCAGATCATTCTCATTCACAGTTCCATGCTGGTGGAACACTCTCCCCACCCTCATCCGGAATGCTGAATCCCTGACAACATTCAAAAAACAGCTGAAAACCCATCTCTTCCATGAGCACCTAAACTCATAAAAAAAAAAAAAAAAAAAAAAAAACCTTTCCCTTAAAATCCCACTTATCATGCTTATGCTACTCTGAATAATGCCTGAACTTCGTATTCTGAACACTTCTTGCGTTGTCGTTGTCTTTTGCCTCTTCATGATGACTCGCTTAATTTAGTCCTGATTTGTAAGTCGCTTTGGATAAAAGCGTCTGCTAAATGACTAAATGTGTAAATGTGAAAGACGGTAGGACCGGACGAGATCCTTTGCAGTCAGAGACACGTGGAGAATGTTGCCTGCTTTAAGGAAGAGCTGGTCTGAGCCATGTGGTTTACCAGCACCCAATATAAGTGTGTCCATGCCCCCTTGTCTTTGCCGTGGTCGTTGACACTCTGCTTTTCTGTAAAGCCCATCAAGTTTTGATTGCCGATATAACATCTTTGGAACGACTCAGCATTTTTCAGCATGGGTGGACTTTTCACACATTTAAAAGCACTTCATGCAAACACAACAATTATGAACTTTTTTGCCCCTGAATTTAGAAAAGAGGTCAAGTCATTTTTAAAGGAAAGGCCTACACTAAATACATAAACAGGAAGGGGCAGACCAAACCTCTAGGTAAACCAGCACCATCTAGTGTTTACACTGCATATGCTGCAACATGATTGCACTAAAGAGAAGCACTTATTCTTATATAGTATCAGGAATGCTTGCCTTTGTAGTCATCTAAAGGGGCTTTGGAAATGTAAGGGACCAAACATGGACACAGGGGAGTCAGTCAGCAAATATTTACCCCAACTTGATAGCACTTTCTACTTTGGTTGAAAAGAAAGATGCTAAAGTTAGAGTAGATATCGACTGATTTTTTTAGACAAGAGGGAGAGTGCAAAAATGGCTGCAGAGGAGGATGCAAAATAGTGTCCAAATGTTGCTCCAAGTCATTAGCACTTAAAAGTTACAAGATGGAGGGAGAGGTATGAAGCAAAGACCTACACTAATACAAAAACAGAGAGTGGCAGACCAAACTTCTAGGTAAACAGCACCCTCTAGTGTTTTGAAAGGAAAGGCCTACACTTATGAACAATTATAAAAAATACATGGACACAGGGGAGTCAGTCAGCATATATTTACCCCAACTTGATAGCACTTTCTACTGTGGTTGAAAAGAAAGATGCAAAAGTTAGAGTAGATATCAACTGTTATTCAGTCAAGAGGGCAAGGAAATGAAAAATAACAGAAGAGAAGGAAGCTAAAAGTGTTCAAATGTTGCTTTAAGATGTTTTCACTTAAACGTTGATGGGAGAGGTATAAGGGTTTACAATATTAGTTACACTGAAAAATGAAATTCCATAGAAAAGAGGTTGAGTCTTGCCTGTAGTTCACTTCCTCATTAAAACTACCTCAAAGAGAAGCACTTATGAACACAGGACCAATCAATGCTCCCATTTGAAGTAATCTTAATGTGTTGAACTCTGTGATTAAATGAGCATTGCATGGAGAACGCAGTCTGTAGTTCTTGAAGGCAATTGTCTCTTGAAGCACTGATCACTTGAAACTACCCCAACAAATAGCACTTACCAAATACAACAGACGAGTTAGTGCCATTGTGAGGGTACAGAGGGTGACGGTAGTAGCAGCTGAAAATCTTGTCCAATTTCTAGCCTGAAAGTCGGTAGGACCGGACGAGATCCTTTGCAGTCAGAGACACGTGGAGAATGTTGCCTGCTTTAAGGAAGAGCTGGTCTGAGCCATGTGGTTTACCAGCACCCAATATAAGTGTGTCCATGCCCCCTTGTCTTTGCCGTGGTCGTTGACACTCTGCTTTTCTGTAAAGCCCATCAAGTTTTGATTGCCGATATAACATCTTTGGAACGACTCAGCATTTTTCAGCATGGGTGGACTTTTCACACATTTAAAAGCACATCATGCAAACACAACAATTATGAACTTTATTGCCCCTGAATTTAGAAAAGAGGTCAAGTCATTTTTAAAGGAAAGGCCTACACTAAATACATAAACAGGAAGGGGCAGACCAAACCTCTAGGTAAACCAGCACCATCTAGTGTTTACACTGCATATGCTGCAACATGATTGCACTAAAGAGAAGCACTTATTCTTATATAGTATCAGGAATGCTTGCCTTTGTAGTCATCTAAAGGGGCTTTGGAAATGTAAGGGACCAAACATGGACACAGGGGAGTCAGTCAGCAAATATTTACCCCAACTTGATAGCACTTTCTACTTTGGTTGAAAAGAAAGATGCTAAAGTTAGAGTAGATATCGACTGATTTTTTTAGACAAGAGGGAGAGTGCAAAAATGGCTGCAGAGGAGGATGCAAAATAGTGTCCAAATGTTGCTCCAAGTCATTAGCACTTAAAAGTTACAAGATGGAGGGTATGAAGCAAAGACCTACACTAATACAACAACAGAGAGTGGCAGACCAAACTTCTAGGTAAACAGCACCCTCTAGTGTTTTGAAAGGAAAGGCCTACACTTATGAACAATTATAAAAAATACATGGACACAGGGGAGTCAGTCAGCATATATTTACCCCAACTTGATAGCACTTTCTACTGTGGTTGAAAAGAAAGATGCAAAAGTTAGAGTAGATATCAACTGTTATTCAGTCAAGAGGGCAAGGAAATGAAAAATAACAGAAGAGAAGGAAGCTAAAAGTGTCCAAATGTTGCTTTAAGATGTTTTCACTTAAACGTTGATGGGAGAGGTATAAGGGTTTACAATATTAGTTACACTGAAAAATGAAATTCCATAGAAAAGAGGTTGAGTCTTGCCTGTAGTTCACTTCCTCATTAAAACGACCCCAAAGAGAAGCACTTATGAACACAGGACCAATCAATGCTCCCATTTGAAGTAATCTTAATGTGTTGAACTCTGTGATTAAATGAGCATTGCATGGAGAACGCAGTCTGTAGTTCTTGAAGGCAATTGTCTCTTGAAGCACTGATCACTTGAAACTACCCCAACAAATAGCACTTACCAAATACAACAGACGAGTTAGTGCCATTGTGAGGGTACAGAGGGTGACGGTAGTAGCAGCTGAAAATCTTGTCCAATTTCTAGCCTGAAAGTCGGTAGGACCGGACGAGATCCTTTGCAGTCAGAGACACGTGGAGAATGTTGCCTGCTTTAAGGAAGAGCTGGTCTGAGCCATGTGGTTTACCAGCTCCCAATATAAGTGTGTCCATGCCCCCTTGTCTTTGCCGTGGTCGTTGACACTCTGCTTTTCTGTAAAGCCCATCAAGTTTTGATTGCCGATATAACATCTTTGGAACGACTCAGCATTTTTCAGCATGGGTGGACTTTTCACACATTTAAAAGCACTTCATGCAAACACAACAATTATGAACTTTATTGCCCCTGAATTTAGAAAAGAGGTCAAGTCATTTTTAAAGGAAAGGCCTACACTAAATACATAAACAGGAAGGGGCAGACCAAACCTCTAGGTAAACCAGCACCATCTAGTGTTTACACTGCATATGCTGCAACATGATTGCACTAAAGAGAAGCACTTATTCTTATATAGTATCAGGAATGCTTGCCTTTGTAGTCATCTAAAGGGGCTTTGGAAATGTAAGGGACCAAACATGGACACAGGGGAGTCAGTCAGCAAATATTTACCCCAACTTGATAGCACTTTCTACTTTGGTTGAAAAGAAAGATGCTAAAGTTAGAGTAGATATCGACTGATTTTTTTAGACAAGAGGGAGAGTGCAAAAATGGCTGCAGAGGAGGATGCAAAATAGTGTCCAAATGTTGCTCCAAGTCATTAGCACTTAAAAGTTACAAGATGGAGGGTATGAAGCAAAGACCTACACTAATACAACAACAGAGAGTGGCAGACCAAACTTCTAGGTAAACAGCACCCTCTAGTGTTTTGAAAGGAAAGGCCTACACTTATGAACAATTATAAAAAATACATGGACACAGGGGAGTCAGTCAGCATATATTTACCCCAACTTGATAGCACTTTCTACTGTGGTTGAAAAGAAAGATGCAAAAGTTAGAGTAGATATCAACTGTTATTCAGTCAAGAGGGCAAGGAAATGAAAAATAACAGAAGAGAAGGAAGCTAAAAGTGTCCAAATGTTGCTTTAAGATGTTTTCACTTAAACGTTGATGGGAGAGGTATAAGGGTTTACAATATTAGTTACACTGAAAAATGAAATTCCATAGAAAAGAGGTTGAGTCTTGCCTGTAGTTCACTTCCTCATTAAAACTACCCCAAAGAGAAGCACTTATGAACACAGGACCAATCAATGCTCCCATTTGAAGTAATCTTAATGTGTTGAACTCTGTGATTAAATGAGCATTGCATGGAGAACGCAGTCTGTAGTTCTTGAAGGCAATTGTCTCTTGAAGCACTGATCACTTGAAACTACCCCAACAAATAGCACTTACCAAATACAACAGACGAGTTAGTGCCATTGTGAGGGTACAGAGGGTGACGGTAGTAGCAGCTGAAAATCTTGTCCAATTTCTAGCCTGAAAGTCGGTAGGACCGGAAGAGATCCTTTGCAGTCAGAGACACGTGGAGAATGTTGCCTGCTTTAAGGAAGAGCTGGTCTGAGCCATGTGGTTTACCAGCTCCCAATATAAGTGTGTCCATGCCCCCTTGTCTTTGCCGTGGTCGTTGACACTCTGCTTTTCTGTAAAGCCCATCAAGTTTTGATTGCCGATATAACATCTTTGGAACGACTCAGCATTTTTCAGCATGGGTGGACTTTTCACACATTTAAAAGCACTTCATGCAAACACAACAATTATGAACTTTATTGCCCCTGAATTTAGAAAAGAGGTCAAGTCATTTTTAAAGGAAAGGCCTACACTAAATACATAAACAGGAAGGGGCAGACCAAACCTCTAGGTAAACCAGCACCATCTAGTGTTTACACTGCATATGCTGCAACATGATTGCACTAAAGAGAAGCACTTATTCTTATATAGTATCAGGAATGCTTGCCTTTGTAGTCATCTAAAGGGGCTTTGGAAATGTAAGGGACCAAACATGGACACAGGGGAGTCAGTCAGCAAATATTTACCCCAACTTGATAGCACTTTCTACTTTGGTTGAAAAGAAAGATGCTAAAGTTAGAGTAGATATCGACTGATTTTTTTAGACAAGAGGGAGAGTGCAAAAATGGCTGCAGAGGAGGATGCAAAATAGTGTCCAAATGTTGCTCCAAGTCATTAGCACTTAAAAGTTACAAGATGGAGGGAGAGGTATGAAGCAAAGACCTACACTAATACAAAAACAGAGAGTGGCAGACCAAACTTCTAGGTAAACAGCACCCTCTAGTGTTTTGAAAGGAAAGGCCTACACTTATGAACAATTATAAAAAATACATGGACACAGGGGAGTCAGTCAGCATATATTTACCCCAACTTGATAGCACTTTCTACTGTGGTTGAAAAGAAAGATGCAAAAGTTAGAGTAGATATCAACTGTTATTCAGTCAAGAGGGCAAGGAAATGAAAAATAACAGCAGAGAAGGATGCCAAAAGTGTCCAAATGTTGCTTTAAGATGTTTTCACTTAAACGTTGATGGGAGAGGTATAAGGGTTTACAATATTAGTTACACTGAAAAATGAAATTCCATAGAAAAGAGGTTGAGTCTTGCCTGTAGTTCACTTCCTCATTAAAACTACCCCAAAGAGAAGCACTTATGAACACAGGACCAATCAATGCTCCCATTTGAAGTAATCTTAATGTGTTGAACTCTGTGATTAAATGAGCATTGCATGGAGAACGCAGTCTGTAGTTCTTGAAGGCAATTGTCTCTTGAAGCACTGATCACTTGAAACTACCCCAACAAATAGCACTTACCAAATACAACAGACGAGTTAGTGCCATTGTGAGGGTACAGAGGGTGACGGTAGTAGCAGCTGAAAATCTTGTCCAATTTCTAGCCTGAAAGTCGGTAGGACCGGACGAGATCCTTTGCAGTCAGAGACACGTGGAGAATGTTGCCTGCTTTAAGGAAGAGCTGGTCTGAGCCATGTGGTTTACCAGCTCCCAATATAAGTGTGTCCATGCCCCCTTGTCTTTGCCGTGGTCGTTGACACTCTGCTTTTCTGTAAAGCCCATCAAGTTTTGATTGCCGATATAACATCTTTGGAACGACTCAGCATTTTTCAGCATGGGTGGACTTTTCACACATTTAAAAGCACTTCATGCAAACACAACAATTATGAACTTTATTGCCCCTGAATTTAGAAAAGAGGTCAAGTCATTTTTAAAGGAAAGGCCTACACTAAATACATAAACAGGAAGGGGCAGACCAAACCTCTAGGTAAACCAGCACCATCTAGTGTTTACACTGCATATGCTGCAACATGATTGCACTAAAGAGAAGCACTTATTCTTATATAGTATCAGGAATGCTTGCCTTTGTAGTCATCTAAAGGGGCTTTGGAAATGTAAGGGACCAAACATGGACACAGGGGAGTCAGTCAGCAAATATTTACCCCAACTTGATAGCACTTTCTACTTTGGTTGAAAAGAAAGATGCTAAAGTTAGAGTAGATATCGACTGATTTTTTTAGACAAGAGGGAGAGTGCAAAAATGGCTGCAGAGGAGGATGCAAAATAGTGTCCAAATGTTGCTCCAAGTCATTAGCACTTAAAAGTTACAAGATGGAGGGAGAGGTATGAAGCAAAGACCTACACTAATACAAAAACAGAGAGTGGCAGACCAAACTTCTAGGTAAACAGCACCCTCTAGTGTTTTGAAAGGAAAGGCCTACACTTATGAACAATTATAAAAAATACATGGACACAGGGGAGTCAGTCAGCATATATTTACCCCAACTTGATAGCACTTTCTACTGTGGTTGAAAAGAAAGATGCAAAAGTTAGAGTAGATATCAACTGTTATTCAGTCAAGAGGGCAAGGAAATGAAAAATAACAGCAGAGAAGGATGCCAAAAGTGTCCAAATGTTGCTTTAAGATGTTTTCACTTAAACGTTGATGGGAGAGGTATAAGGGTTTACAATATTAGTTACACTGAAAAATGAAATTCCATAGAAAAGAGGTTGAGTCTTGCCTGTAGTTCACTTCCTCATTAAAACTACCCCAAAGAGAAGCACTTATGAACACAGGACCAATCAATGCTCCCATTTGAAGTAATCTTAATGTGTTGAACTCTGTGATTAAATGAGCATTGCATGGAGAACGCAGTCTGTAGTTCTTGAAGGCAATTGTCTCTTGAAGCACTGATCACTTGAAACTACCCCAACAAATAGCACTTACCAAATACAACAGACGAGTTAGTGCCATTGTGAGGGTACAGAGGGTGACGGTAGTAGCAGCTGAAAATCTTGTCCAATTTCTAGCCTGAAAGTCGGTAGGACCGGACGAGATCCTTTGCAGTCAGAGACACGTGGAGAATGTTGCCTGCTTTAAGGAAGAGCTGGTCTGAGCCATGTGGTTTACCAGCTCCCAATATAAGTGTGTCCATGCCCCCTTGTCTTTGCCGTGGTCGTTGACACTCTGCTTTTCTGTAAAGCCCATCAAGTTTTGATTGCCGATATAACATCTTTGGAACGACTCAGCATTTTTCAGCATGGGTGGACTTTTCACACATTTAAAAGCACTTCATGCAAACACAACAATTATGAACTTTATTGCCCCTGAATTTAGAAAAGAGGTCAAGTCATTTTTAAAGGAAAGGCCTACACTAAATACATAAACAGGAAGGGGCAGACCAAACCTCTAGGTAAACCAGCACCATCTAGTGTTTACACTGCATATGCTGCAACATGATTGCACTAAAGAGAAGCACTTATTCTTATATAATATCAGGAATGCTTGCCTTTGTAGTCATCTAAAGGGGCTTTGGAAATGTAAGGGACCAAACATGGACACAGGGGAGTCAGTCAGCAAATATTTACCCCAACTTGATAGCACTTTCTACTTTGGTTGAAAAGAAAGATGCTAAAGTTAGAGTAGATATCGACTGATTTTTTTAGACAAGAGGGAGAGTGCAAAAATGGCTGCAGAGGAGGATGCAAAATAGTGTCCAAATGTTGCTCCAAGTCATTAGCACTTAAAAGTTACAAGATGGAGGGTATGAAGCAAAGACCTACACTAATACAACAACAGAGAGTGGCAGACCAAACTTCTAGGTAAACAGCACCCTCTAGTGTTTTGAAAGGAAAGGCCTACACTTATGAACAATTATAAAAAATACATGGACACAGGGGAGTCAGTCAGCATATATTTACCCCAACTTGATAGCACTTTCTACTGTGGTTGAAAAGAAAGATGCAAAAGTTAGAGTAGATATCAACTGTTATTCAGTCAAGAGGGCAAGGAAATGAAAAATAACAGAAGAGAAGGAAGCTAAAAGTGTTCAAATGTTGCTTTAAGATGTTTTCACTTAAACGTTGATGGGAGAGGTATAAGGGTTTACAATATTAGTTACACTGAAAAATGAAATTCCATAGAAAAGAGGTTGAGTCTTGCCTGTAGTTCACTTCCTCATTAAAACTACCCCAAAGAGAAGCACTTATGAACACAGGACCAATCAATGCTCCCATTTGAAGTAATCTTAATGTGTTGAACTCTGTGATTAAATGAGCATTGCATGGAGAACGCAGTCTGTAGTTCTTGAAGGCAATTGTCTCTTGAAGCACTGATCACTTGAAACTACCCCAACAAATAGCACTTACCAAATACAACAGACGAGTTAGTGCCATTGTGAGGGTACAGAGGGTGACGGTAGTAGCAGCTGAAAATCTTGTCCAATTTCTAGCCTGAAAGTCGGTAGGACCGGAAGAGATCCTTTGCAGTCAGAGACACGTGGAGAATGTTGCCTGCTTTAAGGAAGAGCTGGTCTGAGCCATGTGGTTTACCAGCACCCAATATAAGTGTGTCCATGCCCCCTTGTCTTTGCCGTGGTCGTTGACACTCTGCTTTTCTGTAAAGCCCATCAAGTTTTGATTGCCGATATAACATCTTTGGAACGACTCAGCATTTTTCAGCATGGGTGGACTTTTCACACATTTAAAAGCACTTCATGCAAACACAACAATTATGAACTTTATTGCCCCTGAATTTAGAAAAGAGGTCAAGTCATTTTTAAAGGAAAGGCCTACACTAAATACATAAACAGGAAGGGGCAGACCAAACCTCTAGGTAAACCAGCACCATCTAGTGTTTACACTGCATATGCTGCAACATGATTGCACTAAAGAGAAGCACTTATTCTTATATAGTATCAGGAATGCTTGCCTTTGTAGTCATCTAAAGGGGCTTTGGAAATGTAAGGGACCAAACATGGACACAGGGGAGTCAGTCAGCAAATATTTACCCCAACTTGATAGCACTTTCTACTTTGGTTGAAAAGAAAGATGCTAAAGTTAGAGTAGATATCGACTGATTTTTTTAGACAAGAGGGAGAGTGCAAAAATGGCTGCAGAGGAGGATGCAAAATAGTGTCCAAATGTTGCTCCAAGTCATTAGCACTTAAAAGTTACAAGATGGAGGGAGAGGTATGAAGCAAAGACCTACACTAATACAAAAACAGAGAGTGGCAGACCAAACTTCTAGGTAAACAGCACCCTCTAGTGTTTTGAAAGGAAAGGCCTACACTTATGAACAATTATAAAAAATACATGGACACAGGGGAGTCAGTCAGCATATATTTACCCCAACTTGATAGCACTTTCTACTGTGGTTGAAAAGAAAGATGCAAAAGTTAGAGTAGATATCAACTGTTATTCAGTCAAGAGGGCAAGGAAATGAAAAATAACAGCAGAGAAGGATGCCAAAAGTGTCCAAATGTTGCTTTAAGATGTTTTCACTTAAACGTTGATGGGAGAGGTATAAGGGTTTACAATATTAGTTACACTGAAAAATGAAATTCCATAGAAAAGAGGTTGAGTCTTGCCTGTAGTTCACTTCCTCATTAAAACTACCCCAAAGAGAAGCACTTATGAACACAGGACCAATCAATGCTCCCATTTGAAGTAATCTTAATGTGTTGAACTCTGTGATTAAATGAGCATTGCATGGAGAACGCAGTCTGTAGTTCTTGAAGGCAATTGTCTCTTGAAGCACTGATCACTTGAAACTACCCCAACAAATAGCACTTACCAAATACAACAGACGAGTTAGTGCCATTGTGAGGGTACAGAGGGTGACGGTAGTAGCAGCTGAAAATCTTGTCCAATTTCTAGCCTGAAAGTCGGTAGGACCGGACGAGATCCTTTGCAGTCAGAGACACGTGGAGAATGTTGCCTGCTTTAAGGAAGAGCTGGTCTGAGCCATGTGGTTTACCAGCACCCAATATAAGTGTGTCCATGCCCCCTTGTCTTTGCCGTGGTCGTTGACACTCTGCTTTTCTGTAAAGCCCATCAAGTTTTGATTGCCGATATAACATCTTTGGAACGACTCAGCATTTTTCAGCATGGGTGGACTTTTCACACATTTAAAAGCACTTCATGCAAACACAACAATTATTAACTTTATTGCCCCTGAATTTAGAAAAGAGGTCAAGTCATTTTTAAAGGAAAGGCCTACACTAAATACATAAACAGGAAGGGGCAGACCAAACCTCTAGGTAAACCAGCACCATCTAGTGTTTACACTGCATATGCTGCAACATGATTGCACTAAAGAGAAGCACTTATTCTTATATAGTATCAGGAATGCTTGCCTTTGTAGTCATCTAAAGGGGCTTTGGAAATGTAAGGGACCAAACATGGACACAGGGGAGTCAGTCAGCAAATATTTACCCCAACTTGATAGCACTTTCTACTTTGGTTGAAAAGAAAGATGCTAAAGTTAGAGTAGATATCGACTGATTTTTTTAGACAAGAGGGAGAGTGCAAAAATGGCTGCAGAGGAGGATGCAAAATAGTGTCCAAATGTTGCTCCAAGTCATTAGCACTTAAAAGTTACAAGATGGAGGGAGAGGTATGAAGCAAAGACCTACACTAATACAAAAACAGAGAGTGGCAGACCAAACTTCTAGGTAAACAGCACCCTCTAGTGTTTTGAAAGGAAAGGCCTACACTTATGAACAATTATAAAAAATACATGGACACAGGGGAGTCAGTCAGCATATATTTACCCCAACTTGATAGCACTTTCTACTGTGGTTGAAAAGAAAGATGCAAAAGTTAGAGTAGATATCAACTGTTATTCAGTCAAGAGGGCAAGGAAATGAAAAATAACAGCAGAGAAGGATGCCAAAAGTGTCCAAATGTTGCTTTAAGATGTTTTCACTTAAACGTTGATGGGAGAGGTATAAGGGTTTACAATATTAGTTACACTGAAAAATGAAATTCCATAGAAAAGAGGTTGAGTCTTGCCTGTAGTTCACTTCCTCATTAAAACTACCCCAAAGAGAAGCACTTATGAACACAGGACCAATCAATGCTCCCATTTGAAGTAATCTTAATGTGTTGAACTCTGTGATTAAATGAGCATTGCATGGAGAACGCAGTCTGTAGTTCTTGAAGGCAATTGTCTCTTGAAGCACTGATCACTTGAAACTACCCCAACAAATAGCACTTACCAAATACAACAGACGAGTTAGTGCCATTGTGAGGGTACAGAGGGTGACGGTAGTAGCAGCTGAAAATCTTGTCCAATTTCTAGCCTGAAAGTCGGTAGGACCGGACGAGATCCTTTGCAGTCAGAGACACGTGGAGAATGTTGCCTGCTTTAAGGAAGAGCTGGTCTGAGCCATGTGGTTTACCAGCTCCCAATATAAGTGTGTCCATGCCCCCTTGTCTTTGCCGTGGTCGTTGACACTCTGCTTTTCTGTAAAGCCCATCAAGTTTTGATTGCCGATATAACATCTTTGGAACGACTCAGCATTTTTCAGCATGGGTGGACTTTTCACACATTTGAAAGCACTTCATGCAAACACAACAATTATGAACTTTATTGCCCCTGAATTTAGAAAAGAGGTCAAGTCATTTTTAAAGGAAAGGCCTACACTAAATACATAAACAGGAAGGGGCAGACCAAACCTCTAGGTAAACCAGCACCATCTAGTGTTTACACTGCATATGCTGCAACATGATTGCACTAAAGAGAAGCACTTATTCTTATATAGTATCAGGAATGCTTGCCTTTGTAGTCATCTAAAGGGGCTTTGGAAATGTAAGGGACCAAACATGGACACAGGGGAGTCAGTCAGCAAATATTTACCCCAACTTGATAGCACTTTCTACTTTGGTTGAAAAGAAAGATGCTAAAGTTAGAGTAGATATCGACTGATTTTTTTAGACAAGAGGGAGAGTGCAAAAATGGCTGCAGAGGAGGATGCAAAATAGTGTCCAAATGTTGCTCCAAGTCATTAGCACTTAAAAGTTACAAGATGGAGGGTATGAAGCAAAGACCTACACTAATACAACAACAGAGAGTGGCAGACCAAACTTCTAGGTAAACAGCACCCTCTAGTGTTTTGAAAGGAAAGGCCTACACTTATGAACAATTATAAAAAATACATGGACACAGGGGAGTCAGTCAGCATATATTTACCCCAACTTGATAGCACTTTCTACTGTGGTTGAAAAGAAAGATGCAAAAGTTAGAGTAGATATCAACTGTTATTCAGTCAAGAGGGCAAGGAAATGAAAAATAACAGAAGAGAAGGAAGCTAAAAGTGTCCAAATGTTGCTTTAAGATGTTTTCACTTAAACGTTGATGGGAGAGGTATAAGGGTTTACAATATTAGTTACACTGAAAAATGAAATTCCATAGAAAAGAGGTTTAGTCTTGCCTGTAGTTCACTTCCTCATTAAAACTACCCCAAAGAGAAGCACTTATGAACACAGGACCAATCAATGCTCCCATTTGAAGTAATCTTAATGTGTTGAACTCTGTGATTAAATGAGCATTGCATGGAGAACGCAGTCTGTAGTTCTTGAAGGCAATTGTCTCTTGAAGCACTGATCACTTGAAACTACCCCAACAAATAGCACTTACCAAATACAACAGACGAGTTAGTGCCATTGTGAGGGTACAGAGGGTGACGGTAGTAGCAGCTGAAAATCTTGTCCAATTTCTAGCCTGAAAGTCGGTAGGACCGGAAGAGATCCTTTGCAGTCAGAGACACGTGGAGAATGTTGCCTGCTTTAAGGAAGAGCTGGTCTGAGCCATGTGGTTTACCAGCTCCCAATATAAGTGTGTCCATGCCCCCTTGTCTTTGCCGTGGTCGTTGACACTCTGCTTTTCTGTAAAGCCCATCAAGTTTTGATTGCCGATATAACATCTTTGGAACGACTCAGCATTTTTCAGCATGGGTGGACTTTTCACACATTTAAAAGCACTTCATGCAAACACAACAATTATGAACTTTATTGCCCCTGAATTTAGAAAAGAGGTCAAGTCATTTTTAAAGGAAAGGCCTACACTAAATACATAAACAGGAAGGGGCAGACCAAACCTCTAGGTAAACCAGCACCATCTAGTGTTTACACTGCATATGCTGCAACATGATTGCACTAAAGAGAAGCACTTATTCTTATATAGTATCAGGAATGCTTGCCTTTGTAGTCATCTAAAGGGGCTTTGGAAATGTAAGGGACCAAACATGGACACAGGGGAGTCAGTCAGCAAATATTTACCCCAACTTGATAGCACTTTCTACTTTGGTTGAAAAGAAAGATGCTAAAGTTAGAGTAGATATCGACTGATTTTTTTAGACAAGAGGGAGAGTGCAAAAATGGCTGCAGAGGAGGATGCAAAATAGTGTCCAAATGTTGCTCCAAGTCATTAGCACTTAAAAGTTACAAGATGGAGGGAGAGGTATGAAGCAAAGACCTACACTAATACAAAAACAGAGAGTGGCAGACCAAACTTCTAGGTAAACAGCACCCTCTAGTGTTTTGAAAGGAAAGGCCTACACTTATGAACAATTAAAAAAAATACATGGACACAGGGGAGTCAGTCAGCATATATTTACCCCAACTTGATAGCACTTTCTACTGTGGTTGAAAAGAAAGATGCAAAAGTTAGAGTAGATATCAACTGTTATTCAGTCAAGAGGGCAAGGAAATGAAAAATAACAGCAGAGAAGGATGCCAAAAGTGTCCAAATGTTGCTTTAAGATGTTTTCACTTAAACGTTGATGGGAGAGGTATAAGGGTTTACAATATTAGTTACAGTGAAAAATGAAATTCCATAGAAAAGAGGTTGAGTCATGCCTGTAGTTCACTTCCTCATTAAAACTACCCCAAAGAGAAGCACTTATGAACACAGGACCAATCAATGCTCCCATTTGAAGTAATCTTAATGTGTTGAACTCTGTGATTAAATGAGCATTGCATGGAGAACGCAGTCTGTAGTTCTTGAAGGCAATTGTCTCTTGAAGCACTGATCACTTGAAACTACCCCAACAAATAGCACTTACCAAATACAACAGACGAGTTAGTGCCATTGTGAGGGTACAGAGGGTGACGGTAGTAGCAGCTGAAAATCTTGTCCAATTTCTAGCCTGAAAGTCGGTAGGACCGGACGAGATCCTTTGCAGTCAGAGACACGTGGAGAATGTTGCCTGCTTTAAGGAAGAGCTGGTCTGAGCCATGTGGTTTACCAGCTCCCAATATAAGTGTGTCCATGCCCCCTTGTCTTTGCCGTGGTCGTTGACACTCTGCTTTTCTGTAAAGCCCATCAAGTTTTGATTGCCGATATAACATCTTTGGAACGACTCAGCATTTTTCAGCATGGGTGGACTTTTCACACATTTAAAAGCACTTCATGCAAACACAACAATTATGAACTTTATTGCCCCTGAATTTAGAAAAGAGGTCAAGTCATTTTTAAAGGAAAGGCCTACACTAAATACATAAACAGGAAGGGGCAGACCAAACCTCTAGGTAAACCAGCACCATCTAGTGTTTACACTGCATATGCTGCAACATGATTGCACTAAAGAGAAGCACTTATTCTTATATAATATCAGGAATGCTTGCCTTTGTAGTCATCTAAAGGGGCTTTGGAAATGTAAGGGACCAAACATGGACACAGGGGAGTCAGTCAGCAAATATTTACCCCAACTTGATAGCACTTTCTACTTTGGTTGAAAAGAAAGATGCTAAAGTTAGAGTAGATATCGACTGATTTTTTTTAGACAAGAGGGAGAGTGCAAAAATGGCTGCAGAGGAGGATGCAAAATAGTGTCCAAATGTTGCTCCAAGTCATTAGCACTTAAAAGTTACAAGATGGAGGGAGAGGTATGAAGCAAAGACCTACACTAATAAGATAAGATAAGATAAGATAAGATAATCCTTTATTCGTCCCACAGTGGGGAAATTTCAGTGTTACAGCAGCAAAAATTTAGAAATAAAAATAAATAAATACAAATAAATAAAAAGAGAATATACACATACTATAATAATAACAGTATATACAGTATATACACAGTATAATGTATAAATACAAAAAGGGGGTGGGTCTACTGGGAACAGCTTTGGTTGTAGAATCTAACAGCAGCAGGGAGAAAAGACTTTCTGTACCGCTCCTTCAGACACTTAGGATGTATCAGTCTGTGACTGAAGGAGCTGCTCAGTGATGTAACGGTTACATACAGGGGGTGAGAGGCATTCTGCAGCAATGACGATAGTTTTGCTACCATCCTCCTTTCTCCCACCTCCTGTACAGTATCCAGGGGAATCCCCAGGACTGAGCTGGCCTTCCTGATCAACTTGTCTAGTCTCTTCCTGTCTGCAGTAGAGATGCTGCTGCCCCAGCAGACCACTCCATAGAATATGGCTGAGGCCACTACAGAGTCAAAAAAAGTCTTCAGTAGCTCTCCTTGCACTCCAAAAGACCTTAATCTCCTCAACAGAAAGAGTCTGCTCTGCCCTTTTTTATAATACAAAAACAGAGAGTGGCAGACCAAACTTCTAGGTAAACAGCACCCTCTAGTGTTTTGAAAGGAAAGGCCTACACTTATGAACAATTATAAAAAATACATGGACACAGGGGAGTCAGTCAGCATATATTTACCCCAACTTGATAGCACTTTCTACTGTGGTTGAAAAGAAAGATGCAAAAGTTAGAGTAGATATCAACTGTTATTCAGTCAAGAGGGCAAGGAAATGAAAAATAACAGCAGAGAAGGATGCCAAAAGTGTCCAAATGTTGCTTTAAGATGTTTTCACTTAAACGTTGATGGGAGAGGTATAAGGGTTAACAATATTAGTTACACTGAAAAATGAAATTCCATAGAAAAGAGGTTGAGTCTTGGCTGTAGTTCACTTCCTCATTAAAACTACCACAAAGAGAAGCACTTATGAACACAGGACCAATCAATGCTCCCATTTGAAGTAATCTTAATGTGTTGAACTCTGTGATTAAATGAGCATTGCATGGAGAACGCAGTCTGTAGTTCTTGAAGGCAATTGTCTCTTGAAGCACTGATCACTTGAAACTACCCCAACAAATAGCACTTACCAAATACAACAGACGAGTTAGTGCCATTGTGAGGGTACAGAGGGTGACGGTAGTAGCAGCTGAAAATCTTGTCCAATTTCTAGCCTGAAAGTCGGTAGGACCGGACGAGATCCTTTGCAGTCAGAGACACGTGGAGAATGTTGCCTGCTTTAAGGAAGAGCTGGTCTGAGCCATGTGGTTTACCAGCTCCCAATATAAGTGTGTCCATGCCCCCTTGTCTTTGCCGTGGTCGTTGACACTCTGCTTTTCTGTAAAGCCCATCAAGTTTTGATTGCCGATATAACATCTTTGGAACGACTCAGCATTTTTCAGCATGGGTGGACTTTTCACACATTTAAAAGCACTTCATGCAAACACAACAATTATGAACTTTATTGCCCCTGAATTTAGAAAAGAGGTCAAGTCATTTTTAAAGGAAAGGCCTACACTAAATACATAAACAGGAAGGGGCAGACCAAACCTCTAGGTAAACCAGCACCATCTAGTGTTTACACTGCATATGCTGCAACATGATTGCACTAAAGAGAAGCACTTATTCTTATATAGTATCAGGAATGCTTGCCTTTGTAGTCATCTAAAGGGGCTTTGGAAATGTAAGGGACCAAACATGGACACAGGGGAGTCAGTCAGCAAATATTTACCCCAACTTGATAGCACTTTCTACTTTGGTTGAAAAGAAAGATGCTAAAGTTAGAGTAGATATCGACTGATTTTTTTAGACAAGAGGGAGAGTGCAAAAATGGCTGCAGAGGAGGATGCAAAATAGTGTCCAAATGTTGCTCCAAGTCATTAGCACTTAAAAGTTACAAGATGGAGGGAGAGGTATGAAGCAAAGACCTACACTAATACAAAAACAGAGAGTGGCAGACCAAACTTCTAGGTAAACAGCACCCTCTAGTGTTTTGAAAGGAAAGGCCTACACTTATGAACAATTATAAAAAATACATGGACACAGGGGAGTCAGTCAGCATATATTTACCCCAACTTGATAGCACTTTCTACTGTGGTTGAAAAGAAAGATGCAAAAGTTAGAGTAGATATCAACTGTTATTCAGTCAAGAGGGCAAGGATATGAAAAATAACAGAAGAGAAGGAAGCTAAAAGTGTCCAAATGTTGCTTTAAGATGTTTTCACTTAAACGTTGATGGGAGAGGTATAAGGGTTTACAATATTAGTTACACTGAAAAATGAAATTACATAGAAAAGAGGTTGAGTCTTGCCTGTAGTTCACTTCCTCATTAAAACTACCCCAAAGAGAAGCACTTATGAACACAGGACCAATCAATGCTCCCATTTGAAGTAATCTTAATGTGTTGAACTCTGTGATTAAATGAGCATTGCATGGAGAACGCAGTCTAGTTCTTGAAGGCAATTGTCTCTTGAAGCACTGATCACTTGAAACTACCCCAACAAATAGCACTTACCAAATACAACAGACGAGTTAGTGCCATTGTGAGGGTACAGAGGGTGACGGTAGTAGCAGCTGAAAATCTTGTCCAATTTCTAGCCTGAAAGTCGGTAGGACCGGACGAGATCCTTTGCAGTCAGAGACACGTGGAGAATGTTGCCTGCTTTAAGGAAGAGCTGGTCTGAGCCATGTGGTTTACCAGCTCCCAATATAAGTGTGTCCATGCCCCCTTGTCTTTGCCGTGGTCGTTGACACTCTGCTTTTCTGTAAAGCCCATCAAGTTTTGATTGCCGATATAACATCTTTGGAACGACTCAGCATTTTTCAGCATGGGTGGACTTTTCACACATTTAAAAGCACTTCATGCAAACACAACAATTATGAACTTTATTGCCCCTGAATTTAGAAAAGAGGTCAAGTCATTTTTAAAGGAAAGGCCTACACTAAATACATAAACAGGAAGGGGCAGACCAAACCTCTAGGTAAACCAGCACCATCTAGTGTTTACACTGCATATGCTGCAACATGATTGCACTAAAGAGAAGCACTTATTCTTATATAGTATCAGGAATGCTTGCCTTTGTAGTCATCTAAAGGGGCTTTGGAAATGTAAGGGACCAAACATGGACACAGGGGAGTCAGTCAGCAAATATTTACCCCAACTTGATAGCACTTTCTACTTTGGTTGAAAAGAAAGATGCTAAAGTTAGAGTAGATATCGACTGATTTTTTTAGACAAGAGGGAGAGTGCAAAAATGGCTGCAGAGGAGGATGCAAAATAGTGTCCAAATGTTGCTCCAAGTCATTAGCACTTAAAAGTTACAAGATGGAGGGTATGAAGCAAAGACCTACACTAATACAACAACAGAGAGTGGCAGACCAAACTTCTAGGTAAACAGCACCCTCTAGTGTTTTGAAAGGAAAGGCCTACACTTATGAACAATTATAAAAAATACATGGACACAGGGGAGTCAGTCAGCATATATTTACCCCAACTTGATAGCACTTTCTACTGTGGTTGAAAAGAAAGATGCAAAAGTTAGAGTAGATATCAACTGTTATTCAGTCAAGAGGGCAAGGAAATGAAAAATAACAGAAGAGAAGGAAGCTAAAAGTGTCCAAATGTTGCTTTAAGATGTTTTCACTTAAACGTTGATGGGAGAGGTATAAGGGTTTACAATATTAGTTACACTGAAAAATGAAATTCCATAGAAAAGAGGTTTAGTCTTGCCTGTAGTTCACTTCCTCATTAAAACTACCCCAAAGAGAAGCACTTATGAACACAGGACCAATCAATGCTCCCATTTGAAGTAATCTTAATGTGTTGAACTCTGTGATTAAATGAGCATTGCATGGAGAACGCAGTCTGTAGTTCTTGAAGGCAATTGTCTCTTGAAGCACTGATCACTTGAAACTACCCCAACAAATAGCACTTACCAAATACAACAGACGAGTTAGTGCCATTGTGAGGGTACAGAGGGTGACGGTAGTAGCAGCTGAAAATCTTGTCCAATTTCTAGCCTGAAAGTCGGTAGGACCGGAAGAGATCCTTTGCAGTCAGAGACACGTGGAGAATGTTGCCTGCTTTAAGGAAGAGCTGGTCTGAGCCATGTGGTTTACCAGCTCCCAATATAAGTGTGTCCATGCCCCCTTGTCTTTGCCGTGGTCGTTGACACTCTGCTTTTCTGTAAAGCCCATCAAGTTTTGATTGCCGATATAACATCTTTGGAACGACTCAGCATTTTTCAGCATGGGTGGACTTTTCACACATTTAAAAGCACTTCATGCAAACACAACAATTATGAACTTTATTGCCCCTGAATTTAGAAAAGAGGTCAAGTCATTTTTAAAGGAAAGGCCTACACTAAATACATAAACAGGAAGGGGCAGACCAAACCTCTAGGTAAACCAGCACCATCTAGTGTTTACACTGCATATGCTGCAACATGATTGCACTAAAGAGAAGCACTTATTCTTATATAGTATCAGGTATGCTTGCCTTTGTAGTCATCTAAAGGGGCTTTGGAAATGTGAGGGACCAAACATGGACACAGGGGAGTCAGTCAGCAAATATTTACCCCAACTTGATAGCACTTTCTACTTTGGTTGAAAAGAAAGATGCTAAAGTTAGAGTAGATATCGACTGATTTTTTTAGACAAGAGGGAGAGTGCAAAAATGGCTGCAGAGGAGGATGCAAAATAGTGTCCAAATGTTGCTCCAAGTCATTAGCACTTAAAAGTTACAAGATGGAGGGAGAGGTATGAATCAAAGACCTACACTAATACAAAAACAGAGAGTGGCAGACCAAACTTCTAGGTAAACAGCACCCTCTAGTGTTTTGAAAGGAAAGGTCTACACTAATGAACAATTATAAAAAATACATGGACACAGGGGAGTCAGTCAGCATATATTTACCCCAACTTGATAGCACTTTCTACTGTGGTTGAAAAGAAAGATGCAAAAGTTAGAGTAGATATCAACTGTTATTCAGTCAAGAGGGCAAGGAAATGAAAAATAACAGCAGAGAAGGATGCAAAAAAAGTGTCCAAATGTTGCTTTAAGATGTTTTCACTTAAACGTTGATGGGAGAGGTATAAGGGTTTACAATATTAGTTACACTGAAAAATGAAATTCCATAGAAAAGAGGTTGAGTCTTGCCTGTAGTTCACTTCCTCATTAAAACTACCCCAAAGAGAAGCACTTATGAACACAGGACCAATCAATGCTCCCATTTGAAGTAATCTTAATGTGTTGAACTCTGTGATTAAATGAGCATTGCATGGAGAACGCAGTCTGTAGTTCTTGAAGGCAATTGTCTCTTGAAGCACTGATCACTTGAAACTACCCCAACAAATAGCACTTACCAAATACAACAGACGAGTTAGTGCCATTGTGAGGGTACAGAGGGTGACGGTAGTAGCAGCTGAAAATCTTGTCCAATTTCTAGCCTGAAAGTCGGTAGGACCGGACGAGATCCTTTGCAGTCAGAGACACGTGGAGAATGTTGCCTGCTTTAAGGAAGAGCTGGTCTGAGCCATGTGGTTTACCAGCTCCCAATATAAGTGTGTCCATGCCCCCTTGTCTTTGCCGTGGTCGTTGACACTCTGCTTTTCTGTAAAGCCCATCAAGTTTTGATTGCCGATATAACATCTTTGGAACGACTCAGCATTTTTCAGCATGGGTGGACTTTTCACACATTTAAAAGCACTTCATGCAAACACAACAATTATGAACTTTATTGCCCCTGAAATTAGAAAAGAGGTCAAGTCATTTTTAAAGGAAAGGCCTACACTAAATACATAAACAGGAAGGGGCAGACCAAACCTCTAGGTAAACCAGCACCATCTAGTGTTTACACTGCATATGCTGCAACATGATTGCACTAAAGAGAAGCACTTATTCTTATATAGTATCAGGAATGCTTGCCTTTGTAGTCATCTAAAGGGGCTTTGGAAATGTAAGGGACCAAACATGGACACAGGGGAGTCAGTCAGCAAATATTTACCCCAACTTGATAGCACTTTCTACTTTGGTTGAAAAGAAAGATGCTAAAGTTAGAGTAGATATCGACTGATTTTTTTAGACAAGAGGGAGAGTGCAAAAATGGCTGCAGAGGAGGATGCAAAATAGTGTCCAAATGTTGCTCCAAGTCATTAGCACTTAAAAGTTACAAGATGGAGGGAGAGGTATGAAGCAAAGACCTACACTAATACAAAAACAGAGAGTGGCAGACCAAACTTCTAGGTAAACAGCACCCTCTAGTGTTTTGAAAGGAAAGGCCTACACTTATGAACAATTATAAAAAATACATGGACACAGGGGAGTCAGTCAGCATATATTTACCCCAACTTGATAGCACTTTCTACTGTGGTTGAAAAGAAAGATGCAAAAGTTAGAGTAGATATCAACTGTTATTCAGTCAAGAGGGCAAGGAAATGAAAAATAACAGCAGAGAAGGATGCCAAAAGTGTCCAAATGTTGCTTTAAGATGTTTTCACTTAAACGTTGATGGGAGAGGTATAAGGGTTTACAATATTAGTTACACTGAAAAATGAAATTCCATAGAAAAGAGGTTGAGTCTTGCCTGTAGTTCACTTCCTCATTAAAACTACCCCAAAGAGAAGCACTTATGAACACAGGACCAATCAATGCTCCCATTTGAAGTAATCTTAATGTGTTGAACTCTGTGATTAAATGAGCATTGCATGGAGAACGCAGTCTGTAGTTCTTGAAGGCAATTGTCTCTTGAAGCACTGATCACTTGAAACTACCCCAACAAATAGCACTTACCAAATACAACAGACGAGTTAGTGCCATTGTGAGGGTACAGAGGGTGACGGTAGTAGCAGCTGAAAATCTTGTCCAATTTCTAGCCTGAAAGTCGGTAGGACCGGAAGAGATCCTTTGCAGTCAGAGACACGTGGATAATGTTGCCTGCTTTAAGGAAGAGCTGGTCTGAGCCATGTGGTTTACCAGCTCCCAAAATAAGTGTGTCCATGCCCCCTTGTCTTTGCCGTGGTCGTTGACACTCTGCTTTTCTGTAAAGCCCATCAAGTTTTGATTACCGATATAACATCTTTGGAACGACTCAGCATTTTTCAGCATGGGTGGACTTTTCACACATTTAAAAGCACTTCATGCAAACACAACAATTATGAACTTTATTGCCCCTGAAATTAGAAAAGAGGTCAAGTCATTTTTAAAGGAAAGGCCTACACTAAATACATAAACAGGAAGGGGCAGACCAAACCTCTAGGTAAACCAGCACCATCTAGTGTTTACACTGCATATGCTGCAACATGATTGCACTAAAGAGAAGCACTTATTCTTATATAGTATCAGGTATGCTTGCCTTTGTAGTCATCTAAAGGGGCTTTGGAAATGTGAGGGACCAAACATGGACACAGGGGAGTCAGTCAGCAAATATTTACCCCAACTTGATAGCACTTTCTACTTTGGTTGAAAAGAAAGATGCTAAAGTTAGAGTAGATATCGACTGATTTTTTTAGACAAGAGGGAGAGTGCAAACATGGCTGCAGAGGAGGATGCAAAATAGTGTCCAAATGTTGCTCCAAGTCATTAGCACTTAAAAGTTACAAGATGGAGGGAGAGGTATGAAGCAAAGACCTACACTAATACAAAAACAGAGAGTGGCAGACCAAACTTCTAGGTAAACAGCACCCTCTAGTGTTTTGAAAGGAAAGGCCTACACTTATGAACAATTATAAAAAATACATGGACACAGGGGAGTCAGTCAGCATATATTTACCCCAACTTGATAGCACTTTCTACTGTGGTTGAAAAGAAAGATGCAAAAGTTAGAGTAGATATCAACTGTTATTCAGTCAAGAGGGCAAGGAAATGAAAAATAACAGCAGAGAAGGATGCCAAAAGTGTCCAAATGTTGCTTTAAGATGTTTTCACTTAAACGTTGATGGGAGAGGTATAAGGGTTTACAATATTAGTTACACTGAAAAATGAAATTCCATAGAAAAGAGGTTGAGTCTTGCCTGTAGTTCACTTCCTCATTAAAACTACCCCAAAGAGAAGCACTTATGAACACAGGACCAATCAATGCTCCCATTTGAAGTAATCTTAATGTGTTGAACTCTGTGATTAAATGAGCATTGCATGGAGAACGCAGTCTGTAGTTCTTGAAGGCAATTGTCTCTTGAAGCACTGATCACTTGAAACTACCCCAACAAATAGCACTTACCAAATACAACAGACGAGTTAGTGCCATTGTGAGGGTACAGAGGGTGACGGTAGTAGCAGCTGAAAATCTTGTCCAATTTCTAGCCTGAAAGTCGGTAGGACCGGAAGAGATCCTTTGCAGTCAGAGACACGTGGAGAATGTTGCCTGCTTTAAGGAAGAGCTGGTCTGAGCCATGTGGTTTACCAGCTCCCAATATAAGTGTGTCCATGCCCCCTTGTCTTTGCCGTGGTCGTTGACACTCTGCTTTTCTGTAAAGCCCATCAAGTTTTGATTGCCGATATAACATCTTTGGAACGACTCAGCATTTTTCAGCATGGGTGGACTTTTCACACATTTAAAAGCACTTCATGCAAACACAACAATTATGAACTTTATTGCCCCTGAATTTAGAAAAGAGGTCAAGTCATTTTTAAAGGAAAGGCCTACACTAAATACATAAACAGGAAGGGGCAGACCAAACCTCTAGGTAAACCAGCACCATCTAGTGTTTACACTGCATATGCTGCAACATGATTGCACTAAAGAGAAGCACTTATTCTTATATAGTATCAGGAATGCTTGCCTTTGTAGTCATCTAAAGGGGCTTTGGAAATGTAAGGGACCAAACATGGACACAGGGGAGTCAGTCAGCAAATATTTACCCCAACTTGATAGCACTTTCTACTTTGGTTGAAAAGAAAGATGCTAAAGTTAGAGTAGATATCGACTGATTTTTTTAGACAAGAGGGAGAGTGCAAAAATGGCTGCAGAGGAGGATGCAAAATAGTGTCCAAATGTTGCTCCAAGTCATTAGCACTTAAAAGTTACAAGATGGAGGGAGAGGTATGAAGCAAAGACCTACACTAATACAAAAACAGAGAGTGGCAGACCAAACTTCTAGGTAAACAGCACCCTCTAGTGTTTTGAAAGGAAAGGCCTACACTTATGAACAATTATAAAAAATACATGGACACAGGGGAGTCAGTCAGCATATATTTACCCCAACTTGATAGCACTTTCTACTGTGGTTGAAAAGAAAGATGCAAAAGTTAGAGTAGATATCAACTGTTATTCAGTCAAGAGGGCAAGGAAATGAAAAATAACAGCAGAGAAGGATGCCAAAAGTGTCCAAATGTTGCTTTAAGATGTTTTCACTTAAACGTTGATGGGAGAGGTATAAGGGTTTACAATATTAGTTACAGTGAAAAATGAAATTCCATAGAAAAGAGGTTGAGTCATGCCTGTAGTTCACTTCCTCATTAAAACTACCCCAAAGAGAAGCACTTATGAACACAGGACCAATCAATGCTCCCATTTGAAGTAATCTTAATGTGTTGAACTCTGTGATTAAATGAGCATTGCATGGAGAACGCAGTCTGTAGTTCTTGAAGGCAATTGTCTCTTGAAGCACTGATCACTTGAAACTACCCCAACAAATAGCACTTACCAAATACAACAGACGAGTTAGTGCCATTGTGAGGGTACAGAGGGTGACGGTAGTAGCAGCTGAAAATCTTGTCCAATTTCTAGCCTGAAAGTCGGTAGGACCGGACGAGATCCTTTGCAGTCAGAGACACGTGGAGAATGTTGCCTGCTTTAAGGAAGAGCTGGTCTGAGCCATGTGGTTTACCAGCTCCCAATATAAGTGTGTCCATGCCCCCTTGTCTTTGCCGTGGTCGTTGACACTCTGCTTTTCTGTAAAGCCCATCAAGTTTTGATTGCCGATATAACATCTTTGGAACGACTCAGCATTTTTCAGCATGGGTGGACTTTTCACACATTTAAAAGCACTTCATGCAAACACAACAATTATGAACTTTATTGCCCCTGAATTTAGAAAAGAGGTCAAGTCATTTTTAAAGGAAAGGCCTACACTAAATACATAAACAGGAAGGGGCAGACCAAACCTCTAGGTAAACCAGCACCATCTAGTGTTTACACTGCATATGCTGCAACATGATTGCACTAAAGAGAAGCACTTATTCTTATATAGTATCAGGAATGCTTGCCTTTGTAGTCATCTAAAGGGGCCTTGGAAATGTAAGGGACCAAACATGGACACAGGGGAGTCAGTCAGCAAATATTTACCCCAACTTGATAGCACTTTCTACTTTGGTTGAAAAGAAAGATGCTAAAGTTAGAGTAGATATCGACTGATTTTTTTAGACAAGAGGGAGAGTGCAAAAATGGCTGCAGAGGAGGATGCAAAATAGTGTCCAAATGTTGCTCCAAGTCATTAGCACTTAAAAGTTACAAGATGGAGGGAGAGGTATGAAGCAAAGACCTACACTAATACAAAAACAGAGAGTGGCAGACCAAACTTCTAGGTAAACAGCACCCTCTAGTGTTTTGAAAGGAAAGGCCTACACTTATGAACAATTATAAAAAATACATGGACACAGGGGAGTCAGTCAGCATATATTTACCCCAACTTGATAGCACTTTCTACTGTGGTTGAAAAGAAAGATGCAAAAGTTAGAGTAGATATCAACTGTTATTCAGTCAAGAGGGCAAGGACATGAAAAATAACAGAAGAGAAGGAAGCTAAAAGTGTCCAAATGTTGCTTTAAGATGTTTTCACTTAAACGTTGATGGGAGAGGTATAAGGGTTTACAATATTAGTTACACTGAAAAATGAAATTACATAGAAAAGAGGTTGAGTCTTGCCTGTAGTTCACTTCCTCATTAAAACTACCCCAAAGAGAAGCACTTATGAACACAGGACCAATCAATGCTCCCATTTGAAGTAATCTTAATGTGTTGAACTCTGTGATTAAATGAGCATTGCATGGAGAACGCAGTCTGTAGTTCTTGAAGGCAATTGTCTCTTGAAGCACTGATCACTTGAAACTACCCCAACAAATAGCACTTACCAAATACAACAGACGAGTTAGTGCCATTGTGAGGGTACAGAGGGTGACGGTAGTAGCAGCTGAAAATCTTGTCCAATTTCTAGCCTGAAAGTCGGTAGGACCGGACGAGATCCTTTGCAGTCAGAGACACGTGGAGAATGTTGCCTGCTTTAAGGAAGAGCTGGTCTGAGCCATGTGGTTTACCAGCTCCCAATATAAGTGTGTCCATGCCCCCTTGTCTTTGCCGTGGTCGTTGACACTCTGCTTTTCTGTAAAGCCCATCAAGTTTTGATTGCCGATATAACATCTTTGGAACGACTCAGCATTTTTCAGCATGGGTGGACTTTTCACACATTTAAAAGCACTTCATGCAAACACAACAATTATGAACTTTATTGCCCCTGAATTTAGAAAAGAGGTCAAGTCATTTTTAAAGGAAAGGCCTACACTAAATACATAAACAGGAAGGGGCAGACCAAACCTCTAGGTAAACCAGCACCATCTAGTGTTTACACTGCATATGCTGCAACATGATTGCACTAAAGAGAAGCACTTATTCTTATATAGTATCAGGAATGCTTGCCTTTGTAGTCATCTAAAGGGGCTTTGGAAATGTAAGGGACCAAACATGGACACAGGGGAGTCAGTCAGCAAATATTTACCCCAACTTGATAGCACTTTCTACTTTGGTTGAAAAGAAAGATGCTAAAGTTAGAGTAGATATCGACTGATTTTTTTAGACAAGAGGGAGAGTGCAAAAATGGCTGCAGAGGAGGATGCAAAATAGTGTCCAAATGTTGCTCCAAGTCATTAGCACTTAAAAGTTACAAGATGGAGGGAGAGGTATGAAGCAAAGACCTACACTAATACAAAAACAGAGAGTGGCAGACCAAACTTCTAGGTAAACAGCACCCTCTAGTGTTTTGAAAGGAAAGGCCTACACTTATGAACAATTATAAAAAATACATGGACACAGGGGAGTCAGTCAGCATATATTTACCCCAACTTGATAGCACTTTCTACTGTGGTTGAAAAGAAAGATGCAAAAGTTAGAGTAGATATCAACTGTTATTCAGTCAAGAGGGCAAGGAAATGAAAAATAACAGCAGAGAAGGATGCCAAAAGTGTCCAAATGTTGCTTTAAGATGTTTTCACTTAAACGTTGATGGGAGAGGTATAAGGGTTTACAATATTAGTTACAGTGAAAAATGAAATTCCATAGAAAAGAGGTTGAGTCATGCCTGTAGTTCACTTCCTCATTAAAACTACCCCAAAGAGAAGCACTTATGAACACAGGACCAATCAATGCTCCCATTTGAAGTAATCTTAATGTGTTGAACTCTGTGATTAAATGAGCATTGCATGGAGAACGCAGTCTGTAGTTCTTGAAGGCAATTGTCTCTTGAAGCACTGATCACTTGAAACTACCCCAACAAATAGCACTTACCAAATACAACAGACGAGTTAGTGCCATTGTGAGGGTACAGAGGGTGACGGTAGTAGCAGCTGAAAATCTTGTCCAATTTCTAGCCTGAAAGTCGGTAGGACCGGACGAGATCCTTTGCAGTCAGAGACACGTGGAGAATGTTGCCTGCTTTAAGGAAGAGCTGGTCTGAGCCATGTGGTTTACCAGCTCCCAATATAAGTGTGTCCATGCCCCCTTGTCTTTGCCGTGGTCGTTGACACTCTGCTTTTCTGTAAAGCCCATCAAGTTTTGATTGCCGATATAACATCTTTGGAACGACTCAGCATTTTTCAGCATGGGTGGACTTTTCACACATTTAAAAGCACTTCATGCAAACACAACAATTATGAACTTTATTGCCCCTGAATTTAGAAAAGAGGTCAAGTCATTTTTAAAGGAAAGGCCTACACTAAATACATAAACAGGAAGGGGCAGACCAAACCTCTAGGTAAACCAGCACCATCTAGTGTTTACACTGCATATGCTGCAACATGATTGCACTAAAGAGAAGCACTTATTCTTATATAGTATCAGGAATGCTTGCCTTTGTAGTCATCTAAAGGGGCCTTGGAAATGTAAGGGACCAAACATGGACACAGGGGAGTCAGTCAGCAAATATTTACCCCAACTTGATAGCACTTTCTACTTTGGTTGAAAAGAAAGATGCTAAAGTTAGAGTAGATATCGACTGATTTTTTTAGACAAGAGGGAGAGTGCAAAAATGGCTGCAGAGGAGGATGCAAAATAGTGTCCAAATGTTGCTCCAAGTCATTAGCACTTAAAAGTTACAAGATGGAGGGAGAGGTATGAAGCAAAGACCTACACTAATACAAAAACAGAGAGTGGCAGACCAAACTTCTAGGTAAACAGCACCCTCTAGTGTTTTGAAAGGAAAGGCCTACACTTATGAACAATTATAAAAAATACATGGACACAGGGGAGTCAGTCAGCATATATTTACCCCAACTTGATAGCACTTTCTACTGTGGTTGAAAAGAAAGATGCAAAAGTTAGAGTAGATATCAACTGTTATTCAGTCAAGAGGGCAAGGACATGAAAAATAACAGAAGAGAAGGAAGCTAAAAGTGTCCAAATGTTGCTTTAAGATGTTTTCACTTAAACGTTGATGGGAGAGGTATAAGGGTTTACAATATTAGTTACACTGAAAAATGAAATTACATAGAAAAGAGGTTGAGTCTTGCCTGTAGTTCACTTCCTCATTAAAACTACCCCAAAGAGAAGCACTTATGAACACAGGACCAATCAATGCTCCCATTTGAAGTAATCTTAATGTGTTGAACTCTGTGATTAAATGAGCATTGCATGGAGAACGCAGTCTGTAGTTCTTGAAGGCAATTGTCTCTTGAAGCACTGATCACTTGAAACTACCCCAACAAATAGCACTTACCAAATACAACAGACGAGTTAGTGCCATTGTGAGGGTACAGAGGGTGACGGTAGTAGCAGCTGAAAATCTTGTCCAATTTCTAGCCTGAAAGTCGGTAGGACCGGACGAGATCCTTTGCAGTCAGAGACACGTGGAGAATGTTGCCTGCTTTAAGGAAGAGCTGGTCTGAGCCATGTGGTTTACCAGCTCCCAATATAAGTGTGTCCATGCCCCCTTGTCTTTGCCGTGGTCGTTGACACTCTGCTTTTCTGTAAAGCCCATCAAGTTTTGATTGCCGATATAACATCTTTGGAACGACTCAGCATTTTTCAGCATGGGTGGACTTTTCACACATTTAAAAGCACTTCATGCAAACACAACAATTATGAACTTTATTGCCCCTGAATTTAGAAAAGAGGTCAAGTCATTTTTAAAGGAAAGGCCTACACTAAATACATAAACAGGAAGGGGCAGACCAAACCTCTAGGTAAACCAGCACCATCTAGTGTTTACACTGCATATGCTGCAACATGATTGCACTAAAGAGAAGCACTTATTCTTATATAGTATCAGGAATGCTTGCCTTTGTAGTCATCTAAAGGGGCTTTGGAAATGTAAGGGACCAAACATGGACACAGGGGAGTCAGTCAGCAAATATTTACCCCAACTTGATAGCACTTTCTACTTTGGTTGAAAAGAAAGATGCTAAAGTTAGAGTAGATATCGACTGATTTTTTTAGACAAGAGGGAGAGTGCAAAAATGGCTGCAGAGGAGGATGCAAAATAGTGTCCAAATGTTGCTCCAAGTCATTAGCACTTAAAAGTTACAAGATGGAGGGTATGAAGCAAAGACCTACACTAATACAACAACAGAGAGTGGCAGACCAAACTTCTAGGTAAACAGCACCCTCTAGTGTTTTGAAAGGAAAGGCCTACACTTATGAACAATTATAAAAAATACATGGACACAGGGGAGTCAGTCAGCATATATTTACCCCAACTTGATAGCACTTTCTACTGTGGTTGAAAAGAAAGATGCAAAAGTTAGAGTAGATATCAACTGTTATTCAGTCAAGAGGGCAAGGAAATGAAAAATAACAGAAGAGAAGGAAGCTAAAAGTGTCCAAATGTTGCTTTAAGATGTTTTCACTTAAACGTTGATGGGAGAGGTATAAGGGTTTACAATATTAGTTACACTGAAAAATGAAATTCCATAGAAAAGAGGTTTAGTCTTGCCTGTAGTTCACTTCCTCATTAAAACTACCCCAAAGAGAAGCACTTATGAACACAGGACCAATCAATGCTCCCATTTGAAGTAATCTTAATGTGTTGAACTCTGTGATTAAATGAGCATTGCATGGAGAACGCAGTCTGTAGTTCTTGAAGGCAATTGTCTCTTGAAGCACTGATCACTTGAAACTACCCCAACAAATAGCACTTACCAAATACAACAGACGAGTTAGTGCCATTGTGAGGGTACAGAGGGTGACGGTAGTAGCAGCTGAAAATCTTGTCCAATTTCTAGCCTGAAAGTCGGTAGGACCGGAAGAGATCCTTTGCAGTCAGAGACACGTGGAGAATGTTGCCTGCTTTAAGGAAGAGCTGGTCTGAGCCATGTGGTTTACCAGCTCCCAATATAAGTGTGTCCATGCCCCCTTGTCTTTGCCGTGGTCGTTGACACTCTGCTTTTCTGTAAAGCCCATCAAGTTTTGATTGCCGATATAACATCTTTGGAACGACTCAGCATTTTTCAGCATGGGTGGACTTTTCACACATTTAAAAGCACTTCATGCAAACACAACAATTATGAACTTTATTGCCCCTGAATTTAGAAAAGAGGTCAAGTAATTTTTAAAGGAAAGGCCTACACTAAATACATAAACAGGAAGGGGCAGACCAAACCTCTAGGTAAACCAGCACCATCTAGTGTTTACACTGCATATGCTGCAACATGATTGCACTAAAGAGAAGCACTTATTCTTATATAGTATCAGGAATGCTTGCCTTTGTAGTCATCTAAAGGGGCTTTGGAAATGTAAGGGACCAAACATGGACACAGGGGAGTCAGTCAGCAAATATTTACCCCAACTTGATAGCACTTTCTACTTTGGTTGAAAAGAAAGATGCTAAAGTTAGAGTAGATATCGACTGATTTTTTTAGACAAGAGGGAGAGTGCAAAAATGGCTGCAGAGGAGGATGCAAAATAGTGTCCAAATGTTGCTCCAAGTCATTAGCACTTAAAAGTTACAAGATGGAGGGTATGAAGCAAAGACCTACACTAATACAAAAACAGAGAGTGGCAGACCAAACTTCTAGGTAAACAGCACCCTCTAGTGTTTTGAAAGGAAAGGCTAACACTTATGAACAATTATAAAAAATACATGGACACAGGGGAGTCAGTCAGCATATATTTACCCCAACTTGATAGCACTTTCTACTGTGGTTGAAAAGAAAGATGCAAAAGTTAGAGTAGATATCAACTGTTATTCAGTCAAGAGGGCAAGGAAATGAAAAATAACAGAAGAGAAGGAAGCTAAAAGTGTCCAAATGTTGCTTTAAGATGTTTTCACTTAAACGTTGATGGGAGAGGTATAAGGGTTTACAATATTAGTTACACTGAAAAATGAAATTCCATAGAAAAGAGGTTGAGTCTTGCCTGTAGTTCACTTCCTCATTAAAACTACCCCAAAGAGAAGCACTTATGAACACAGGACCAATCAATGCTCCCATTTGAAGTAATCTTAATGTGTTGAACTCTGTGATTAAATGAGCATTGCATGGAGAACGCAGTCTGTAGTTCTTGAAGGCAATTGTCTCTTGAAGCACTGATCACTTGAAACTACCCCAACAAATAGCACTTACCAAATACAACAGACGAGTTAGTGCCATTGTGAGGGTACAGAGGGTGACGGTAGTAGCAGCTGAAAATCTTGTCCAATTTCTAGCCTGAAAGTCGGTAGGACCGGACGAGATCCTTTGCAGTCAGAGACACGTGGAGAATGTTGCCTGCTTTAAGGAAGAGCTGGTCTGAGCCATGTGGTTTACCAGCACCCAATATAAGTGTGTCCATGCCCCCTTGTCTTTGCCGTGGTCGTTGACACTCTGCTTTTCTGTAAAGCCCATCAAGTTTTGATTGCCGATATAACATCTTTGGAACGACTCAGCATTTTTCAGCATGGGTGGACTTTTCACACATTTACAAGCACTTCATGCAAACACAACAATTATGAACTTTATTGCCCCTGAATTTAGAAAAGAGGTCAAGTCATTTTTTAAAGGAAAGGCCTACACTAAATACATAAACAGGAAGGGGCAGACCAAACCTCTAGGTAAACCAGCACCATCTAGTGTTTACACTGCATATGCTGCAACATGATTGCACTAAAGAGAAGCACTTATTCTTATATAGTATCAGGAATGCTTGCCTTTGTAGTCATCTAAAGGGGCTTTGGAAATGTAAGGGACCAAACATGGACACAGGGGAGTCAGTCAGCAAATATTTACCCCAACTTGATAGCACTTTCTACTTTGGTTGAAAAGAAAGATGCTAAAGTTAGAGTAGATATCGACTGATTTTTTTAGACAAGAGGGAGAGTGCAAAAATGGCTGCAGAGGAGGATGCAAAATAGTGTCCAAATGTTGTTCCAAGTCATTAGCACTTAAAAGTTACAAGATGAAGGGAGAGGTATGAAGCAAAGACCTACACTAATACAAAAACAGAGAGTGGCAGACCAAACTTCTAGGTAAACAGCACCCTCTAGTGTTTTGAAAGGAAAGGCCTACACTTATGAACAATTATAAAAAATACATGGACACAGGGGAGTCAGTCAGCATATATGTACCCCAACTTGATAGCACTTTCTACTGTGGTTGAAAAGAAAGATGCAAAAGTTAGAGTAGATATCAACTGTTATTCAGTCAAGAGGGCAAGGAAATGAAAAAATAACAGCAGAGAAGGATGCCAAAAGTGTCCAAATGTTGCTTTAAGATGTTTTCACTTAAACGTTGATGGGAGAGGTATAAGGGTTTACAATATTAGTTACACTGAAAAATGAAATTCCATAGAAAAGAGGTTGAGTCTTGCCTGTAGTTCACTTCCTCATTAAAACTACCCCAAAGAGAAGCACTTATGAACACAGGACCAATCAATGCTTCCATTTGAAGTAATCTTAATGTGTTGAACTCTGTGATTAAATGAGCATTGCATGGAGAACGCAGTCTGTAGTTCTTGAAGGCAATTGTCTCTTGAAGCACTGATCACTTGAAACTACCCCAACAAATAGCACTTACCAAATACAACAGACGAGTTAGTGCCATTGTGAGGGTACAGAGGGTGACGGTAGTAGCAGCTGAAAATCTTGTCCAATTTCTAGCCTGAAAGTCGGTAGGACCGGAAGAGATCCTTTGCAGTCAGAGACACGTGGAGAATGTTGCCTGCTTTAAGGAAGAGCTGGTCTGAGCCATGTGGTTTACCAGCTCCCAATATAAGTGTGTCCATGCCCCCTTGTCTTTGCCGTGGTCGTTGACACTCTGCTTTTCTGTAAAGCCCATCAAGTTTTGATTGCCGATATAACATCTTTGGAACGACTCAGCATTTTTCAGCATGGGTGGACTTTTCACACATTTAAAAGCACTTCATGCAAACACAACAATTATGAACTTTATTGCCCCTGAATTTAGAAAAGAGGTCAAGTCATTTTTAAAGGAAAGGCCTACACTAAATACATAAACAGGAAGGGGCAGACCAAACCTCTAGGTAAACCAGCACCATCTAGTGTTTACACTGCATATGCTGCAACATGATTGCACTAAAGAGAAGCACTTATTCTTATATAGTATCAGGTATGCTTGCCTTTGTAGTCATCTAAAGGGGCTTTGGAAATGTGAGGGACCAAACATGGACACAGGGGAGTCAGTCAGCAAATATTTACCCCAACTTGATAGCACTTTCTACTTTGGTTGAAAAGAAAGATGCTAAAGTTAGAGTAGATATCGACTGATTTTTTTAGACAAGAGGGAGAGTGCAAAAATGGCTGCAGAGGAGGATGCAAAATAGTGTCCAAATGTTGCTCCAAGTCATTAGCACTTAAAAGTTACAAGATGGAGGGAGAGGTATGAATCAAAGACCTACACTAATACAAAAACAGAGAGTGGCAGACCAAACTTCTAGGTAAACAGCACCCTCTAGTGTTTTGAAAGGAAAGGTCTACACTAATGAACAATTATAAAAAATACATGGACACAGGGGAGTCAGTCAGCATATATTTACCCCAACTTGATAGCACTTTCTACTGTGGTTGAAAAGAAAGATGCAAAAGTTAGAGTAGATATCAACTGTTATTCAGTCAAGAGGGCAAGGAAATGAAAAATAACAGCAGAGAAGGATGCAAAAAAAGTGTCCAAATGTTGCTTTAAGATGTTTTCACTTAAACGTTGATGGGAGAGGTATAAGGGTTTACAATATTAGTTACACTGAAAAATGAAATTCCATAGAAAAGAGGTTGAGTCTTGCCTGTAGTTCACTTCCTCATTAAAACTACCCCAAAGAGAAGCACTTATGAACACAGGACCAATCAATGCTCCCATTTGAAGTAATCTTAATGTGTTGAACTCTGTGATTAAATGAGCATTGCATGGAGAACGCAGTCTGTAGTTCTTGAAGGCAATTGTCTCTTGAAGCACTGATCACTTGAAACTACCCCAACAAATAGCACTTACCAAATACAACAGACGAGTTAGTGCCATTGTGAGGGTACAGAGGGTGACGGTAGTAGCAGCTGAAAATCTTGTCCAATTTCTAGCCTGAAAGTCGGTAGGACCGGACGAGATCCTTTGCAGTCAGAGACACGTGGAGAATGTTGCCTGCTTTAAGGAAGAGCTGGTCTGAGCCATGTGGTTTACCAGCTCCCAATATAAGTGTGTCCATGCCCCCTTGTCTTTGCCGTGGTCGTTGACACTCTGCTTTTCTGTAAAGCCCATCAAGTTTTGATTGCCGATATAACATCTTTGGAACGACTCAGCATTTTTCAGCATGGGTGGACTTTTCACACATTTAAAAGCACTTCATGCAAACACAACAATTATGAACTTTATTGCCCCTGAAATTAGAAAAGAGGTCAAGTCATTTTTAAAGGAAAGGCCTACACTAAATACATAAACAGGAAGGGGCAGACCAAACCTCTAGGTAAACCAGCACCATCTAGTGTTTACACTGCATATGCTGCAACATGATTGCACTAAAGAGAAGCACTTATTCTTATATAGTATCAGGAATGCTTGCCTTTGTAGTCATCTAAAGGGGCTTTGGAAATGTAAGGGACCAAACATGGACACAGGGGAGTCAGTCAGCAAATATTTACCCCAACTTGATAGCACTTTCTACTTTGGTTGAAAAGAAAGATGCTAAAGTTAGAGTAGATATCGACTGATTTTTTTAGACAAGAGGGAGAGTGCAAAAATGGCTGCAGAGGAGGATGCAAAATAGTGTCCAAATGTTGCTCCAAGTCATTAGCACTTAAAAGTTACAAGATGGAGGGAGAGGTATGAAGCAAAGACCTACACTAATACAAAAACAGAGAGTGGCAGACCAAACTTCTAGGTAAACAGCACCCTCTAGTGTTTTGAAAGGAAAGGCCTACACTTATGAACAATTATAAAAAATACATGGACACAGGGGAGTCAGTCAGCATATATTTACCCCAACTTGATAGCACTTTCTACTGTGGTTGAAAAGAAAGATGCAAAAGTTAGAGTAGATATCAACTGTTATTCAGTCAAGAGGGCAAGGAAATGAAAAATAACAGCAGAGAAGGATGCCAAAAGTGTCCAAATGTTGCTTTAAGATGTTTTCACTTAAACGTTGATGGGAGAGGTATAAGGGTTTACAATATTAGTTACACTGAAAAATGAAATTCCATAGAAAAGAGGTTGAGTCTTGCCTGTAGTTCACTTCCTCATTAAAACTACCCCAAAGAGAAGCACTTATGAACACAGGACCAATCAATGCTCCCATTTGAAGTAATCTTAATGTGTTGAACTCTGTGATTAAATGAGCATTGCATGGAGAACGCAGTCTGTAGTTCTTGAAGGCAATTGTCTCTTGAAGCACTGATCACTTGAAACTACCCCAACAAATAGCACTTACCAAATACAACAGACGAGTTAGTGCCATTGTGAGGGTACAGAGGGTGACGGTAGTAGCAGCTGAAAATCTTGTCCAATTTCTAGCCTGAAAGTCGGTAGGACCGGAAGAGATCCTTTGCAGTCAGAGACACGTGGATAATGTTGCCTGCTTTAAGGAAGAGCTGGTCTGAGCCATGTGGTTTACCAGCTCCCAAAATAAGTGTGTCCATGCCCCCTTGTCTTTGCCGTGGTCGTTGACACTCTGCTTTTCTGTAAAGCCCATCAAGTTTTGATTACCGATATAACATCTTTGGAACGACTCAGCATTTTTCAGCATGGGTGGACTTTTCACACATTTAAAAGCACTTCATGCAAACACAACAATTATGAACTTTATTGCCCCTGAAATTAGAAAAGAGGTCAAGTCATTTTTAAAGGAAAGGCCTACACTAAATACATAAACAGGAAGGGGCAGACCAAACCTCTAGGTAAACCAGCACCATCTAGTGTTTACACTGCATATGCTGCAACATGATTGCACTAAAGAGAAGCACTTATTCTTATATAGTATCAGGTATGCTTGCCTTTGTAGTCATCTAAAGGGGCTTTGGAAATGTGAGGGACCAAACATGGACACAGGGGAGTCAGTCAGCAAATATTTACCCCAACTTGATAGCACTTTCTACTTTGGTTGAAAAGAAAGATGCTAAAGTTAGAGTAGATATCGACTGATTTTTTTAGACAAGAGGGAGAGTGCAAACATGGCTGCAGAGGAGGATGCAAAATAGTGTCCAAATGTTGCTCCAAGTCATTAGCACTTAAAAGTTACAAGATGGAGGGAGAGGTATGAAGCAAAGACCTACACTAATACAAAAACAGAGAGTGGCAGACCAAACTTCTAGGTAAACAGCACCCTCTAGTGTTTTGAAAGGAAAGGCCTACACTTATGAACAATTATAAAAAATACATGGACACAGGGGAGTCAGTCAGCATATATTTACCCCAACTTGATAGCACTTTCTACTGTGGTTGAAAAGAAAGATGCAAAAGTTAGAGTAGATATCAACTGTTATTCAGTCAAGAGGGCAAGGAAATGAAAAATAACAGCAGAGAAGGATGCCAAAAGTGTCCAAATGTTGCTTTAAGATGTTTTCACTTAAACGTTGATGGGAGAGGTATAAGGGTTTACAATATTAGTTACACTGAAAAATGAAATTCCATAGAAAAGAGGTTGAGTCTTGCCTGTAGTTCACTTCCTCATTAAAACTACCCCAAAGAGAAGCACTTATGAACACAGGACCAATCAATGCTCCCATTTGAAGTAATCTTAATGTGTTGAACTCTGTGATTAAATGAGCATTGCATGGAGAACGCAGTCTGTAGTTCTTGAAGGCAATTGTCTCTTGAAGCACTGATCACTTGAAACTACCCCAACAAATAGCACTTACCAAATACAACAGACGAGTTAGTGCCATTGTGAGGGTACAGAGGGTGACGGTAGTAGCAGCTGAAAATCTTGTCCAATTTCTAGCCTGAAAGTCGGTAGGACCGGAAGAGATCCTTTGCAGTCAGAGACACGTGGAGAATGTTGCCTGCTTTAAGGAAGAGCTGGTCTGAGCCATGTGGTTTACCAGCTCCCAATATAAGTGTGTCCATGCCCCCTTGTCTTTGCCGTGGTCGTTGACACTCTGCTTTTCTGTAAAGCCCATCAAGTTTTGATTGCCGATATAACATCTTTGGAACGACTCAGCATTTTTCAGCATGGGTGGACTTTTCACACATTTAAAAGCACTTCATGCAAACACAACAATTATGAACTTTATTGCCCCTGAATTTAGAAAAGAGGTCAAGTCATTTTTAAAGGAAAGGCCTACACTAAATACATAAACAGGAAGGGGCAGACCAAACCTCTAGGTAAACCAGCACCATCTAGTGTTTACACTGCATATGCTGCAACATGATTGCACTAAAGAGAAGCACTTATTCTTATATAGTATCAGGAATGCTTGCCTTTGTAGTCATCTAAAGGGGCTTTGGAAATGTAAGGGACCAAACATGGACACAGGGGAGTCAGTCAGCAAATATTTACCCCAACTTGATAGCACTTTCTACTTTGGTTGAAAAGAAAGATGCTAAAGTTAGAGTAGATATCGACTGATTTTTTTAGACAAGAGGGAGAGTGCAAAAATGGCTGCAGAGGAGGATGCAAAATAGTGTCCAAATGTTGCTCCAAGTCATTAGCACTTAAAAGTTACAAGATGGAGGGAGAGGTATGAAGCAAAGACCTACACTAATACAAAAACAGAGAGTGGCAGACCAAACTTCTAGGTAAACAGCACCCTCTAGTGTTTTGAAAGGAAAGGCCTACACTTATGAACAATTATAAAAAATACATGGACACAGGGGAGTCAGTCAGCATATATTTACCCCAACTTGATAGCACTTTCTACTGTGGTTGAAAAGAAAGATGCAAAAGTTAGAGTAGATATCAACTGTTATTCAGTCAAGAGGGCAAGGAAATGAAAAATAACAGCAGAGAAGGATGCCAAAAGTGTCCAAATGTTGCTTTAAGATGTTTTCACTTAAACGTTGATGGGAGAGGTATAAGGGTTTACAATATTAGTTACAGTGAAAAATGAAATTCCATAGAAAAGAGGTTGAGTCATGCCTGTAGTTCACTTCCTCATTAAAACTACCCCAAAGAGAAGCACTTATGAACACAGGACCAATCAATGCTCCCATTTGAAGTAATCTTAATGTGTTGAACTCTGTGATTAAATGAGCATTGCATGGAGAACGCAGTCTGTAGTTCTTGAAGGCAATTGTCTCTTGAAGCACTGATCACTTGAAACTACCCCAACAAATAGCACTTACCAAATACAACAGACGAGTTAGTGCCATTGTGAGGGTACAGAGGGTGACGGTAGTAGCAGCTGAAAATCTTGTCCAATTTCTAGCCTGAAAGTCGGTAGGACCGGACGAGATCCTTTGCAGTCAGAGACACGTGGAGAATGTTGCCTGCTTTAAGGAAGAGCTGGTCTGAGCCATGTGGTTTACCAGCTCCCAATATAAGTGTGTCCATGCCCCCTTGTCTTTGCCGTGGTCGTTGACACTCTGCTTTTCTGTAAAGCCCATCAAGTTTTGATTGCCGATATAACATCTTTGGAACGACTCAGCATTTTTCAGCATGGGTGGACTTTTCACACATTTAAAAGCACTTCATGCAAACACAACAATTATGAACTTTATTGCCCCTGAATTTAGAAAAGAGGTCAAGTCATTTTTAAAGGAAAGGCCTACACTAAATACATAAACAGGAAGGGGCAGACCAAACCTCTAGGTAAACCAGCACCATCTAGTGTTTACACTGCATATGCTGCAACATGATTGCACTAAAGAGAAGCACTTATTCTTATATAGTATCAGGAATGCTTGCCTTTGTAGTCATCTAAAGGGGCCTTGGAAATGTAAGGGACCAAACATGGACACAGGGGAGTCAGTCAGCAAATATTTACCCCAACTTGATAGCACTTTCTACTTTGGTTGAAAAGAAAGATGCTAAAGTTAGAGTAGATATCGACTGATTTTTTTAGACAAGAGGGAGAGTGCAAAAATGGCTGCAGAGGAGGATGCAAAATAGTGTCCAAATGTTGCTCCAAGTCATTAGCACTTAAAAGTTACAAGATGGAGGGAGAGGTATGAAGCAAAGACCTACACTAATACAAAAACAGAGAGTGGCAGACCAAACTTCTAGGTAAACAGCACCCTCTAGTGTTTTGAAAGGAAAGGCCTACACTTATGAACAATTATAAAAAATACATGGACACAGGGGAGTCAGTCAGCATATATTTACCCCAACTTGATAGCACTTTCTACTGTGGTTGAAAAGAAAGATGCAAAAGTTAGAGTAGATATCAACTGTTATTCAGTCAAGAGGGCAAGGACATGAAAAATAACAGAAGAGAAGGAAGCTAAAAGTGTCCAAATGTTGCTTTAAGATGTTTTCACTTAAACGTTGATGGGAGAGGTATAAGGGTTTACAATATTAGTTACACTGAAAAATGAAATTACATAGAAAAGAGGTTGAGTCTTGCCTGTAGTTCACTTCCTCATTAAAACTACCCCAAAGAGAAGCACTTATGAACACAGGACCAATCAATGCTCCCATTTGAAGTAATCTTAATGTGTTGAACTCTGTGATTAAATGAGCATTGCATGGAGAACGCAGTCTGTAGTTCTTGAAGGCAATTGTCTCTTGAAGCACTGATCACTTGAAACTACCCCAACAAATAGCACTTACCAAATACAACAGACGAGTTAGTGCCATTGTGAGGGTACAGAGGGTGACGGTAGTAGCAGCTGAAAATCTTGTCCAATTTCTAGCCTGAAAGTCGGTAGGACCGGACGAGATCCTTTGCAGTCAGAGACACGTGGAGAATGTTGCCTGCTTTAAGGAAGAGCTGGTCTGAGCCATGTGGTTTACCAGCTCCCAATATAAGTGTGTCCATGCCCCCTTGTCTTTGCCGTGGTCGTTGACACTCTGCTTTTCTGTAAAGCCCATCAAGTTTTGATTGCCGATATAACATCTTTGGAACGACTCAGCATTTTTCAGCATGGGTGGACTTTTCACACATTTAAAAGCACTTCATGCAAACACAACAATTATGAACTTTATTGCCCCTGAATTTAGAAAAGAGGTCAAGTCATTTTTAAAGGAAAGGCCTACACTAAATACATAAACAGGAAGGGGCAGACCAAACCTCTAGGTAAACCAGCACCATCTAGTGTTTACACTGCATATGCTGCAACATGATTGCACTAAAGAGAAGCACTTATTCTTATATAGTATCAGGAATGCTTGCCTTTGTAGTCATCTAAAGGGGCTTTGGAAATGTAAGGGACCAAACATGGACACAGGGGAGTCAGTCAGCAAATATTTACCCCAACTTGATAGCACTTTCTACTTTGGTTGAAAAGAAAGATGCTAAAGTTAGAGTAGATATCGACTGATTTTTTTAGACAAGAGGGAGAGTGCAAAAATGGCTGCAGAGGAGGATGCAAAATAGTGTCCAAATGTTGCTCCAAGTCATTAGCACTTAAAAGTTACAAGATGGAGGGAGAGGTATGAAGCAAAGACCTACACTAATACAAAAACAGAGAGTGGCAGACCAAACTTCTAGGTAAACAGCACCCTCTAGTGTTTTGAAAGGAAAGGCCTACACTTATGAACAATTATAAAAAATACATGGACACAGGGGAGTCAGTCAGCATATATTTACCCCAACTTGATAGCACTTTCTACTGTGGTTGAAAAGAAAGATGCAAAAGTTAGAGTAGATATCAACTGTTATTCAGTCAAGAGGGCAAGGAAATGAAAAATAACAGCAGAGAAGGATGCCAAAAGTGTCCAAATGTTGCTTTAAGATGTTTTCACTTAAACGTTGATGGGAGAGGTATAAGGGTTTACAATATTAGTTACAGTGAAAAATGAAATTCCATAGAAAAGAGGTTGAGTCATGCCTGTAGTTCACTTCCTCATTAAAACTACCCCAAAGAGAAGCACTTATGAACACAGGACCAATCAATGCTCCCATTTGAAGTAATCTTAATGTGTTGAACTCTGTGATTAAATGAGCATTGCATGGAGAACGCAGTCTGTAGTTCTTGAAGGCAATTGTCTCTTGAAGCACTGATCACTTGAAACTACCCCAACAAATAGCACTTACCAAATACAACAGACGAGTTAGTGCCATTGTGAGGGTACAGAGGGTGACGGTAGTAGCAGCTGAAAATCTTGTCCAATTTCTAGCCTGAAAGTCGGTAGGACCGGACGAGATCCTTTGCAGTCAGAGACACGTGGAGAATGTTGCCTGCTTTAAGGAAGAGCTGGTCTGAGCCATGTGGTTTACCAGCTCCCAATATAAGTGTGTCCATGCCCCCTTGTCTTTGCCGTGGTCGTTGACACTCTGCTTTTCTGTAAAGCCCATCAAGTTTTGATTGCCGATATAACATCTTTGGAACGACTCAGCATTTTTCAGCATGGGTGGACTTTTCACACATTTAAAAGCACTTCATGCAAACACAACAATTATGAACTTTATTGCCCCTGAATTTAGAAAAGAGGTCAAGTCATTTTTAAAGGAAAGGCCTACACTAAATACATAAACAGGAAGGGGCAGACCAAACCTCTAGGTAAACCAGCACCATCTAGTGTTTACACTGCATATGCTGCAACATGATTGCACTAAAGAGAAGCACTTATTCTTATATAGTATCAGGAATGCTTGCCTTTGTAGTCATCTAAAGGGGCCTTGGAAATGTAAGGGACCAAACATGGACACAGGGGAGTCAGTCAGCAAATATTTACCCCAACTTGATAGCACTTTCTACTTTGGTTGAAAAGAAAGATGCTAAAGTTAGAGTAGATATCGACTGATTTTTTTAGACAAGAGGGAGAGTGCAAAAATGGCTGCAGAGGAGGATGCAAAATAGTGTCCAAATGTTGCTCCAAGTCATTAGCACTTAAAAGTTACAAGATGGAGGGAGAGGTATGAAGCAAAGACCTACACTAATACAAAAACAGAGAGTGGCAGACCAAACTTCTAGGTAAACAGCACCCTCTAGTGTTTTGAAAGGAAAGGCCTACACTTATGAACAATTATAAAAAATACATGGACACAGGGGAGTCAGTCAGCATATATTTACCCCAACTTGATAGCACTTTCTACTGTGGTTGAAAAGAAAGATGCAAAAGTTAGAGTAGATATCAACTGTTATTCAGTCAAGAGGGCAAGGACATGAAAAATAACAGAAGAGAAGGAAGCTAAAAGTGTCCAAATGTTGCTTTAAGATGTTTTCACTTAAACGTTGATGGGAGAGGTATAAGGGTTTACAATATTAGTTACACTGAAAAATGAAATTACATAGAAAAGAGGTTGAGTCTTGCCTGTAGTTCACTTCCTCATTAAAACTACCCCAAAGAGAAGCACTTATGAACACAGGACCAATCAATGCTCCCATTTGAAGTAATCTTAATGTGTTGAACTCTGTGATTAAATGAGCATTGCATGGAGAACGCAGTCTGTAGTTCTTGAAGGCAATTGTCTCTTGAAGCACTGATCACTTGAAACTACCCCAACAAATAGCACTTACCAAATACAACAGACGAGTTAGTGCCATTGTGAGGGTACAGAGGGTGACGGTAGTAGCAGCTGAAAATCTTGTCCAATTTCTAGCCTGAAAGTCGGTAGGACCGGACGAGATCCTTTGCAGTCAGAGACACGTGGAGAATGTTGCCTGCTTTAAGGAAGAGCTGGTCTGAGCCATGTGGTTTACCAGCTCCCAATATAAGTGTGTCCATGCCCCCTTGTCTTTGCCGTGGTCGTTGACACTCTGCTTTTCTGTAAAGCCCATCAAGTTTTGATTGCCGATATAACATCTTTGGAACGACTCAGCATTTTTCAGCATGGGTGGACTTTTCACACATTTAAAAGCACTTCATGCAAACACAACAATTATGAACTTTATTGCCCCTGAATTTAGAAAAGAGGTCAAGTCATTTTTAAAGGAAAGGCCTACACTAAATACATAAACAGGAAGGGGCAGACCAAACCTCTAGGTAAACCAGCACCATCTAGTGTTTACACTGCATATGCTGCAACATGATTGCACTAAAGAGAAGCACTTATTCTTATATAGTATCAGGAATGCTTGCCTTTGTAGTCATCTAAAGGGGCTTTGGAAATGTAAGGGACCAAACATGGACACAGGGGAGTCAGTCAGCAAATATTTACCCCAACTTGATAGCACTTTCTACTTTGGTTGAAAAGAAAGATGCTAAAGTTAGAGTAGATATCGACTGATTTTTTTAGACAAGAGGGAGAGTGCAAAAATGGCTGCAGAGGAGGATGCAAAATAGTGTCCAAATGTTGCTCCAAGTCATTAGCACTTAAAAGTTACAAGATGGAGGGTATGAAGCAAAGACCTACACTAATACAACAACAGAGAGTGGCAGACCAAACTTCTAGGTAAACAGCACCCTCTAGTGTTTTGAAAGGAAAGGCCTACACTTATGAACAATTATAAAAAATACATGGACACAGGGGAGTCAGTCAGCATATATTTACCCCAACTTGATAGCACTTTCTACTGTGGTTGAAAAGAAAGATGCAAAAGTTAGAGTAGATATCAACTGTTATTCAGTCAAGAGGGCAAGGAAATGAAAAATAACAGAAGAGAAGGAAGCTAAAAGTGTCCAAATGTTGCTTTAAGATGTTTTCACTTAAACGTTGATGGGAGAGGTATAAGGGTTTACAATATTAGTTACACTGAAAAATGAAATTCCATAGAAAAGAGGTTTAGTCTTGCCTGTAGTTCACTTCCTCATTAAAACTACCCCAAAGAGAAGCACTTATGAACACAGGACCAATCAATGCTCCCATTTGAAGTAATCTTAATGTGTTGAACTCTGTGATTAAATGAGCATTGCATGGAGAACGCAGTCTGTAGTTCTTGAAGGCAATTGTCTCTTGAAGCACTGATCACTTGAAACTACCCCAACAAATAGCACTTACCAAATACAACAGACGAGTTAGTGCCATTGTGAGGGTACAGAGGGTGACGGTAGTAGCAGCTGAAAATCTTGTCCAATTTCTAGCCTGAAAGTCGGTAGGACCGGAAGAGATCCTTTGCAGTCAGAGACACGTGGAGAATGTTGCCTGCTTTAAGGAAGAGCTGGTCTGAGCCATGTGGTTTACCAGCTCCCAATATAAGTGTGTCCATGCCCCCTTGTCTTTGCCGTGGTCGTTGACACTCTGCTTTTCTGTAAAGCCCATCAAGTTTTGATTGCCGATATAACATCTTTGGAACGACTCAGCATTTTTCAGCATGGGTGGACTTTTCACACATTTAAAAGCACTTCATGCAAACACAACAATTATGAACTTTATTGCCCCTGAATTTAGAAAAGAGGTCAAGTAATTTTTAAAGGAAAGGCCTACACTAAATACATAAACAGGAAGGGGCAGACCAAACCTCTAGGTAAACCAGCACCATCTAGTGTTTACACTGCATATGCTGCAACATGATTGCACTAAAGAGAAGCACTTATTCTTATATAGTATCAGGAATGCTTGCCTTTGTAGTCATCTAAAGGGGCTTTGGAAATGTAAGGGACCAAACATGGACACAGGGGAGTCAGTCAGCAAATATTTACCCCAACTTGATAGCACTTTCTACTTTGGTTGAAAAGAAAGATGCTAAAGTTAGAGTAGATATCGACTGATTTTTTTAGACAAGAGGGAGAGTGCAAAAATGGCTGCAGAGGAGGATGCAAAATAGTGTCCAAATGTTGCTCCAAGTCATTAGCACTTAAAAGTTACAAGATGGAGGGTATGAAGCAAAGACCTACACTAATACAAAAACAGAGAGTGGCAGACCAAACTTCTAGGTAAACAGCACCCTCTAGTGTTTTGAAAGGAAAGGCTAACACTTATGAACAATTATAAAAAATACATGGACACAGGGGAGTCAGTCAGCATATATTTACCCCAACTTGATAGCACTTTCTACTGTGGTTGAAAAGAAAGATGCAAAAGTTAGAGTAGATATCAACTGTTATTCAGTCAAGAGGGCAAGGAAATGAAAAATAACAGAAGAGAAGGAAGCTAAAAGTGTCCAAATGTTGCTTTAAGATGTTTTCACTTAAACGTTGATGGGAGAGGTATAAGGGTTTACAATATTAGTTACACTGAAAAATGAAATTCCATAGAAAAGAGGTTGAGTCTTGCCTGTAGTTCACTTCCTCATTAAAACTACCCCAAAGAGAAGCACTTATGAACACAGGACCAATCAATGCTCCCATTTGAAGTAATCTTAATGTGTTGAACTCTGTGATTAAATGAGCATTGCATGGAGAACGCAGTCTGTAGTTCTTGAAGGCAATTGTCTCTTGAAGCACTGATCACTTGAAACTACCCCAACAAATAGCACTTACCAAATACAACAGACGAGTTAGTGCCATTGTGAGGGTACAGAGGGTGACGGTAGTAGCAGCTGAAAATCTTGTCCAATTTCTAGCCTGAAAGTCGGTAGGACCGGACGAGATCCTTTGCAGTCAGAGACACGTGGAGAATGTTGCCTGCTTTAAGGAAGAGCTGGTCTGAGCCATGTGGTTTACCAGCACCCAATATAAGTGTGTCCATGCCCCCTTGTCTTTGCCGTGGTCGTTGACACTCTGCTTTTCTGTAAAGCCCATCAAGTTTTGATTGCCGATATAACATCTTTGGAACGACTCAGCATTTTTCAGCATGGGTGGACTTTTCACACATTTACAAGCACTTCATGCAAACACAACAATTATGAACTTTATTGCCCCTGAATTTAGAAAAGAGGTCAAGTCATTTTTTAAAGGAAAGGCCTACACTAAATACATAAACAGGAAGGGGCAGACCAAACCTCTAGGTAAACCAGCACCATCTAGTGTTTACACTGCATATGCTGCAACATGATTGCACTAAAGAGAAGCACTTATTCTTATATAGTATCAGGAATGCTTGCCTTTGTAGTCATCTAAAGGGGCTTTGGAAATGTAAGGGACCAAACATGGACACAGGGGAGTCAGTCAGCAAATATTTACCCCAACTTGATAGCACTTTCTACTTTGGTTGAAAAGAAAGATGCTAAAGTTAGAGTAGATATCGACTGATTTTTTTAGACAAGAGGGAGAGTGCAAAAATGGCTGCAGAGGAGGATGCAAAATAGTGTCCAAATGTTGTTCCAAGTCATTAGCACTTAAAAGTTACAAGATGAAGGGAGAGGTATGAAGCAAAGACCTACACTAATACAAAAACAGAGAGTGGCAGACCAAACTTCTAGGTAAACAGCACCCTCTAGTGTTTTGAAAGGAAAGGCCTACACTTATGAACAATTATAAAAAATACATGGACACAGGGGAGTCAGTCAGCATATATGTACCCCAACTTGATAGCACTTTCTACTGTGGTTGAAAAGAAAGATGCAAAAGTTAGAGTAGATATCAACTGTTATTCAGTCAAGAGGGCAAGGAAATGAAAAAATAACAGCAGAGAAGGATGCCAAAAGTGTCCAAATGTTGCTTTAAGATGTTTTCACTTAAACGTTGATGGGAGAGGTATAAGGGTTTACAATATTAGTTACACTGAAAAATGAAATTCCATAGAAAAGAGGTTGAGTCTTGCCTGTAGTTCACTTCCTCATTAAAACTACCCCAAAGAGAAGCACTTATGAACACAGGACCAATCAATGCTTCCATTTGAAGTAATCTTAATGTGTTGAACTCTGTGATTAAATGAGCATTGCATGGAGAACGCAGTCTGTAGTTCTTGAAGGCAATTGTCTCTTGAAGCACTGATCACTTGAAACTACCCCAACAAATAGCACTTACCAAATACAACAGACGAGTTAGTGCCATTGTGAGGGTACAGAGGGTGACGGTAGTAGCAGCTGAAAATCTTGTCCAATTTCTAGCCTGAAAGTCGGTAGGACCGGAAGAGATCCTTTGCAGTCAGAGACACGTGGAGAATGTTGCCTGCTTTAAGGAAGAGCTGGTCTGAGCCATGTGGTTTACCAGCTCCCAATATAAGTGTGTCCATGCCCCCTTGTCTTTGCCGTGGTCGTTGACACTCTGCTTTTCTGTAAAGCCCATCAAGTTTTGATTGCCGATATAACATCTTTGGAACGACTCAGCATTTTTCAGCATGGGTGGACTTTTCACACATTTAAAAGCACTTCATGCAAACACAACAATTATGAACTTTATTGCCCCTGAATTTAGAAAAGAGGTCAAGTCATTTTTAAAGGAAAGGCCTACACTAAATACATAAACAGGAAGGGGCAGACCAAACCTCTAGGTAAACCAGCACCATCTAGTGTTTACACTGCATATGCTGCAACATGATTGCACTAAAGAGAAGCACTTATTCTTATATAGTATCAGGTATGCTTGCCTTTGTAGTCATCTAAAGGGGCTTTGGAAATGTGAGGGACCAAACATGGACACAGGGGAGTCAGTCAGCAAATATTTACCCCAACTTGATAGCACTTTCTACTTTGGTTGAAAAGAAAGATGCTAAAGTTAGAGTAGATATCGACTGATTTTTTTAGACAAGAGGGAGAGTGCAAAAATGGCTGCAGAGGAGGATGCAAAATAGTGTCCAAATGTTGCTCCAAGTCATTAGCACTTAAAAGTTACAAGATGGAGGGAGAGGTATGAATCAAAGACCTACACTAATACAAAAACAGAGAGTGGCAGACCAAACTTCTAGGTAAACAGCACCCTCTAGTGTTTTGAAAGGAAAGGTCTACACTAATGAACAATTATAAAAAATACATGGACACAGGGGAGTCAGTCAGCATATATTTACCCCAACTTGATAGCACTTTCTACTGTGGTTGAAAAGAAAGATGCAAAAGTTAGAGTAGATATCAACTGTTATTCAGTCAAGAGGGCAAGGAAATGAAAAATAACAGCAGAGAAGGATGCAAAAAAAGTGTCCAAATGTTGCTTTAAGATGTTTTCACTTAAACGTTGATGGGAGAGGTATAAGGGTTTACAATATTAGTTACACTGAAAAATGAAATTCCATAGAAAAGAGGTTGAGTCTTGCCTGTAGTTCACTTCCTCATTAAAACTACCCCAAAGAGAAGCACTTATGAACACAGGACCAATCAATGCTCCCATTTGAAGTAATCTTAATGTGTTGAACTCTGTGATTAAATGAGCATTGCATGGAGAACGCAGTCTGTAGTTCTTGAAGGCAATTGTCTCTTGAAGCACTGATCACTTGAAACTACCCCAACAAATAGCACTTACCAAATACAACAGACGAGTTAGTGCCATTGTGAGGGTACAGAGGGTGACGGTAGTAGCAGCTGAAAATCTTGTCCAATTTCTAGCCTGAAAGTCGGTAGGACCGGACGAGATCCTTTGCAGTCAGAGACACGTGGAGAATGTTGCCTGCTTTAAGGAAGAGCTGGTCTGAGCCATGTGGTTTACCAGCTCCCAATATAAGTGTGTCCATGCCCCCTTGTCTTTGCCGTGGTCGTTGACACTCTGCTTTTCTGTAAAGCCCATCAAGTTTTGATTGCCGATATAACATCTTTGGAACGACTCAGCATTTTTCAGCATGGGTGGACTTTTCACACATTTAAAAGCACTTCATGCAAACACAACAATTATGAACTTTATTGCCCCTGAAATTAGAAAAGAGGTCAAGTCATTTTTAAAGGAAAGGCCTACACTAAATACATAAACAGGAAGGGGCAGACCAAACCTCTAGGTAAACCAGCACCATCTAGTGTTTACACTGCATATGCTGCAACATGATTGCACTAAAGAGAAGCACTTATTCTTATATAGTATCAGGAATGCTTGCCTTTGTAGTCATCTAAAGGGGCCTTGGAAATGTAAGGGACCAAACATGGACACAGGGGAGTCAGTCAGCAAATATTTACCCCAACTTGATAGCACTTTCTACTTTGGTTGAAAAGAAAGATGCTAAAGTTAGAGTAGATATCGACTGATTTTTTTAGACAAGAGGGAGAGTGCAAAAATGGCTGCAGAGGAGGATGCAAAATAGTGTCCAAATGTTGCTCCAAGTCATTAGCACTTAAAAGTTACAAGATGGAGGGAGAGGTATGAAGCAAAGACCTACACTAATACAAAAACAGAGAGTGGCAGACCAAACTTCTAGGTAAACAGCACCCTCTAGTGTTTTGAAAGGAAAGGCCTACACTTATGAACAATTATAAAAAATACATGGACACAGGGGAGTCAGTCAGCATATATTTACCCCAACTTGATAGCACTTTCTACTGTGGTTGAAAAGAAAGATGCAAAAGTTAGAGTAGATATCAACTGTTATTCAGTCAAGAGGGCAAGGACATGAAAAATAACAGAAGAGAAGGAAGCTAAAAGTGTCCAAATGTTGCTTTAAGATGTTTTCACTTAAACGTTGATGGGAGAGGTATAAGGGTTTACAATATTAGTTACACTGAAAAATGAAATTACATAGAAAAGAGGTTGAGTCTTGCCTGTAGTTCACTTCCTCATTAAAACTACCCCAAAGAGAAGCACTTATGAACACAGGACCAATCAATGCTCCCATTTGAAGTAATCTTAATGTGTTGAACTCTGTGATTAAATGAGCATTGCATGGAGAACGCAGTCTGTAGTTCTTGAAGGCAATTGTCTCTTGAAGCACTGATCACTTGAAACTACCCCAACAAATAGCACTTACCAAATACAACAGACGAGTTAGTGCCATTGTGAGGGTACAGAGGGTGACGGTAGTAGCAGCTGAAAATCTTGTCCAATTTCTAGCCTGAAAGTCGGTAGGACCGGACGAGATCCTTTGCAGTCAGAGACACGTGGAGAATGTTGCCTGCTTTAAGGAAGAGCTGGTCTGAGCCATGTGGTTTACCAGCTCCCAATATAAGTGTGTCCATGCCCCCTTGTCTTTGCCGTGGTCGTTGACACTCTGCTTTTCTGTAAAGCCCATCAAGTTTTGATTGCCGATATAACATCTTTGGAACGACTCAGCATTTTTCAGCATGGGTGGACTTTTCACACATTTAAAAGCACTTCATGCAAACACAACAATTATGAACTTTATTGCCCCTGAATTTAGAAAAGAGGTCAAGTCATTTTTAAAGGAAAGGCCTACACTAAATACATAAACAGGAAGGGGCAGACCAAACCTCTAGGTAAACCAGCACCATCTAGTGTTTACACTGCATATGCTGCAACATGATTGCACTAAAGAGAAGCACTTATTCTTATATAGTATCAGGAATGCTTGCCTTTGTAGTCATCTAAAGGGGCTTTGGAAATGTAAGGGACCAAACATGGACACAGGGGAGTCAGTCAGCAAATATTTACCCCAACTTGATAGCACTTTCTACTTTGGTTGAAAAGAAAGATGCTAAAGTTAGAGTAGATATCGACTGATTTTTTTAGACAAGAGGGAGAGTGCAAAAATGGCTGCAGAGGAGGATGCAAAATAGTGTCCAAATGTTGCTCCAAGTCATTAGCACTTAAAAGTTACAAGATGGAGGGAGAGGTATGAAGCAAAGACCTACACTAATACAAAAACAGAGAGTGGCAGACCAAACTTCTAGGTAAACAGCACCCTCTAGTGTTTTGAAAGGAAAGGCCTACACTTATGAACAATTATAAAAAATACATGGACACAGGGGAGTCAGTCAGCATATATTTACCCCAACTTGATAGCACTTTCTACTGTGGTTGAAAAGAAAGATGCAAAAGTTAGAGTAGATATCAACTGTTATTCAGTCAAGAGGGCAAGGAAATGAAAAATAACAGCAGAGAAGGATGCCAAAAGTGTCCAAATGTTGCTTTAAGATGTTTTCACTTAAACGTTGATGGGAGAGGTATAAGGGTTTACAATATTAGTTACAGTGAAAAATGAAATTCCATAGAAAAGAGGTTGAGTCATGCCTGTAGTTCACTTCCTCATTAAAACTACCCCAAAGAGAAGCACTTATGAACACAGGACCAATCAATGCTCCCATTTGAAGTAATCTTAATGTGTTGAACTCTGTGATTAAATGAGCATTGCATGGAGAACGCAGTCTGTAGTTCTTGAAGGCAATTGTCTCTTGAAGCACTGATCACTTGAAACTACCCCAACAAATAGCACTTACCAAATACAACAGACGAGTTAGTGCCATTGTGAGGGTACAGAGGGTGACGGTAGTAGCAGCTGAAAATCTTGTCCAATTTCTAGCCTGAAAGTCGGTAGGACCGGACGAGATCCTTTGCAGTCAGAGACACGTGGAGAATGTTGCCTGCTTTAAGGAAGAGCTGGTCTGAGCCATGTGGTTTACCAGCTCCCAATATAAGTGTGTCCATGCCCCCTTGTCTTTGCCGTGGTCGTTGACACTCTGCTTTTCTGTAAAGCCCATCAAGTTTTGATTGCCGATATAACATCTTTGGAACGACTCAGCATTTTTCAGCATGGGTGGACTTTTCACACATTTAAAAGCACTTCATGCAAACACAACAATTATGAACTTTATTGCCCCTGAATTTAGAAAAGAGGTCAAGTCATTTTTAAAGGAAAGGCCTACACTAAATACATAAACAGGAAGGGGCAGACCAAACCTCTAGGTAAACCAGCACCATCTAGTGTTTACACTGCATATGCTGCAACATGATTGCACTAAAGAGAAGCACTTATTCTTATATAGTATCAGGAATGCTTGCCTTTGTAGTCATCTAAAGGGGCCTTGGAAATGTAAGGGACCAAACATGGACACAGGGGAGTCAGTCAGCAAATATTTACCCCAACTTGATAGCACTTTCTACTTTGGTTGAAAAGAAAGATGCTAAAGTTAGAGTAGATATCGACTGATTTTTTTAGACAAGAGGGAGAGTGCAAAAATGGCTGCAGAGGAGGATGCAAAATAGTGTCCAAATGTTGCTCCAAGTCATTAGCACTTAAAAGTTACAAGATGGAGGGAGAGGTATGAAGCAAAGACCTACACTAATACAAAAACAGAGAGTGGCAGACCAAACTTCTAGGTAAACAGCACCCTCTAGTGTTTTGAAAGGAAAGGCCTACACTTATGAACAATTATAAAAAATACATGGACACAGGGGAGTCAGTCAGCATATATTTACCCCAACTTGATAGCACTTTCTACTGTGGTTGAAAAGAAAGATGCAAAAGTTAGAGTAGATATCAACTGTTATTCAGTCAAGAGGGCAAGGACATGAAAAATAACAGAAGAGAAGGAAGCTAAAAGTGTCCAAATGTTGCTTTAAGATGTTTTCACTTAAACGTTGATGGGAGAGGTATAAGGGTTTACAATATTAGTTACACTGAAAAATGAAATTACATAGAAAAGAGGTTGAGTCTTGCCTGTAGTTCACTTCCTCATTAAAACTACCCCAAAGAGAAGCACTTATGAACACAGGACCAATCAATGCTCCCATTTGAAGTAATCTTAATGTGTTGAACTCTGTGATTAAATGAGCATTGCATGGAGAACGCAGTCTGTAGTTCTTGAAGGCAATTGTCTCTTGAAGCACTGATCACTTGAAACTACCCCAACAAATAGCACTTACCAAATACAACAGACGAGTTAGTGCCATTGTGAGGGTACAGAGGGTGACGGTAGTAGCAGCTGAAAATCTTGTCCAATTTCTAGCCTGAAAGTCGGTAGGACCGGACGAGATCCTTTGCAGTCAGAGACACGTGGAGAATGTTGCCTGCTTTAAGGAAGAGCTGGTCTGAGCCATGTGGTTTACCAGCTCCCAATATAAGTGTGTCCATGCCCCCTTGTCTTTGCCGTGGTCGTTGACACTCTGCTTTTCTGTAAAGCCCATCAAGTTTTGATTGCCGATATAACATCTTTGGAACGACTCAGCATTTTTCAGCATGGGTGGACTTTTCACACATTTAAAAGCACTTCATGCAAACACAACAATTATGAACTTTATTGCCCCTGAATTTAGAAAAGAGGTCAAGTCATTTTTAAAGGAAAGGCCTACACTAAATACATAAACAGGAAGGGGCAGACCAAACCTCTAGGTAAACCAGCACCATCTAGTGTTTACACTGCATATGCTGCAACATGATTGCACTAAAGAGAAGCACTTATTCTTATATAGTATCAGGAATGCTTGCCTTTGTAGTCATCTAAAGGGGCTTTGGAAATGTAAGGGACCAAACATGGACACAGGGGAGTCAGTCAGCAAATATTTACCCCAACTTGATAGCACTTTCTACTTTGGTTGAAAAGAAAGATGCTAAAGTTAGAGTAGATATCGACTGATTTTTTTAGACAAGAGGGAGAGTGCAAAAATGGCTGCAGAGGAGGATGCAAAATAGTGTCCAAATGTTGCTCCAAGTCATTAGCACTTAAAAGTTACAAGATGGAGGGTATGAAGCAAAGACCTACACTAATACAACAACAGAGAGTGGCAGACCAAACTTCTAGGTAAACAGCACCCTCTAGTGTTTTGAAAGGAAAGGCCTACACTTATGAACAATTATAAAAAATACATGGACACAGGGGAGTCAGTCAGCATATATTTACCCCAACTTGATAGCACTTTCTACTGTGGTTGAAAAGAAAGATGCAAAAGTTAGAGTAGATATCAACTGTTATTCAGTCAAGAGGGCAAGGAAATGAAAAATAACAGAAGAGAAGGAAGCTAAAAGTGTCCAAATGTTGCTTTAAGATGTTTTCACTTAAACGTTGATGGGAGAGGTATAAGGGTTTACAATATTAGTTACACTGAAAAATGAAATTCCATAGAAAAGAGGTTTAGTCTTGCCTGTAGTTCACTTCCTCATTAAAACTACCCCAAAGAGAAGCACTTATGAACACAGGACCAATCAATGCTCCCATTTGAAGTAATCTTAATGTGTTGAACTCTGTGATTAAATGAGCATTGCATGGAGAACGCAGTCTGTAGTTCTTGAAGGCAATTGTCTCTTGAAGCACTGATCACTTGAAACTACCCCAACAAATAGCACTTACCAAATACAACAGACGAGTTAGTGCCATTGTGAGGGTACAGAGGGTGACGGTAGTAGCAGCTGAAAATCTTGTCCAATTTCTAGCCTGAAAGTCGGTAGGACCGGAAGAGATCCTTTGCAGTCAGAGACACGTGGAGAATGTTGCCTGCTTTAAGGAAGAGCTGGTCTGAGCCATGTGGTTTACCAGCTCCCAATATAAGTGTGTCCATGCCCCCTTGTCTTTGCCGTGGTCGTTGACACTCTGCTTTTCTGTAAAGCCCATCAAGTTTTGATTGCCGATATAACATCTTTGGAACGACTCAGCATTTTTCAGCATGGGTGGACTTTTCACACATTTAAAAGCACTTCATGCAAACACAACAATTATGAACTTTATTGCCCCTGAATTTAGAAAAGAGGTCAAGTAATTTTTAAAGGAAAGGCCTACACTAAATACATAAACAGGAAGGGGCAGACCAAACCTCTAGGTAAACCAGCACCATCTAGTGTTTACACTGCATATGCTGCAACATGATTGCACTAAAGAGAAGCACTTATTCTTATATAGTATCAGGAATGCTTGCCTTTGTAGTCATCTAAAGGGGCTTTGGAAATGTAAGGGACCAAACATGGACACAGGGGAGTCAGTCAGCAAATATTTACCCCAACTTGATAGCACTTTCTACTTTGGTTGAAAAGAAAGATGCTAAAGTTAGAGTAGATATCGACTGATTTTTTTAGACAAGAGGGAGAGTGCAAAAATGGCTGCAGAGGAGGATGCAAAATAGTGTCCAAATGTTGCTCCAAGTCATTAGCACTTAAAAGTTACAAGATGGAGGGTATGAAGCAAAGACCTACACTAATACAAAAACAGAGAGTGGCAGACCAAACTTCTAGGTAAACAGCACCCTCTAGTGTTTTGAAAGGAAAGGCTAACACTTATGAACAATTATAAAAAATACATGGACACAGGGGAGTCAGTCAGCATATATTTACCCCAACTTGATAGCACTTTCTACTGTGGTTGAAAAGAAAGATGCAAAAGTTAGAGTAGATATCAACTGTTATTCAGTCAAGAGGGCAAGGAAATGAAAAATAACAGAAGAGAAGGAAGCTAAAAGTGTCCAAATGTTGCTTTAAGATGTTTTCACTTAAACGTTGATGGGAGAGGTATAAGGGTTTACAATATTAGTTACACTGAAAAATGAAATTCCATAGAAAAGAGGTTGAGTCTTGCCTGTAGTTCACTTCCTCATTAAAACTACCCCAAAGAGAAGCACTTATGAACACAGGACCAATCAATGCTCCCATTTGAAGTAATCTTAATGTGTTGAACTCTGTGATTAAATGAGCATTGCATGGAGAACGCAGTCTGTAGTTCTTGAAGGCAATTGTCTCTTGAAGCACTGATCACTTGAAACTACCCCAACAAATAGCACTTACCAAATACAACAGACGAGTTAGTGCCATTGTGAGGGTACAGAGGGTGACGGTAGTAGCAGCTGAAAATCTTGTCCAATTTCTAGCCTGAAAGTCGGTAGGACCGGACGAGATCCTTTGCAGTCAGAGACACGTGGAGAATGTTGCCTGCTTTAAGGAAGAGCTGGTCTGAGCCATGTGGTTTACCAGCACCCAATATAAGTGTGTCCATGCCCCCTTGTCTTTGCCGTGGTCGTTGACACTCTGCTTTTCTGTAAAGCCCATCAAGTTTTGATTGCCGATATAACATCTTTGGAACGACTCAGCATTTTTCAGCATGGGTGGACTTTTCACACATTTACAAGCACTTCATGCAAACACAACAATTATGAACTTTATTGCCCCTGAATTTAGAAAAGAGGTCAAGTCATTTTTTAAAGGAAAGGCCTACACTAAATACATAAACAGGAAGGGGCAGACCAAACCTCTAGGTAAACCAGCACCATCTAGTGTTTACACTGCATATGCTGCAACATGATTGCACTAAAGAGAAGCACTTATTCTTATATAGTATCAGGAATGCTTGCCTTTGTAGTCATCTAAAGGGGCTTTGGAAATGTAAGGGACCAAACATGGACACAGGGGAGTCAGTCAGCAAATATTTACCCCAACTTGATAGCACTTTCTACTTTGGTTGAAAAGAAAGATGCTAAAGTTAGAGTAGATATCGACTGATTTTTTTAGACAAGAGGGAGAGTGCAAAAATGGCTGCAGAGGAGGATGCAAAATAGTGTCCAAATGTTGTTCCAAGTCATTAGCACTTAAAAGTTACAAGATGAAGGGAGAGGTATGAAGCAAAGACCTACACTAATACAAAAACAGAGAGTGGCAGACCAAACTTCTAGGTAAACAGCACCCTCTAGTGTTTTGAAAGGAAAGGCCTACACTTATGAACAATTATAAAAAATACATGGACACAGGGGAGTCAGTCAGCATATATGTACCCCAACTTGATAGCACTTTCTACTGTGGTTGAAAAGAAAGATGCAAAAGTTAGAGTAGATATCAACTGTTATTCAGTCAAGAGGGCAAGGAAATGAAAAAATAACAGCAGAGAAGGATGCCAAAAGTGTCCAAATGTTGCTTTAAGATGTTTTCACTTAAACGTTGATGGGAGAGGTATAAGGGTTTACAATATTAGTTACACTGAAAAATGAAATTCCATAGAAAAGAGGTTGAGTCTTGCCTGTAGTTCACTTCCTCATTAAAACTACCCCAAAGAGAAGCACTTATGAACACAGGACCAATCAATGCTTCCATTTGAAGTAATCTTAATGTGTTGAACTCTGTGATTAAATGAGCATTGCATGGAGAACGCAGTCTGTAGTTCTTGAAGGCAATTGTCTCTTGAAGCACTGATCACTTGAAACTACCCCAACAAATAGCACTTACCAAATACAACAGACGAGTTAGTGCCATTGTGAGGGTACAGAGGGTGACGGTAGTAGCAGCTGAAAATCTTGTCCAATTTCTAGCCTGAAAGTCGGTAGGACCGGAAGAGATCCTTTGCAGTCAGAGACACGTGGAGAATGTTGCCTGCTTTAAGGAAGAGCTGGTCTGAGCCATGTGGTTTACCAGCTCCCAATATAAGTGTGTCCATGCCCCCTTGTCTTTGCCGTGGTCGTTGACACTCTGCTTTTCTGTAAAGCCCATCAAGTTTTGATTGCCGATATAACATCTTTGGAACGACTCAGCATTTTTCAGCATGGGTGGACTTTTCACACATTTAAAAGCACTTCATGCAAACACAACAATTATGAACTTTATTGCCCCTGAATTTAGAAAAGAGGTCAAGTCATTTTTAAAGGAAAGGCCTACACTAAATACATAAACAGGAAGGGGCAGACCAAACCTCTAGGTAAACCAGCACCATCTAGTGTTTACACTGCATATGCTGCAACATGATTGCACTAAAGAGAAGCACTTATTCTTATATAGTATCAGGTATGCTTGCCTTTGTAGTCATCTAAAGGGGCTTTGGAAATGTGAGGGACCAAACATGGACACAGGGGAGTCAGTCAGCAAATATTTACCCCAACTTGATAGCACTTTCTACTTTGGTTGAAAAGAAAGATGCTAAAGTTAGAGTAGATATCGACTGATTTTTTTAGACAAGAGGGAGAGTGCAAAAATGGCTGCAGAGGAGGATGCAAAATAGTGTCCAAATGTTGCTCCAAGTCATTAGCACTTAAAAGTTACAAGATGGAGGGAGAGGTATGAATCAAAGACCTACACTAATACAAAAACAGAGAGTGGCAGACCAAACTTCTAGGTAAACAGCACCCTCTAGTGTTTTGAAAGGAAAGGTCTACACTAATGAACAATTATAAAAAATACATGGACACAGGGGAGTCAGTCAGCATATATTTACCCCAACTTGATAGCACTTTCTACTGTGGTTGAAAAGAAAGATGCAAAAGTTAGAGTAGATATCAACTGTTATTCAGTCAAGAGGGCAAGGAAATGAAAAATAACAGCAGAGAAGGATGCAAAAAAAGTGTCCAAATGTTGCTTTAAGATGTTTTCACTTAAACGTTGATGGGAGAGGTATAAGGGTTTACAATATTAGTTACACTGAAAAATGAAATTCCATAGAAAAGAGGTTGAGTCTTGCCTGTAGTTCACTTCCTCATTAAAACTACCCCAAAGAGAAGCACTTATGAACACAGGACCAATCAATGCTCCCATTTGAAGTAATCTTAATGTGTTGAACTCTGTGATTAAATGAGCATTGCATGGAGAACGCAGTCTGTAGTTCTTGAAGGCAATTGTCTCTTGAAGCACTGATCACTTGAAACTACCCCAACAAATAGCACTTACCAAATACAACAGACGAGTTAGTGCCATTGTGAGGGTACAGAGGGTGACGGTAGTAGCAGCTGAAAATCTTGTCCAATTTCTAGCCTGAAAGTCGGTAGGACCGGACGAGATCCTTTGCAGTCAGAGACACGTGGAGAATGTTGCCTGCTTTAAGGAAGAGCTGGTCTGAGCCATGTGGTTTACCAGCTCCCAATATAAGTGTGTCCATGCCCCCTTGTCTTTGCCGTGGTCGTTGACACTCTGCTTTTCTGTAAAGCCCATCAAGTTTTGATTGCCGATATAACATCTTTGGAACGACTCAGCATTTTTCAGCATGGGTGGACTTTTCACACATTTAAAAGCACTTCATGCAAACACAACAATTATGAACTTTATTGCCCCTGAAATTAGAAAAGAGGTCAAGTCATTTTTAAAGGAAAGGCCTACACTAAATACATAAACAGGAAGGGGCAGACCAAACCTCTAGGTAAACCAGCACCATCTAGTGTTTACACTGCATATGCTGCAACATGATTGCACTAAAGAGAAGCACTTATTCTTATATAGTATCAGGAATGCTTGCCTTTGTAGTCATCTAAAGGGGCTTTGGAAATGTAAGGGACCAAACATGGACACAGGGGAGTCAGTCAGCAAATATTTACCCCAACTTGATAGCACTTTCTACTTTGGTTGAAAAGAAAGATGCTAAAGTTAGAGTAGATATCGACTGATTTTTTTAGACAAGAGGGAGAGTGCAAAAATGGCTGCAGAGGAGGATGCAAAATAGTGTCCAAATGTTGCTCCAAGTCATTAGCACTTAAAAGTTACAAGATGGAGGGAGAGGTATGAAGCAAAGACCTACACTAATACAAAAACAGAGAGTGGCAGACCAAACTTCTAGGTAAACAGCACCCTCTAGTGTTTTGAAAGGAAAGGCCTACACTTATGAACAATTATAAAAAATACATGGACACAGGGGAGTCAGTCAGCATATATTTACCCCAACTTGATAGCACTTTCTACTGTGGTTGAAAAGAAAGATGCAAAAGTTAGAGTAGATATCAACTGTTATTCAGTCAAGAGGGCAAGGAAATGAAAAATAACAGCAGAGAAGGATGCCAAAAGTGTCCAAATGTTGCTTTAAGATGTTTTCACTTAAACGTTGATGGGAGAGGTATAAGGGTTTACAATATTAGTTACACTGAAAAATGAAATTCCATAGAAAAGAGGTTGAGTCTTGCCTGTAGTTCACTTCCTCATTAAAACTACCCCAAAGAGAAGCACTTATGAACACAGGACCAATCAATGCTCCCATTTGAAGTAATCTTAATGTGTTGAACTCTGTGATTAAATGAGCATTGCATGGAGAACGCAGTCTGTAGTTCTTGAAGGCAATTGTCTCTTGAAGCACTGATCACTTGAAACTACCCCAACAAATAGCACTTACCAAATACAACAGACGAGTTAGTGCCATTGTGAGGGTACAGAGGGTGACGGTAGTAGCAGCTGAAAATCTTGTCCAATTTCTAGCCTGAAAGTCGGTAGGACCGGAAGAGATCCTTTGCAGTCAGAGACACGTGGATAATGTTGCCTGCTTTAAGGAAGAGCTGGTCTGAGCCATGTGGTTTACCAGCTCCCAAAATAAGTGTGTCCATGCCCCCTTGTCTTTGCCGTGGTCGTTGACACTCTGCTTTTCTGTAAAGCCCATCAAGTTTTGATTACCGATATAACATCTTTGGAACGACTCAGCATTTTTCAGCATGGGTGGACTTTTCACACATTTAAAAGCACTTCATGCAAACACAACAATTATGAACTTTATTGCCCCTGAAATTAGAAAAGAGGTCAAGTCATTTTTAAAGGAAAGGCCTACACTAAATACATAAACAGGAAGGGGCAGACCAAACCTCTAGGTAAACCAGCACCATCTAGTGTTTACACTGCATATGCTGCAACATGATTGCACTAAAGAGAAGCACTTATTCTTATATAGTATCAGGTATGCTTGCCTTTGTAGTCATCTAAAGGGGCTTTGGAAATGTGAGGGACCAAACATGGACACAGGGGAGTCAGTCAGCAAATATTTACCCCAACTTGATAGCACTTTCTACTTTGGTTGAAAAGAAAGATGCTAAAGTTAGAGTAGATATCGACTGATTTTTTTAGACAAGAGGGAGAGTGCAAACATGGCTGCAGAGGAGGATGCAAAATAGTGTCCAAATGTTGCTCCAAGTCATTAGCACTTAAAAGTTACAAGATGGAGGGAGAGGTATGAAGCAAAGACCTACACTAATACAAAAACAGAGAGTGGCAGACCAAACTTCTAGGTAAACAGCACCCTCTAGTGTTTTGAAAGGAAAGGCCTACACTTATGAACAATTATAAAAAATACATGGACACAGGGGAGTCAGTCAGCATATATTTACCCCAACTTGATAGCACTTTCTACTGTGGTTGAAAAGAAAGATGCAAAAGTTAGAGTAGATATCAACTGTTATTCAGTCAAGAGGGCAAGGAAATGAAAAATAACAGCAGAGAAGGATGCCAAAAGTGTCCAAATGTTGCTTTAAGATGTTTTCACTTAAACGTTGATGGGAGAGGTATAAGGGTTTACAATATTAGTTACACTGAAAAATGAAATTCCATAGAAAAGAGGTTGAGTCTTGCCTGTAGTTCACTTCCTCATTAAAACTACCCCAAAGAGAAGCACTTATGAACACAGGACCAATCAATGCTCCCATTTGAAGTAATCTTAATGTGTTGAACTCTGTGATTAAATGAGCATTGCATGGAGAACGCAGTCTGTAGTTCTTGAAGGCAATTGTCTCTTGAAGCACTGATCACTTGAAACTACCCCAACAAATAGCACTTACCAAATACAACAGACGAGTTAGTGCCATTGTGAGGGTACAGAGGGTGACGGTAGTAGCAGCTGAAAATCTTGTCCAATTTCTAGCCTGAAAGTCGGTAGGACCGGAAGAGATCCTTTGCAGTCAGAGACACGTGGAGAATGTTGCCTGCTTTAAGGAAGAGCTGGTCTGAGCCATGTGGTTTACCAGCTCCCAATATAAGTGTGTCCATGCCCCCTTGTCTTTGCCGTGGTCGTTGACACTCTGCTTTTCTGTAAAGCCCATCAAGTTTTGATTGCCGATATAACATCTTTGGAACGACTCAGCATTTTTCAGCATGGGTGGACTTTTCACACATTTAAAAGCACTTCATGCAAACACAACAATTATGAACTTTATTGCCCCTGAATTTAGAAAAGAGGTCAAGTCATTTTTAAAGGAAAGGCCTACACTAAATACATAAACAGGAAGGGGCAGACCAAACCTCTAGGTAAACCAGCACCATCTAGTGTTTACACTGCATATGCTGCAACATGATTGCACTAAAGAGAAGCACTTATTCTTATATAGTATCAGGAATGCTTGCCTTTGTAGTCATCTAAAGGGGCTTTGGAAATGTAAGGGACCAAACATGGACACAGGGGAGTCAGTCAGCAAATATTTACCCCAACTTGATAGCACTTTCTACTTTGGTTGAAAAGAAAGATGCTAAAGTTAGAGTAGATATCGACTGATTTTTTTAGACAAGAGGGAGAGTGCAAAAATGGCTGCAGAGGAGGATGCAAAATAGTGTCCAAATGTTGCTCCAAGTCATTAGCACTTAAAAGTTACAAGATGGAGGGAGAGGTATGAAGCAAAGACCTACACTAATACAAAAACAGAGAGTGGCAGACCAAACTTCTAGGTAAACAGCACCCTCTAGTGTTTTGAAAGGAAAGGCCTACACTTATGAACAATTATAAAAAATACATGGACACAGGGGAGTCAGTCAGCATATATTTACCCCAACTTGATAGCACTTTCTACTGTGGTTGAAAAGAAAGATGCAAAAGTTAGAGTAGATATCAACTGTTATTCAGTCAAGAGGGCAAGGAAATGAAAAATAACAGCAGAGAAGGATGCCAAAAGTGTCCAAATGTTGCTTTAAGATGTTTTCACTTAAACGTTGATGGGAGAGGTATAAGGGTTTACAATATTAGTTACAGTGAAAAATGAAATTCCATAGAAAAGAGGTTGAGTCATGCCTGTAGTTCACTTCCTCATTAAAACTACCCCAAAGAGAAGCACTTATGAACACAGGACCAATCAATGCTCCCATTTGAAGTAATCTTAATGTGTTGAACTCTGTGATTAAATGAGCATTGCATGGAGAACGCAGTCTGTAGTTCTTGAAGGCAATTGTCTCTTGAAGCACTGATCACTTGAAACTACCCCAACAAATAGCACTTACCAAATACAACAGACGAGTTAGTGCCATTGTGAGGGTACAGAGGGTGACGGTAGTAGCAGCTGAAAATCTTGTCCAATTTCTAGCCTGAAAGTCGGTAGGACCGGACGAGATCCTTTGCAGTCAGAGACACGTGGAGAATGTTGCCTGCTTTAAGGAAGAGCTGGTCTGAGCCATGTGGTTTACCAGCTCCCAATATAAGTGTGTCCATGCCCCCTTGTCTTTGCCGTGGTCGTTGACACTCTGCTTTTCTGTAAAGCCCATCAAGTTTTGATTGCCGATATAACATCTTTGGAACGACTCAGCATTTTTCAGCATGGGTGGACTTTTCACACATTTAAAAGCACTTCATGCAAACACAACAATTATGAACTTTATTGCCCCTGAATTTAGAAAAGAGGTCAAGTCATTTTTAAAGGAAAGGCCTACACTAAATACATAAACAGGAAGGGGCAGACCAAACCTCTAGGTAAACCAGCACCATCTAGTGTTTACACTGCATATGCTGCAACATGATTGCACTAAAGAGAAGCACTTATTCTTATATAGTATCAGGAATGCTTGCCTTTGTAGTCATCTAAAGGGGCCTTGGAAATGTAAGGGACCAAACATGGACACAGGGGAGTCAGTCAGCAAATATTTACCCCAACTTGATAGCACTTTCTACTTTGGTTGAAAAGAAAGATGCTAAAGTTAGAGTAGATATCGACTGATTTTTTTAGACAAGAGGGAGAGTGCAAAAATGGCTGCAGAGGAGGATGCAAAATAGTGTCCAAATGTTGCTCCAAGTCATTAGCACTTAAAAGTTACAAGATGGAGGGAGAGGTATGAAGCAAAGACCTACACTAATACAAAAACAGAGAGTGGCAGACCAAACTTCTAGGTAAACAGCACCCTCTAGTGTTTTGAAAGGAAAGGCCTACACTTATGAACAATTATAAAAAATACATGGACACAGGGGAGTCAGTCAGCATATATTTACCCCAACTTGATAGCACTTTCTACTGTGGTTGAAAAGAAAGATGCAAAAGTTAGAGTAGATATCAACTGTTATTCAGTCAAGAGGGCAAGGACATGAAAAATAACAGAAGAGAAGGAAGCTAAAAGTGTCCAAATGTTGCTTTAAGATGTTTTCACTTAAACGTTGATGGGAGAGGTATAAGGGTTTACAATATTAGTTACACTGAAAAATGAAATTACATAGAAAAGAGGTTGAGTCTTGCCTGTAGTTCACTTCCTCATTAAAACTACCCCAAAGAGAAGCACTTATGAACACAGGACCAATCAATGCTCCCATTTGAAGTAATCTTAATGTGTTGAACTCTGTGATTAAATGAGCATTGCATGGAGAACGCAGTCTGTAGTTCTTGAAGGCAATTGTCTCTTGAAGCACTGATCACTTGAAACTACCCCAACAAATAGCACTTACCAAATACAACAGACGAGTTAGTGCCATTGTGAGGGTACAGAGGGTGACGGTAGTAGCAGCTGAAAATCTTGTCCAATTTCTAGCCTGAAAGTCGGTAGGACCGGACGAGATCCTTTGCAGTCAGAGACACGTGGAGAATGTTGCCTGCTTTAAGGAAGAGCTGGTCTGAGCCATGTGGTTTACCAGCTCCCAATATAAGTGTGTCCATGCCCCCTTGTCTTTGCCGTGGTCGTTGACACTCTGCTTTTCTGTAAAGCCCATCAAGTTTTGATTGCCGATATAACATCTTTGGAACGACTCAGCATTTTTCAGCATGGGTGGACTTTTCACACATTTAAAAGCACTTCATGCAAACACAACAATTATGAACTTTATTGCCCCTGAATTTAGAAAAGAGGTCAAGTCATTTTTAAAGGAAAGGCCTACACTAAATACATAAACAGGAAGGGGCAGACCAAACCTCTAGGTAAACCAGCACCATCTAGTGTTTACACTGCATATGCTGCAACATGATTGCACTAAAGAGAAGCACTTATTCTTATATAGTATCAGGAATGCTTGCCTTTGTAGTCATCTAAAGGGGCTTTGGAAATGTAAGGGACCAAACATGGACACAGGGGAGTCAGTCAGCAAATATTTACCCCAACTTGATAGCACTTTCTACTTTGGTTGAAAAGAAAGATGCTAAAGTTAGAGTAGATATCGACTGATTTTTTTAGACAAGAGGGAGAGTGCAAAAATGGCTGCAGAGGAGGATGCAAAATAGTGTCCAAATGTTGCTCCAAGTCATTAGCACTTAAAAGTTACAAGATGGAGGGAGAGGTATGAAGCAAAGACCTACACTAATACAAAAACAGAGAGTGGCAGACCAAACTTCTAGGTAAACAGCACCCTCTAGTGTTTTGAAAGGAAAGGCCTACACTTATGAACAATTATAAAAAATACATGGACACAGGGGAGTCAGTCAGCATATATTTACCCCAACTTGATAGCACTTTCTACTGTGGTTGAAAAGAAAGATGCAAAAGTTAGAGTAGATATCAACTGTTATTCAGTCAAGAGGGCAAGGAAATGAAAAATAACAGCAGAGAAGGATGCCAAAAGTGTCCAAATGTTGCTTTAAGATGTTTTCACTTAAACGTTGATGGGAGAGGTATAAGGGTTTACAATATTAGTTACAGTGAAAAATGAAATTCCATAGAAAAGAGGTTGAGTCATGCCTGTAGTTCACTTCCTCATTAAAACTACCCCAAAGAGAAGCACTTATGAACACAGGACCAATCAATGCTCCCATTTGAAGTAATCTTAATGTGTTGAACTCTGTGATTAAATGAGCATTGCATGGAGAACGCAGTCTGTAGTTCTTGAAGGCAATTGTCTCTTGAAGCACTGATCACTTGAAACTACCCCAACAAATAGCACTTACCAAATACAACAGACGAGTTAGTGCCATTGTGAGGGTACAGAGGGTGACGGTAGTAGCAGCTGAAAATCTTGTCCAATTTCTAGCCTGAAAGTCGGTAGGACCGGACGAGATCCTTTGCAGTCAGAGACACGTGGAGAATGTTGCCTGCTTTAAGGAAGAGCTGGTCTGAGCCATGTGGTTTACCAGCTCCCAATATAAGTGTGTCCATGCCCCCTTGTCTTTGCCGTGGTCGTTGACACTCTGCTTTTCTGTAAAGCCCATCAAGTTTTGATTGCCGATATAACATCTTTGGAACGACTCAGCATTTTTCAGCATGGGTGGACTTTTCACACATTTAAAAGCACTTCATGCAAACACAACAATTATGAACTTTATTGCCCCTGAATTTAGAAAAGAGGTCAAGTCATTTTTAAAGGAAAGGCCTACACTAAATACATAAACAGGAAGGGGCAGACCAAACCTCTAGGTAAACCAGCACCATCTAGTGTTTACACTGCATATGCTGCAACATGATTGCACTAAAGAGAAGCACTTATTCTTATATAGTATCAGGAATGCTTGCCTTTGTAGTCATCTAAAGGGGCCTTGGAAATGTAAGGGACCAAACATGGACACAGGGGAGTCAGTCAGCAAATATTTACCCCAACTTGATAGCACTTTCTACTTTGGTTGAAAAGAAAGATGCTAAAGTTAGAGTAGATATCGACTGATTTTTTTAGACAAGAGGGAGAGTGCAAAAATGGCTGCAGAGGAGGATGCAAAATAGTGTCCAAATGTTGCTCCAAGTCATTAGCACTTAAAAGTTACAAGATGGAGGGAGAGGTATGAAGCAAAGACCTACACTAATACAAAAACAGAGAGTGGCAGACCAAACTTCTAGGTAAACAGCACCCTCTAGTGTTTTGAAAGGAAAGGCCTACACTTATGAACAATTATAAAAAATACATGGACACAGGGGAGTCAGTCAGCATATATTTACCCCAACTTGATAGCACTTTCTACTGTGGTTGAAAAGAAAGATGCAAAAGTTAGAGTAGATATCAACTGTTATTCAGTCAAGAGGGCAAGGACATGAAAAATAACAGAAGAGAAGGAAGCTAAAAGTGTCCAAATGTTGCTTTAAGATGTTTTCACTTAAACGTTGATGGGAGAGGTATAAGGGTTTACAATATTAGTTACACTGAAAAATGAAATTACATAGAAAAGAGGTTGAGTCTTGCCTGTAGTTCACTTCCTCATTAAAACTACCCCAAAGAGAAGCACTTATGAACACAGGACCAATCAATGCTCCCATTTGAAGTAATCTTAATGTGTTGAACTCTGTGATTAAATGAGCATTGCATGGAGAACGCAGTCTGTAGTTCTTGAAGGCAATTGTCTCTTGAAGCACTGATCACTTGAAACTACCCCAACAAATAGCACTTACCAAATACAACAGACGAGTTAGTGCCATTGTGAGGGTACAGAGGGTGACGGTAGTAGCAGCTGAAAATCTTGTCCAATTTCTAGCCTGAAAGTCGGTAGGACCGGACGAGATCCTTTGCAGTCAGAGACACGTGGAGAATGTTGCCTGCTTTAAGGAAGAGCTGGTCTGAGCCATGTGGTTTACCAGCTCCCAATATAAGTGTGTCCATGCCCCCTTGTCTTTGCCGTGGTCGTTGACACTCTGCTTTTCTGTAAAGCCCATCAAGTTTTGATTGCCGATATAACATCTTTGGAACGACTCAGCATTTTTCAGCATGGGTGGACTTTTCACACATTTAAAAGCACTTCATGCAAACACAACAATTATGAACTTTATTGCCCCTGAATTTAGAAAAGAGGTCAAGTCATTTTTAAAGGAAAGGCCTACACTAAATACATAAACAGGAAGGGGCAGACCAAACCTCTAGGTAAACCAGCACCATCTAGTGTTTACACTGCATATGCTGCAACATGATTGCACTAAAGAGAAGCACTTATTCTTATATAGTATCAGGAATGCTTGCCTTTGTAGTCATCTAAAGGGGCTTTGGAAATGTAAGGGACCAAACATGGACACAGGGGAGTCAGTCAGCAAATATTTACCCCAACTTGATAGCACTTTCTACTTTGGTTGAAAAGAAAGATGCTAAAGTTAGAGTAGATATCGACTGATTTTTTTAGACAAGAGGGAGAGTGCAAAAATGGCTGCAGAGGAGGATGCAAAATAGTGTCCAAATGTTGCTCCAAGTCATTAGCACTTAAAAGTTACAAGATGGAGGGTATGAAGCAAAGACCTACACTAATACAACAACAGAGAGTGGCAGACCAAACTTCTAGGTAAACAGCACCCTCTAGTGTTTTGAAAGGAAAGGCCTACACTTATGAACAATTATAAAAAATACATGGACACAGGGGAGTCAGTCAGCATATATTTACCCCAACTTGATAGCACTTTCTACTGTGGTTGAAAAGAAAGATGCAAAAGTTAGAGTAGATATCAACTGTTATTCAGTCAAGAGGGCAAGGAAATGAAAAATAACAGAAGAGAAGGAAGCTAAAAGTGTCCAAATGTTGCTTTAAGATGTTTTCACTTAAACGTTGATGGGAGAGGTATAAGGGTTTACAATATTAGTTACACTGAAAAATGAAATTCCATAGAAAAGAGGTTTAGTCTTGCCTGTAGTTCACTTCCTCATTAAAACTACCCCAAAGAGAAGCACTTATGAACACAGGACCAATCAATGCTCCCATTTGAAGTAATCTTAATGTGTTGAACTCTGTGATTAAATGAGCATTGCATGGAGAACGCAGTCTGTAGTTCTTGAAGGCAATTGTCTCTTGAAGCACTGATCACTTGAAACTACCCCAACAAATAGCACTTACCAAATACAACAGACGAGTTAGTGCCATTGTGAGGGTACAGAGGGTGACGGTAGTAGCAGCTGAAAATCTTGTCCAATTTCTAGCCTGAAAGTCGGTAGGACCGGAAGAGATCCTTTGCAGTCAGAGACACGTGGAGAATGTTGCCTGCTTTAAGGAAGAGCTGGTCTGAGCCATGTGGTTTACCAGCTCCCAATATAAGTGTGTCCATGCCCCCTTGTCTTTGCCGTGGTCGTTGACACTCTGCTTTTCTGTAAAGCCCATCAAGTTTTGATTGCCGATATAACATCTTTGGAACGACTCAGCATTTTTCAGCATGGGTGGACTTTTCACACATTTAAAAGCACTTCATGCAAACACAACAATTATGAACTTTATTGCCCCTGAATTTAGAAAAGAGGTCAAGTAATTTTTAAAGGAAAGGCCTACACTAAATACATAAACAGGAAGGGGCAGACCAAACCTCTAGGTAAACCAGCACCATCTAGTGTTTACACTGCATATGCTGCAACATGATTGCACTAAAGAGAAGCACTTATTCTTATATAGTATCAGGAATGCTTGCCTTTGTAGTCATCTAAAGGGGCTTTGGAAATGTAAGGGACCAAACATGGACACAGGGGAGTCAGTCAGCAAATATTTACCCCAACTTGATAGCACTTTCTACTTTGGTTGAAAAGAAAGATGCTAAAGTTAGAGTAGATATCGACTGATTTTTTTAGACAAGAGGGAGAGTGCAAAAATGGCTGCAGAGGAGGATGCAAAATAGTGTCCAAATGTTGCTCCAAGTCATTAGCACTTAAAAGTTACAAGATGGAGGGTATGAAGCAAAGACCTACACTAATACAAAAACAGAGAGTGGCAGACCAAACTTCTAGGTAAACAGCACCCTCTAGTGTTTTGAAAGGAAAGGCTAACACTTATGAACAATTATAAAAAATACATGGACACAGGGGAGTCAGTCAGCATATATTTACCCCAACTTGATAGCACTTTCTACTGTGGTTGAAAAGAAAGATGCAAAAGTTAGAGTAGATATCAACTGTTATTCAGTCAAGAGGGCAAGGAAATGAAAAATAACAGAAGAGAAGGAAGCTAAAAGTGTCCAAATGTTGCTTTAAGATGTTTTCACTTAAACGTTGATGGGAGAGGTATAAGGGTTTACAATATTAGTTACACTGAAAAATGAAATTCCATAGAAAAGAGGTTGAGTCTTGCCTGTAGTTCACTTCCTCATTAAAACTACCCCAAAGAGAAGCACTTATGAACACAGGACCAATCAATGCTCCCATTTGAAGTAATCTTAATGTGTTGAACTCTGTGATTAAATGAGCATTGCATGGAGAACGCAGTCTGTAGTTCTTGAAGGCAATTGTCTCTTGAAGCACTGATCACTTGAAACTACCCCAACAAATAGCACTTACCAAATACAACAGACGAGTTAGTGCCATTGTGAGGGTACAGAGGGTGACGGTAGTAGCAGCTGAAAATCTTGTCCAATTTCTAGCCTGAAAGTCGGTAGGACCGGACGAGATCCTTTGCAGTCAGAGACACGTGGAGAATGTTGCCTGCTTTAAGGAAGAGCTGGTCTGAGCCATGTGGTTTACCAGCACCCAATATAAGTGTGTCCATGCCCCCTTGTCTTTGCCGTGGTCGTTGACACTCTGCTTTTCTGTAAAGCCCATCAAGTTTTGATTGCCGATATAACATCTTTGGAACGACTCAGCATTTTTCAGCATGGGTGGACTTTTCACACATTTACAAGCACTTCATGCAAACACAACAATTATGAACTTTATTGCCCCTGAATTTAGAAAAGAGGTCAAGTCATTTTTTAAAGGAAAGGCCTACACTAAATACATAAACAGGAAGGGGCAGACCAAACCTCTAGGTAAACCAGCACCATCTAGTGTTTACACTGCATATGCTGCAACATGATTGCACTAAAGAGAAGCACTTATTCTTATATAGTATCAGGAATGCTTGCCTTTGTAGTCATCTAAAGGGGCTTTGGAAATGTAAGGGACCAAACATGGACACAGGGGAGTCAGTCAGCAAATATTTACCCCAACTTGATAGCACTTTCTACTTTGGTTGAAAAGAAAGATGCTAAAGTTAGAGTAGATATCGACTGATTTTTTTAGACAAGAGGGAGAGTGCAAAAATGGCTGCAGAGGAGGATGCAAAATAGTGTCCAAATGTTGTTCCAAGTCATTAGCACTTAAAAGTTACAAGATGAAGGGAGAGGTATGAAGCAAAGACCTACACTAATACAAAAACAGAGAGTGGCAGACCAAACTTCTAGGTAAACAGCACCCTCTAGTGTTTTGAAAGGAAAGGCCTACACTTATGAACAATTATAAAAAATACATGGACACAGGGGAGTCAGTCAGCATATATGTACCCCAACTTGATAGCACTTTCTACTGTGGTTGAAAAGAAAGATGCAAAAGTTAGAGTAGATATCAACTGTTATTCAGTCAAGAGGGCAAGGAAATGAAAAAATAACAGCAGAGAAGGATGCCAAAAGTGTCCAAATGTTGCTTTAAGATGTTTTCACTTAAACGTTGATGGGAGAGGTATAAGGGTTTACAATATTAGTTACACTGAAAAATGAAATTCCATAGAAAAGAGGTTGAGTCTTGCCTGTAGTTCACTTCCTCATTAAAACTACCCCAAAGAGAAGCACTTATGAACACAGGACCAATCAATGCTTCCATTTGAAGTAATCTTAATGTGTTGAACTCTGTGATTAAATGAGCATTGCATGGAGAACGCAGTCTGTAGTTCTTGAAGGCAATTGTCTCTTGAAGCACTGATCACTTGAAACTACCCCAACAAATAGCACTTACCAAATACAACAGACGAGTTAGTGCCATTGTGAGGGTACAGAGGGTGACGGTAGTAGCAGCTGAAAATCTTGTCCAATTTCTAGCCTGAAAGTCGGTAGGACCGGAAGAGATCCTTTGCAGTCAGAGACACGTGGAGAATGTTGCCTGCTTTAAGGAAGAGCTGGTCTGAGCCATGTGGTTTACCAGCTCCCAATATAAGTGTGTCCATGCCCCCTTGTCTTTGCCGTGGTCGTTGACACTCTGCTTTTCTGTAAAGCCCATCAAGTTTTGATTGCCGATATAACATCTTTGGAACGACTCAGCATTTTTCAGCATGGGTGGACTTTTCACACATTTAAAAGCACTTCATGCAAACACAACAATTATGAACTTTATTGCCCCTGAATTTAGAAAAGAGGTCAAGTCATTTTTAAAGGAAAGGCCTACACTAAATACATAAACAGGAAGGGGCAGACCAAACCTCTAGGTAAACCAGCACCATCTAGTGTTTACACTGCATATGCTGCAACATGATTGCACTAAAGAGAAGCACTTATTCTTATATAGTATCAGGTATGCTTGCCTTTGTAGTCATCTAAAGGGGCTTTGGAAATGTGAGGGACCAAACATGGACACAGGGGAGTCAGTCAGCAAATATTTACCCCAACTTGATAGCACTTTCTACTTTGGTTGAAAAGAAAGATGCTAAAGTTAGAGTAGATATCGACTGATTTTTTTAGACAAGAGGGAGAGTGCAAAAATGGCTGCAGAGGAGGATGCAAAATAGTGTCCAAATGTTGCTCCAAGTCATTAGCACTTAAAAGTTACAAGATGGAGGGAGAGGTATGAATCAAAGACCTACACTAATACAAAAACAGAGAGTGGCAGACCAAACTTCTAGGTAAACAGCACCCTCTAGTGTTTTGAAAGGAAAGGTCTACACTAATGAACAATTATAAAAAATACATGGACACAGGGGAGTCAGTCAGCATATATTTACCCCAACTTGATAGCACTTTCTACTGTGGTTGAAAAGAAAGATGCAAAAGTTAGAGTAGATATCAACTGTTATTCAGTCAAGAGGGCAAGGAAATGAAAAATAACAGCAGAGAAGGATGCAAAAAAAGTGTCCAAATGTTGCTTTAAGATGTTTTCACTTAAACGTTGATGGGAGAGGTATAAGGGTTTACAATATTAGTTACACTGAAAAATGAAATTCCATAGAAAAGAGGTTGAGTCTTGCCTGTAGTTCACTTCCTCATTAAAACTACCCCAAAGAGAAGCACTTATGAACACAGGACCAATCAATGCTCCCATTTGAAGTAATCTTAATGTGTTGAACTCTGTGATTAAATGAGCATTGCATGGAGAACGCAGTCTGTAGTTCTTGAAGGCAATTGTCTCTTGAAGCACTGATCACTTGAAACTACCCCAACAAATAGCACTTACCAAATACAACAGACGAGTTAGTGCCATTGTGAGGGTACAGAGGGTGACGGTAGTAGCAGCTGAAAATCTTGTCCAATTTCTAGCCTGAAAGTCGGTAGGACCGGACGAGATCCTTTGCAGTCAGAGACACGTGGAGAATGTTGCCTGCTTTAAGGAAGAGCTGGTCTGAGCCATGTGGTTTACCAGCTCCCAATATAAGTGTGTCCATGCCCCCTTGTCTTTGCCGTGGTCGTTGACACTCTGCTTTTCTGTAAAGCCCATCAAGTTTTGATTGCCGATATAACATCTTTGGAACGACTCAGCATTTTTCAGCATGGGTGGACTTTTCACACATTTAAAAGCACTTCATGCAAACACAACAATTATGAACTTTATTGCCCCTGAAATTAGAAAAGAGGTCAAGTCATTTTTAAAGGAAAGGCCTACACTAAATACATAAACAGGAAGGGGCAGACCAAACCTCTAGGTAAACCAGCACCATCTAGTGTTTACACTGCATATGCTGCAACATGATTGCACTAAAGAGAAGCACTTATTCTTATATAGTATCAGGAATGCTTGCCTTTGTAGTCATCTAAAGGGGCTTTGGAAATGTAAGGGACCAAACATGGACACAGGGGAGTCAGTCAGCAAATATTTACCCCAACTTGATAGCACTTTCTACTTTGGTTGAAAAGAAAGATGCTAAAGTTAGAGTAGATATCGACTGATTTTTTTAGACAAGAGGGAGAGTGCAAAAATGGCTGCAGAGGAGGATGCAAAATAGTGTCCAAATGTTGCTCCAAGTCATTAGCACTTAAAAGTTACAAGATGGAGGGAGAGGTATGAAGCAAAGACCTACACTAATACAAAAACAGAGAGTGGCAGACCAAACTTCTAGGTAAACAGCACCCTCTAGTGTTTTGAAAGGAAAGGCCTACACTTATGAACAATTATAAAAAATACATGGACACAGGGGAGTCAGTCAGCATATATTTACCCCAACTTGATAGCACTTTCTACTGTGGTTGAAAAGAAAGATGCAAAAGTTAGAGTAGATATCAACTGTTATTCAGTCAAGAGGGCAAGGAAATGAAAAATAACAGCAGAGAAGGATGCCAAAAGTGTCCAAATGTTGCTTTAAGATGTTTTCACTTAAACGTTGATGGGAGAGGTATAAGGGTTTACAATATTAGTTACACTGAAAAATGAAATTCCATAGAAAAGAGGTTGAGTCTTGCCTGTAGTTCACTTCCTCATTAAAACTACCCCAAAGAGAAGCACTTATGAACACAGGACCAATCAATGCTCCCATTTGAAGTAATCTTAATGTGTTGAACTCTGTGATTAAATGAGCATTGCATGGAGAACGCAGTCTGTAGTTCTTGAAGGCAATTGTCTCTTGAAGCACTGATCACTTGAAACTACCCCAACAAATAGCACTTACCAAATACAACAGACGAGTTAGTGCCATTGTGAGGGTACAGAGGGTGACGGTAGTAGCAGCTGAAAATCTTGTCCAATTTCTAGCCTGAAAGTCGGTAGGACCGGAAGAGATCCTTTGCAGTCAGAGACACGTGGATAATGTTGCCTGCTTTAAGGAAGAGCTGGTCTGAGCCATGTGGTTTACCAGCTCCCAAAATAAGTGTGTCCATGCCCCCTTGTCTTTGCCGTGGTCGTTGACACTCTGCTTTTCTGTAAAGCCCATCAAGTTTTGATTACCGATATAACATCTTTGGAACGACTCAGCATTTTTCAGCATGGGTGGACTTTTCACACATTTAAAAGCACTTCATGCAAACACAACAATTATGAACTTTATTGCCCCTGAAATTAGAAAAGAGGTCAAGTCATTTTTAAAGGAAAGGCCTACACTAAATACATAAACAGGAAGGGGCAGACCAAACCTCTAGGTAAACCAGCACCATCTAGTGTTTACACTGCATATGCTGCAACATGATTGCACTAAAGAGAAGCACTTATTCTTATATAGTATCAGGTATGCTTGCCTTTGTAGTCATCTAAAGGGGCTTTGGAAATGTGAGGGACCAAACATGGACACAGGGGAGTCAGTCAGCAAATATTTACCCCAACTTGATAGCACTTTCTACTTTGGTTGAAAAGAAAGATGCTAAAGTTAGAGTAGATATCGACTGATTTTTTTAGACAAGAGGGAGAGTGCAAACATGGCTGCAGAGGAGGATGCAAAATAGTGTCCAAATGTTGCTCCAAGTCATTAGCACTTAAAAGTTACAAGATGGAGGGAGAGGTATGAAGCAAAGACCTACACTAATACAAAAACAGAGAGTGGCAGACCAAACTTCTAGGTAAACAGCACCCTCTAGTGTTTTGAAAGGAAAGGCCTACACTTATGAACAATTATAAAAAATACATGGACACAGGGGAGTCAGTCAGCATATATTTACCCCAACTTGATAGCACTTTCTACTGTGGTTGAAAAGAAAGATGCAAAAGTTAGAGTAGATATCAACTGTTATTCAGTCAAGAGGGCAAGGAAATGAAAAATAACAGCAGAGAAGGATGCCAAAAGTGTCCAAATGTTGCTTTAAGATGTTTTCACTTAAACGTTGATGGGAGAGGTATAAGGGTTTACAATATTAGTTACACTGAAAAATGAAATTCCATAGAAAAGAGGTTGAGTCTTGCCTGTAGTTCACTTCCTCATTAAAACTACCCCAAAGAGAAGCACTTATGAACACAGGACCAATCAATGCTCCCATTTGAAGTAATCTTAATGTGTTGAACTCTGTGATTAAATGAGCATTGCATGGAGAACGCAGTCTGTAGTTCTTGAAGGCAATTGTCTCTTGAAGCACTGATCACTTGAAACTACCCCAACAAATAGCACTTACCAAATACAACAGACGAGTTAGTGCCATTGTGAGGGTACAGAGGGTGACGGTAGTAGCAGCTGAAAATCTTGTCCAATTTCTAGCCTGAAAGTCGGTAGGACCGGAAGAGATCCTTTGCAGTCAGAGACACGTGGAGAATGTTGCCTGCTTTAAGGAAGAGCTGGTCTGAGCCATGTGGTTTACCAGCTCCCAAAATAAGTGTGTCCATGCCCCCTTGTCTTTGCCGTGGTCGTTGACACTCTGCTTTTCTGTAAAGCCCATCAAGTTTTGATTACCGATATAACATCTTTGGAACGACTCAGCATTTTTCAGCATGGGTGGACTTTTCACACATTTAAAAGCACTTCATGCAAACACAACAATTATGAACTTTATTGCCCCTGAAATTAGAAAAGAGGTCAAGTCATTTTTAAAGGAAAGGCCTACACTAAATACATAAACAGGAAGGGGCAGACCAAACCTCTAGGTAAACCAGCACCATCTAGTGTTTACACTGCATATGCTGCAACATGATTGCACTAAAGAGAAGCACTTATTCTTATATAGTATCAGGTATGCTTGCCTTTGTAGTCATCTAAAGGGGCTTTGGAAATGTGAGGGACCAAACATGGACACAGGGGAGTCAGTCAGCAAATATTTACCCCAACTTGATAGCACTTTCTACTTTGGTTGAAAAGAAAGATGCTAAAGTTAGAGTAGATATCGACTGATTTTTTTAGACAAGAGGGAGAGTGCAAACATGGCTGCAGAGGAGGATGCAAAATAGTGTCCAAATGTTGCTCCAAGTCATTAGCACTTAAAAGTTACAAGATGGAGGGAGAGGTATGAAGCAAAGACCTACACTAATACAAAAACAGAGAGTGGCAGACCAAACTTCTAGGTAAACAGCACCCTCTAGTGTTTTGAAAGGAAAGGCCTACACTTATGAACAATTATAAAAAATACATGGACACAGGGGAGTCAGTCAGCATATATTTACCCCAACTTGATAGCACTTTCTACTGTGGTTGAAAAGAAAGATGCAAAAGTTAGAGTAGATATCAACTGTTATTCAGTCAAGAGGGCAAGGAAATGAAAAATAACAGCAGAGAAGGATGCCAAAAGTGTCCAAATGTTGCTTTAAGATGTTTTCACTTAAACGTTGATGGGAGAGGTATAAGGGTTTACAATATTAGTTACACTGAAAAATGAAATTCCATAGAAAAGAGGTTGAGTCTTGCCTGTAGTTCACTTCCTCATTAAAACTACCCCAAAGAGAAGCACTTATGAACACAGGACCAATCAATGCTCCCATTTGAAGTAATCTTAATGTGTTGAACTCTGTGATTAAATGAGCATTGCATGGAGAACGCAGTCTGTAGTTCTTGAAGGCAATTGTCTCTTGAAGCACTGATCACTTGAAACTACCCCAACAAATAGCACTTACCAAATACAACAGACGAGTTAGTGCCATTGTGAGGGTACAGAGGGTGACGGTAGTAGCAGCTGAAAATCTTGTCCAATTTCTAGCCTGAAAGTCGGTAGGACCGGACGAGATCCTTTGCAGTCAGAGACACGTGGAGAATGTTGCCTGCTTTAAGGAAGAGCTGGTCTGAGCCATGTGGTTTACCAGCACCCAATATAAGTGTGTCCATGCCCCCTTGTCTTTGCCGTGGTCGTTGACACTCTGCTTTTCTGTAAAGCCCATCAAGTTTTGATTGCCGATATAACATCTTTGGAACGACTCAGCATTTTTCAGCATGGGTGGACTTTTCACACATTTAAAAGCACTTCATGCAAACACAACAATTATGAACTTTATTGCCCCTGAATTTAGAAAAGAGGTCAAGTCATTTTTAAAGGAAAGGCCTACACTAAATACATAAACAGGAAGGGGCAGACCAAACCTCTAGGTAAACCAGCACCATCTAGTGTTTACACTGCATATGCTGCAACATGATTGCACTAAAGAGAAGCACTTATTCTTATATAGTATCAGGAATGCTTGCCTTTGTAGTCATCTAAAGGGGCTTTGGAAATGTAAGGGACCAAACATGGACACAGGGGAGTCAGTCAGCAAATATTTACCCCAACTTGATAGCACTTTCTACTTTGGTTGAAAAGAAAGATGCTAAAGTTAGAGTAGATATCGACTGATTTTTTTAGACAAGAGGGAGAGTGCAAAAATGGCTGCAGAGGAGGATGCAAAATAGTGTCCAAATGTTGCTCCAAGTCATTAGCACTTAAAAGTTACAAGATGGAGGGAGAGGTATGAATCAAAGACCTACACTAATACAAAAACAGAGAGTGGCAGACCAAACTTCTGGGTAAACAGCACCCTCTAGTGTTTTGAAAGGAAAGGTCTACACTAATGAACAATTATAAAAAATACATGGACACAGGGGAGTCAGTCAGCATATATTTACCCCAACTTGATAGCACTTTCTACTGTGGTTGAAAAGAAAGATGCAAAAGTTAGAGTAGATATCAACTGTTATTCAGTCAAGAGGGCAAGGAAATGAAAAATAACAGCAGAGAAGGATGCAAAAAAAGTGTCCAAATGTTGCTTTAAGATGTTTTCACTTAAACGTTGATGGGAGAGGTATAAGGGTTTACAATATTAGTTACACTGAAAAATGAAATTCCATAGAAAAGAGGTTGAGTCTTGCCTGTAGTTCACTTCCTCATTAAAACTACCCCAAAGAGAAGCACTTATGAACACAGGACCAATCAATGCTCCCATTTGAAGTAATCTTAATGTGTTGAACTCTGTGATTAAATGAGCATTGCATGGAGAACGCAGTCTGTAGTTCTTGAAGGCAATTGTCTCTTGAAGCACTGATCACTTGAAACTACCCCAACAAATAGCACTTACCAAATACAACAGACGAGTTAGTGCCATTGTGAGGGTACAGAGGGTGACGGTAGTAGCAGCTGAAAATCTTGTCCAATTTCTAGCCTGAAAGTCGGTAGGACCGGACGAGATCCTTTGCAGTCAGAGACACGTGGAGAATGTTGCCTGCTTTAAGGAAGAGCTGGTCTGAGCCATGTGGTTTACCAGCTCCCAATATAAGTGTGTCCATGCCCCCTTGTCTTTGCCGTGGTCGTTGACACTCTGCTTTTCTGTAAAGCCCATCAAGTTTTGTTTGCCGATATAACATCTTTGGAACGACTCAGCATTTTTCAGCATGGGTGGACTTTTCACACATTTAAAAGCACTTCATGCAAACACAACAATTATGAACTTTATTGCCCCTGAATTTAGAAAAGAGGTCAAGTCATTTTTAAAGGAAAGGCCTACACTAAATACATAAACAGGAAGGGGCAGACCAAACCTCTAGGTAAACCAGCACCATCTAGTGTTTACACTGCATATGCTGCAACATGATTGCACTAAAGAGAAGCACTTATTCTTATATAGTATCAGGAATGCTTGCCTTTGTAGTCATCTAAAGGGGCTTTGGAAATGTAAGGGACCAAACATGGACACAGGGGAGTCAGTCAGCAAATATTTACCCCAACTTGATAGCACTTTCTACTTTGGTTGAAAAGAAAGATGCTAAAGTTAGAGTAGATATCGACTGATTTTTTTAGACAAGAGGGAGAGTGCAAAAATGGCTGCAGAGGAGGATGCAAAATAGTGTCCAAATGTTGCTCCAAGTCATTAGCACTTAAAAGTTACAAGATGGAGGGAGAGGTATGAATCAAAGACCTACACTAATACAAAAACAGAGAGTGGCAGACCAAACTTCTGGGTAAACAGCACCCTCTAGTGTTTTGAAAGGAAAGGTCTACACTAATGAACAATTATAAAAAATACATGGACACAGGGGAGTCAGTCAGCATATATTTACCCCAACTTGATAGCACTTTCTACTGTGGTTGAAAAGAAAGATGCAAAAGTTAGAGTAGATATCAACTGTTATTCAGTCAAGAGGGCAAGGAAATGAAAAATAACAGCAGAGAAGGATGCAAAAAAAGTGTCCAAATGTTGCTTTAAGATGTTTTCACTTAAACGTTGATGGGAGAGGTATAAGGGTTTACAATATTAGTTACACTGAAAAATGAAATTCCATAGAAAAGAGGTTGAGTCTTGCCTGTAGTTCACTTCCTCATTAAAACTACCCCAAAGAGAAGCACTTATGAACACAGGACCAATCAATGCTCCCATTTGAAGTAATCTTAATGTGTTGAACTCTGTGATTAAATGAGCATTGCATGGAGAACGCAGTCTGTAGTTCTTGAAGGCAATTGTCTCTTGAAGCACTGATCACTTGAAACTACCCCAACAAATAGCACTTACCAAATACAACAGACGAGTTAGTGCCATTGTGAGGGTACAGAGGGTGACGGTAGTAGCAGCTGAAAATCTTGTCCAATTTCTAGCCTGAAAGTCGGTAGGACCGGACGAGATCCTTTGCAGTCAGAGACACGTGGAGAATGTTGCCTGCTTTAAGGAAGAGCTGGTCTGAGCCATGTGGTTTACCAGCTCCCAATATAAGTGTGTCCATGCCCCCTTGTCTTTGCCGTGGTCGTTGACACTCTGCTTTTCTGTAAAGCCCATCAAGTTTTGTTTGCCGATATAACATCTTTGGAACGACTCAGCATTTTTTAGCATGGGTGGACTTTTCACACATTTAAAAGCACTTCATGCAAACACAACAATTATGAACTTTATTGCCCCTGAATTTAGAAAAGAGGTCAAGTCATTTTTAAAGGAAAGGCCTACACTAAATACATAAACAGGAAGGGGCAGACCAAACCTCTAGGTAAACCAGCACCATCTAGTGTTTACACTGCATATGCTGCAACATGATTGCACTAAAGAGAAGCACTTATTCTTATATAGTATCAGGTATGCTTGCCTTTGTAGTCATCTAAAGGGGCTTTGGAAATGTGAGGGACCAAACATGGACACAGGGGAGTCAGTCAGCAAATATTTACCCCAACTTGATAGCACTTTCTACTTTGGTTGAAAAGAAAGATGCTAAAGTTAGAGTAGATATCGACTGATTTTTTTAGACAAGAGGGAGAGTGCAAAAATGGCTGCAGAGGAGGATGCAAAATAGTGTCCAAATGTTGCTCCAAGTCATTAGCACTTAAAAGTTACAAGATGGAGGGAGAGGTATGAAGCAAAGACCTACACTAATACAAAAACAGAGAGTGGCAGACCAAACTTCTAGGTAAACAGCACCCTCTAGTGTTTTGAAAGGAAAGGTCTACACTAATGAACAATTATAAAAAATACATGGACACAGGGGAGTCAGTCAGCATATATTTACCCCAACTTGATAGCACTTTCTACTGTGGTTGAAAAGAAAGATGCAAAAGTTAGAGTAGATATCAACTGTTATTCAGTCAAGAGGGCAAGGAAATGAAAAATAACAGCAGAGAAGGATGCAAAAAAAGTGTCCAAATGTTGCTTTAAGATGTTTTCACTTAAACGTTGATGGGAGAGGTATAAGGGTTTACAATATTAGTTACACTGAAAAATGAAATTCCATAGAAAAGAGGTTGAGTCTTGCCTGTAGTTCACTTCCTCATTAAAACTACCCCAAAGAGAAGCACTTATGAACACAGGACCAATCAATGCTCCCATTTGAAGTAATCTTAATGTGTTGAACTCTGTGATTAAATGAGCATTGCATGGAGAACGCAGTCTGTAGTTCTTGAAGGCAATTGTCTCTTGAAGCACTGATCACTTGAAACTACCCCAACAAATAGCACTTACCAAATACAACAGACGAGTTAGTGCCATTGTGAGGGTACAGAGGGTGACGGTAGTAGCAGCTGAAAATCTTGTCCAATTTCTAGCCTGAAAGTCGGTAGGACCGGACGAGATCCTTTGCAGTCAGAGACACGTGGAGAATGTTGCCTGCTTTAAGGAAGAGCTGGTCTGAGCCATGTGGTTTACCAGCTCCCAATATAAGTGTGTCCATGCCCCCTTGTCTTTGCCGTGGTCGTTGACACTCTGCTTTTCTGTAAAGCCCATCAAGTTTTGATTGCCGATATAACATCTTTGGAACGACTCAGCATTTTTCAGCATGGGTGGACTTTTCACACATTTAAAAGCACTTCATGCAAACACAACAATTATGAACTTTATTGCCCCTGAATTTAGAAAAGAGGTCAAGTCATTTTTAAAGGAAAGGCCTACACTAAATACATAAACAGGAAGGGGCAGACCAAACCTCTAGGTAAACCAGCACCATCTAGTGTTTACACTGCATATGCTGCAACATGATTGCACTAAAGAGAAGCACTTATTCTTATATAGTATCAGGTATGCTTGCCTTTGTAGTCATCTAAAGGGGCTTTGGAAATGTGAGGGACCAAACATGGACACAGGGGAGTCAGTCAGCAAATATTTACCCCAACTTGATAGCACTTTCTACTTTGGTTGAAAAGAAAGATGCTAAAGTTAGAGTAGATATCGACTGATTTTTTTAGACAAGAGGGAGAGTGCAAAAATGGCTGCAGAGGAGGATGCAAAATAGTGTCCAAATGTTGCTCCAAGTCATTAGCACTTAAAAGTTACAAGATGGAGGGAGAGGTATGAATCAAAGACCTACACTAATACAAAAACAGAGAGTGGCAGACCAAACTTCTAGGTAAACAGCACCCTCTAGTGTTTTGAAAGGAAAGGTCTACACTAATGAACAATTATAAAAAATACATGGACACAGGGGAGTCAGTCAGCATATATTTACCCCAACTTGATAGCACTTTCTACTGTGGTTGAAAAGAAAGATGCAAAAGTTAGAGTAGATATCAACTGTTATTCAGTCAAGAGGGCAAGGAAATGAAAAATAACAGCAGAGAAGGATGCAAAAAAAGTGTCCAAATGTTGCTTTAAGATGTTTTCACTTAAACGTTGATGGGAGAGGTATAAGGGTTTACAATATTAGTTACACTGAAAAATGAAATTCCATAGAAAAGAGGTTGAGTCTTGCCTGCAGTTCACTTCCTCATTAAAACTACCCCAAAGAGAAGCACTTATGAACACAGGACCAATCAATGCTCCCATTTGAAGTAATCTTAATGTGTTGAACTCTGTGATTAAATGAGCATTGCATGGAGAACGCAGTCTGTAGTTCTTGAAGGCAATTGTCTCTTGAAGCACTGATCACTTGAAACTACCCCAACAAATAGCACTTACCAAATACAACAGACGAGTTAGTGCCATTGTGAGGGTACAGAGGGTGACGGTAGTAGCAGCTGAAAATCTTGTCCAATTTCTAGCCTGAAAGTCGGTAGGACCGGACGAGATCCTTTGCAGTCAGAGACACGTGGAGAATGTTGCCTGCTTTAAGGAAGAGCTGGTCTGAGCCATGTGGTTTACCAGCTCCCAATATAAGTGTGTCCATGCCCCCTTGTCTTTGCCGTGGTCGTTGACACTCTGCTTTTCTGTAAAGCCCATCAAGTTTTGATTGCCGATATAACATCTTTGGAACGACTCAGCATTTTTCAGCATGGGTGGACTTTTCACACATTTAAAAGCACTTCATGCAAACACAACAATTATGAACTTTATTGCCCCTGAATTTAGAAAAGAGGTCAAGTCATTTTTAAAGGAAAGGCCTACACTAAATACATAAACAGGAAGGGGCAGACCAAACCTCTAGGTAAACCAGCACCATCTAGTGTTTACACTGCATATGCTGCAACATGATTGCACTAAAGAGAAGCACTTATTCTTATATAGTATCAGGTATGCTTGCCTTTGTAGTCATCTAAAGGGGCTTTGGAAATGTGAGGGACCAAACATGGACACAGGGGAGTCAGTCAGCAAATATTTACCCCAACTTGATAGCACTTTCTACTTTGGTTGAAAAGAAAGATGCTAAAGTTAGAGTAGATATCGACTGATTTTTTTAGACAAGAGGGAGAGTGCAAAAATGGCTGCAGAGGAGGATGCAAAATAGTGTCCAAATGTTGCTCCAAGTCATTAGCACTTAAAAGTTACAAGATGGAGGGAGAGGTATGAATCAAAGACCTACACTAATACAAAAACAGAGAGTGGCAGACCAAACTTCTAGGTAAACAGCACCCTCTAGTGTTTTGAAAGGAAAGGTCTACACTAATGAACAATTATAAAAAATACATGGACACAGGGGAGTCAGTCAGCATATATTTACCCCAACTTGATAGCACTTTCTACTGTGGTTGAAAAGAAAGATGCAAAAGTTAGAGTAGATATCAACTGTTATTCAGTCAAGAGGGCAAGGAAATGAAAAATAACAGCAGAGAAGGATGCAAAAAAAGTGTCCAAATGTTGCTTTAAGATGTTTTCACTTAAACGTTGATGGGAGAGGTATAAGGGTTTACAATATTAGTTACACTGAAAAATGAAATTCCATAGAAAAGAGGTTGAGTCTTGCCTGCAGTTCACTTCCTCATTAAAACTACCCCAAAGAGAAGCACTTATGAACACAGGACCAATCAATGCTCCCATTTGAAGTAATCTTAATGTGTTGAACTCTGTGATTAAATGAGCATTGCATGGAGAACGCAGTCTGTAGTTCTTGAAGGCAATTGTCTCTTGAAGCACTGATCACTTGAAACTACCCCAACAAATAGCACTTACCAAATACAACAGACGAGTTAGTGCCATTGTGAGGGTACAGAGGGTGACAGTAGTAGCAGCTGAAAATCTTGTCCAATTTCTAGCCTGAAAGTCGGTAGGACCGGACGAGATCCTTTGCAGTCAGAGACACGTGGAGAATGTTGCCTGCTTTAAGGAAGAGCTGGTCTGAGCCATGTGGTTTACCAGCTCCCAATATAAGTGTGTCCATGCCCCCTTGTCTTTGCCGTGGTCGATGACACTCTGCTTTTCTGTAAAGCCCATCAAGTTTTGATTGCCGATATAACATCTTTGGAACGACTCAGCATTTTTCAGCATGGGTGGACTTTTCACACATTTAAAAGCACTTCATGCAAACACAACAATTATGAACTTTATTGCCCCTGAATTTAGAAAAGAGGTCAAGTCATTTTTAAAGGAAAGGCCTACACTAAATACATAAACAGGAAGGGGCAGACCAAACCTCTAGGTAAACCAGCACCATCTAGTGTTTACACTGCATATGCTGCAACATGATTGCACTAAAGAGAAGCACTTATTCTTATATAGTATCAGGTATGCTTGCCTTTGTAGTCATCTAAAGGGGCTTTGGAAATGTGAGGGACCAAACATGGACACAGGGGAGTCAGTCAGCAAATATTTACCCCAACTTGATAGCACTTTCTACTTTGGTTGAAAAGAAAGATGCTAAAGTTAGAGTAGATATCGACTGATTTTTTTTAGACAAGAGGGAGAGTGCAAAAATGGCTGCAGAGGAGGATGCAAAATAGTGTCCAAATGTTGCTCCAAGTCATTAGCACTTAAAAGTTACAAGATGGAGGGAGATGTATGAATCAAAGACCTACACTAATACAAAAACAGAGAGTGGCAGACCAAACTTCTAGGTAAACAGCACCCTCTAGTGTTTTGAAAGGAAAGGCCTACACTTATGAACAATTATAAAAAATACATGGACACAGGGGAGTCAGTCAGCATATATTTACCCCAACTTGATAGCACTTTCTACTGTGGTTGAAAAGAAAGATGCAAAAGTTAGAGTAGATATCAACTGTTATTCAGTCAAGAGGGCAAGGAAATGAAAAATAACAGCAGAGAAGGATGCAAAAAAAGTGTCCAAATGTTGCTTTAAGATGTTTTCACTTAAACGTTGATGGGAGAGGTATAAGGGTTTACAATATTAGTTACACTGAAAAATGAAATTCCATAGAAAAGAGGTTGAGTCTTGCCTGTAGTTCACTTCCTCATTAAAACTACCCCAAAGAGAAGCACTTATGAACACAGGACCAATCAATGCTCCCATTTGAAGTAATCTTAATGTGTTGAACTCTGTGATTAAATGAGCATTGCATGGAGAACGCAGTCTGTAGTTCTTGAAGGCAATTGTCTCTTGAAGCACTGATCACTTGAAACTACCCCAACAAATAGCACTTACCAAATACAACAGACGAGTTAGTGCCATTGTGAGGGTACAGAGGGTGACGGTAGTAGCAGCTGAAAATCTTGTCCAATTTCTAGCCTGAAAGTCGGTAGGACCGGACGAGATCCTTTGCAGTCAGAGACACGTGGAGAATGTTGCCTGCTTTAAGGAAGAGCTGGTCTGAGCCATGTGGTTTACCAGCTCCCAATATAAGTGTGTCCATGCCCCCTTGTCTTTGCCGTGGTCGTTGACACTCTGCTTTTCTGTAAAGCCCATCAAGTTTTGATTGCCGATATAACATCTTTGGAACGACTCAGCATTTTTCAGCATGGGTGGACTTTTCACACATTTAAAAGCACTTCATGCAAACACAACAATTATGAACTTTATTGCCCCTGAATTTAGAAAAGAGGTCAAGTCATTTTTAAAGGAAAGGCCTACACTAAATACATAAACAGGAAGGGGCAGACCAAACCTCTAGGTAAACCAGCACCATCTAGTGTTTACACTGCATATGCTGCAACATGATTGCACTAAAGAGAAGCACTTATTCTTATATAGTATCAGGTATGCTTGCCTTTGTAGTCATCTAAAGGGGCTTTGGAAATGTGAGGGACCAAACATGGACACAGGGGAGTCAGTCAGCAAATATTTACCCCAACTTGATAGCACTTTCTACTTTGGTTGAAAAGAAAGATGCTAAAGTTAGAGTAGATATCGACTGATTTTTTTAGACAAGAGGGAGAGTGCAAAAATGGCTGCAGAGGAGGATGCAAAATAGTGTCCAAATGTTGCTCCAAGTCATTAGCACTTAAAAGTTACAAGATGGAGGGAGAGGTATGAATCAAAGACCTACACTAATACAAAAACAGAGAGTGGCAGACCAAACTTCTAGGTAAACAGCACCCTCTAGTGTTTTGAAAGGAAAGGCCTACACTTATGAACAATTATAAAAAATACATGGACACAGGGGAGTCAGTCAGCATATATTTACCCCAACTTGATAGCACTTTCTACTGTGGTTGAAAAGAAAGATGCAAAAGTTAGAGTAGATATCAACTGTTATTCAGTCAAGAGGGCAAGGAAATGAAAAATAACAGCAGAGAAGGATGCAAAAAAAGTGTCCAAATGTTGCTTTAAGATGTTTTCACTTAAACGTTGATGGGAGAGGTATAATGGTTTACAATATTAGTTACACTGAAAAATGAAATTCCATAGAAAAGAGGTTGAGTCTTGCCTGCAGTTCACTTCCTCATTAAAACTACCCCAAAGAGAAGCACTTATGAACACAGGACCAATCAATGCTCCCATTTGAAGTAATCTTAATGTGTTGAACTCTGTGATTAAATGAGCATTGCATGGAGAACGCAGTCTGTAGTTCTTGAAGGCAATTGTCTCTTGAAGCACTGATCACTTGAAACTACCCCAACAAATAGCACTTACCAAATACAACAGACGAGTTAGTGCCATTGTGAGGGTACAGAGGGTGACGGTAGTAGCAGCTGAAAATCTTGTCCAATTTCTAGCCTGAAAGTCGGTAGGACCGGACGAGATCCTTTGCAGTCAGAGACACGTGGAGAATGTTGCCTGCTTTAAGGAAGAGCTGGTCTGAGCCATGTGGTTTACCAGCTCCCAATATAAGTGTGTCCATGCCCCCTTGTCTTTGCCGTGGTCGTTGACACTCTGCTTTTCTGTAAAGCCCATCAAGTTTTGATTGCCGATATAACATCTTTGGAACGACTCAGCATTTTTTAGCATGGGTGGACTTTTCACACATTTAAAAGCACTTCATGCAAACACAACAATTATGAACTTTATTGCCCCTGAATTTAGAAAAGAGGTCAAGTCATTTTTAAAGGAAAGGCCTACACTAAATACATAAACAGGAAGGGGCAGACCAAACCTCTAGGTAAACCAGCACCATCTAGTGTTTACACTGCATATGCTGCAACATGATTGCACTAAAGAGAAGCACTTATTCTTATATAGTATCAGGTATGCTTGCCTTTGTAGTCATCTAAAGGGGCTTTGGAAATGTGAGGGACCAAACATGGACACAGGGGAGTCAGTCAGCAAATATTTACCCCAACTTGATAGCACTTTCTACTTTGGTTGAAAAGAAAGATGCTAAAGTTAGAGTAGATATCGACTGATTTTTTTAGACAAGAGGGAGAGTGCAAAAATGGCTGCAGAGGAGGATGCAAAATAGTGTCCAAATGTTGCTCCAAGTCATTAGCACTTAAAAGTTACAAGATGGAGGGAGAGGTATGAAGCAAAGACCTACACTAATACAAAAACAGAGAGTGGCAGACCAAACTTCTAGGTAAACAGCACCCTCTAGTGTTTTGAAAGGAAAGGTCTACACTAATGTACAATTATAAAAAATACATGGACACAGGGGAGTCAGTCAGCATATATTTACCCCAACTTGATAGCACTTTCTACTGTGGTTGAAAAGAAAGATGCAAAAGTTAGAGTAGATATCAACTGTTATTCAGTCAAGAGGGCAAGGAAATGAAAAATAACAGCAGAGAAGGATGCAAAAAAAGTGTCCAAATGTTGCTTTAAGATGTTTTCACTTAAACGTTGATGGGAGAGGTATAAGGGTTTACAATATTAGTTACACTGAAAAATGAAATTCCATAGAAAAGAGGTTGAGTCTTGCCTGTAGTTCACTTCCTCATTAAAACTACCCCAAAGAGAAGCACTTATGAACACAGGACCAATCAATGCTCCCATTTGAAGTAATCTTAATGTGTTGAACTCTGTGATTAAATGAGCATTGCATGGAGAACGCAGTCTGTAGTTCTTGAAGGCAATTGTCTCTTGAAGCACTGATCACTTGAAACTACCCCAACAAATAGCACTTACCAAATACAACAGACGAGTTAGTGCCATTGTGAGGGTACAGAGGGTGACAGTAGTAGCAGCTGAAAATCTTGTCCAATTTCTAGCCTGAAAGTCGGTAGGACCGGACGAGATCCTTTGCAGTCAGAGACACGTGGAGAATGTTGCCTGCTTTAAGGAAGAGCTGGTCTGAGCCATGTGGTTTACCAGCTCCCAATATAAGTGTGTCCATGCCCCCTTGTCTTTGCCGTGGTCGTTGACACTCTGCTTTTCTGTAAAGCCCATCAAGTTTTGATTGCCGATATAACATCTTTGGAACGACTCAGCATTTTTCAGCATGGGTGGACTTTTCACACATTTAAAAGCACTTCATGCAAACACAACAATTATGAACTTTATTGCCCCTGAATTTAGAAAAGAGGTCAAGTCATTTTTAAAGGAAAGGCCTACACTAAATACATAAACAGGAAGGGGCAGACCAAACCTCTAGGTAAACCAGCACCATCTAGTGTTTACACTGCATATGCTGCAACATGATTGCACTAAAGAGAAGCACTTATTCTTATATAGTATCAGGTATGCTTGCCTTTGTAGTCATCTAAAGGGGCTTTGGAAATGTGAGGGACCAAACATGGACACAGGGGAGTCAGTCAGCAAATATTTACCCCAACTTGATAGCACTTTCTACTTTGGTTGAAAAGAAAGATGCTAAAGTTAGAGTAGATATCGACTGATTTTTTTAGACAAGAGGGAGAGTGCAAAAATGGCTGCAGAGGAGGATGCAAAATAGTGTCCAAATGTTGCTCCAAGTCATTAGCACTTAAAAGTTACAAGATGGAGGGAGAGGTATGAATCAAAGACCTACACTAATACAAAAACAGAGAGTGGCAGACCAAACTTCTAGGTAAACAGCACCCTCTAGTGTTTTGAAAGGAAAGGTCTACACTAATGAACAATTATAAAAAATACATGGACACAGGGGAGTCAGTCAGCATATATTTACCCCAACTTGATAGCACTTTCTACTGTGGTTGAAAAGAAAGATGCAAAAGTTAGAGTAGATATCAACTGTTATCCAGTCAAGAGGGCAAGGAAATGAAAAATAACAGCAGAGAAGGATGCAAAAAAAGTGTCCAAATGTTGCTTTAAGATGTTTTCACTTAAACGTTGATGGGAGAGGTATAAGGGTTTACAATATTAGTTACACTGAAAAATGAAATTCCATAGAAAAGAGGTTGAGTCTTGCCTGCAGTTCACTTCCTCATTAAAACTACCCCAAAGAGAAGCACTTATGAACACAGGACCAATCAATGCTCCCATTTGAAGTAATCTTAATGTGTTGAACTCTGTGATTAAATGAGCATTGCATGGAGAACGCAGTCTGTAGTTCTTGAAGGCAATTGTCTCTTGAAGCACTGATCACTTGAAACTACCCCAACAAATAGCACTTACCAAATACAACAGACGAGTTAGTGCCATTGTGAGGGTACAGAGGGTGACAGTAGTAGCAGCTGAAAATCTTGTCCAATTTCTAGCCTGAAAGTCGGTAGGACCGGACGAGATCCTTTGCAGTCAGAGACACGTGGAGAATGTTGCCTGCTTTAAGGAAGAGCTGGTCTGAGCCATGTGGTTTACCAGCTCCCAATATAAGTGTGTCCATGCCCCCTTGTCTTTGCCGTGGTCGATGACACTCTGCTTTTCTGTAAAGCCCATCAAGTTTTGATTGCCGATATAACATCTTTGGAACGACTCAGCATTTTTCAGCATGGGTGGACTTTTCACACATTTAAAAGCACTTCATGCAAACACAACAATTATGAACTTTATTGCCCCTGAATTTAGAAAAGAGGTCAAGTCATTTTTAAAGGAAAGGCCTACACTAAATACATAAACAGGAAGGGGCAGACCAAACCTCTAGGTAAACCAGCACCATCTAGTGTTTACACTGCATATGCTGCAACATGATTGCACTAAAGAGAAGCACTTATTCTTATATAGTATCAGGTATGCTTGCCTTTGTAGTCATCTAAAGGGGCTTTGGAAATGTGAGGGACCAAACATGGACACAGGGGAGTCAGTCAGCAAATATTTACCCCAACTTGATAGCACTTTCTACTTTGGTTGAAAAGAAAGATGCTAAAGTTAGAGTAGATATCGACTGATTTTTTTTAGACAAGAGGGAGAGTGCAAAAATGGCTGCAGAGGAGGATGCAAAATAGTGTCCAAATGTTGCTCCAAGTCATTAGCACTTAAAAGTTACAAGATGGAGGGAGAGGTATGAATCAAAGACCTACACTAATACAAAAACAGAGAGTGGCAGACCAAACTTCTAGGTAAACAGCACCCTCTAGTGTTTTGAAAGGAAAGGTCTACACTAATGAACAATTATAAAAAATACATGGACACAGGGGAGTCAGTCAGCATATATTTACCCCAACTTGATAGCACTTTCTACTGTGGTTGAAAAGAAAGATGCAAAAGTTAGAGTAGATATCAACTGTTATCCAGTCAAGAGGGCAAGGAAATGAAAAATAACAGCAGAGAAGGATGCAAAAAAAGTGTCCAAATGTTGCTTTAAGATGTTTTCACTTAAACGTTGATGGGAGAGGTATAAGGGTTTACAATATTAGTTACACTGAAAAATGAAATTCCATAGAAAAGAGGTTGAGTCTTGCCTGCAGTTCACTTCCTCATTAAAACTACCCCAAAGAGAAGCACTTATGAACACAGGACCAATCAATGCTCCCATTTGAAGTAATCTTAATGTGTTGAACTCTGTGATTAAATGAGCATTGCATGGAGAACGCAGTCTGTAGTTCTTGAAGGCAATTGTCTCTTGAAGCACTGATCACTTGAAACTACCCCAACAAATAGCACTTACCAAATACAACAGACGAGTTAGTGCCATTGTGAGGGTACAGAGGGTGACAGTAGTAGCAGCTGAAAATCTTGTCCAATTTCTAGCCTGAAAGTCGGTAGGACCGGACGAGATCCTTTGCAGTCAGAGACACGTGGAGAATGTTGCCTGCTTTAAGGAAGAGCTGGTCTGAGCCATGTGGTTTACCAGCTCCCAATATAAGTGTGTCCATGCCCCCTTGTCTTTGCCGTGGTCGATGACACTCTGCTTTTCTGTAAAGCCCATCAAGTTTTGATTGCCGATATAACATCTTTGGAACGACTCAGCATTTTTCAGCATGGGTGGACTTTTCACACATTTAAAAGCACTTCATGCAAACACAACAATTATGAACTTTATTGCCCCTGAATTTAGAAAAGAGGTCAAGTCATTTTTAAAGGAAAGGCCTACACTAAATACATAAACAGGAAGGGGCAGACCAAACCTCTAGGTAAACCAGCACCATCTAGTGTTTACACTGCATATGCTGCAACATGATTGCACTAAAGAGAAGCACTTATTCTTATATAGTATCAGGTATGCTTGCCTTTGTAGTCATCTAAAGGGGCTTTGGAAATGTGAGGGACCAAACATGGACACAGGGGAGTCAGTCAGCAAATATTTACCCCAACTTGATAGCACTTTCTACTTTGGTTGAAAAGAAAGATGCTAAAGTTAGAGTAGATATCGACTGATTTTTTTTAGACAAGAGGGAGAGTGCAAAAATGGCTGCAGAGGAGGATGCAAAATAGTGTCCAAATGTTGCTCCAAGTCATTAGCACTTAAAAGTTACAAGATGGAGGGAGATGTATGAATCAAAGACCTACACTAATACAAAAACAGAGAGTGGCAGACCAAACTTCTAGGTAAACAGCACCCTCTAGTGTTTTGAAAGGAAAGGCCTACACTTATGAACAATTATAAAAAATACATGGACACAGGGGAGTCAGTCAGCATATATTTACCCCAACTTGATAGCACTTTCTACTGTGGTTGAAAAGAAAGATGCAAAAGTTAGAGTAGATATCAACTGTTATTCAGTCAAGAGGGCAAGGAAATGAAAAATAACAGCAGAGAAGGATGCAAAAAAAGTGTCCAAATGTTGCTTTAAGATGTTTTCACTTAAACGTTGATGGGAGAGGTATAAGGGTTTACAATATTAGTTACACTGAAAAATGAAATTCCATAGAAAAGAGGTTGAGTCTTGCCTGTAGTTCACTTCCTCATTAAAACTACCCCAAAGAGAAGCACTTATGAACACAGGACCAATCAATGCTCCCATTTGAAGTAATCTTAATGTGTTGAACTCTGTGATTAAATGAGCATTGCATGGAGAACGCAGTCTGTAGTTCTTGAAGGCAATTGTCTCTTGAAGCACTGATCACTTGAAACTACCCCAACAAATAGCACTTACCAAATACAACAGACGAGTTAGTGCCATTGTGAGGGTACAGAGGGTGACGGTAGTAGCAGCTGAAAATCTTGTCCAATTTCTAGCCTGAAAGTCGGTAGGACCGGACGAGATCCTTTGCAGTCAGAGACACGTGGAGAATGTTGCCTGCTTTAAGGAAGAGCTGGTCTGAGCCATGTGGTTTACCAGCTCCCAATATAAGTGTGTCCATGCCCCCTTGTCTTTGCCGTGGTCGTTGACACTCTGCTTTTCTGTAAAGCCCATCAAGTTTTGATTGCCGATATAACATCTTTGGAACGACTCAGCATTTTTCAGCATGGGTGGACTTTTCACACATTTAAAAGCACTTCATGCAAACACAACAATTATGAACTTTATTGCCCCTGAATTTAGAAAAGAGGTCAAGTCATTTTTAAAGGAAAGGCCTACACTAAATACATAAACAGGAAGGGGCAGACCAAACCTCTAGGTAAACCAGCACCATCTAGTGTTTACACTGCATATGCTGCAACATGATTGCACTAAAGAGAAGCACTTATTCTTATATAGTATCAGGTATGCTTGCCTTTGTAGTCATCTAAAGGGGCTTTGGAAATGTGAGGGACCAAACATGGACACAGGGGAGTCAGTCAGCAAATATTTACCCCAACTTGATAGCACTTTCTACTTTGGTTGAAAAGAAAGATGCTAAAGTTAGAGTAGATATCGACTGATTTTTTTAGACAAGAGGGAGAGTGCAAAAATGGCTGCAGAGGAGGATGCAAAATAGTGTCCAAATGTTGCTCCAAGTCATTAGCACTTAAAAGTTACAAGATGGAGGGAGAGGTATGAATCAAAGACCTACACTAATACAAAAACAGAGAGTGGCAGACCAAACTTCTAGGTAAACAGCACCCTCTAGTGTTTTGAAAGGAAAGGCCTACACTTATGAACAATTATAAAAAATACATGGACACAGGGGAGTCAGTCAGCATATATTTACCCCAACTTGATAGCACTTTCTACTGTGGTTGAAAAGAAAGATGCAAAAGTTAGAGTAGATATCAACTGTTATTCAGTCAAGAGGGCAAGGAAATGAAAAATAACAGCAGAGAAGGATGCAAAAAAAGTGTCCAAATGTTGCTTTAAGATGTTTTCACTTAAACGTTGATGGGAGAGGTATAATGGTTTACAATATTAGTTACACTGAAAAATGAAATTCCATAGAAAAGAGGTTGAGTCTTGCCTGCAGTTCACTTCCTCATTAAAACTACCCCAAAGAGAAGCACTTATGAACACAGGACCAATCAATGCTCCCATTTGAAGTAATCTTAATGTGTTGAACTCTGTGATTAAATGAGCATTGCATGGAGAACGCAGTCTGTAGTTCTTGAAGGCAATTGTCTCTTGAAGCACTGATCACTTGAAACTACCCCAACAAATAGCACTTACCAAATACAACAGACGAGTTAGTGCCATTGTGAGGGTACAGAGGGTGACGGTAGTAGCAGCTGAAAATCTTGTCCAATTTCTAGCCTGAAAGTCGGTAGGACCGGACGAGATCCTTTGCAGTCAGAGACACGTGGAGAATGTTGCCTGCTTTAAGGAAGAGCTGGTCTGAGCCATGTGGTTTACCAGCTCCCAATATAAGTGTGTCCATGCCCCCTTGTCTTTGCCGTGGTCGTTGACACTCTGCTTTTCTGTAAAGCCCATCAAGTTTTGATTGCCGATATAACATCTTTGGAACGACTCAGCATTTTTTAGCATGGGTGGACTTTTCACACATTTAAAAGCACTTCATGCAAACACAACAATTATGAACTTTATTGCCCCTGAATTTAGAAAAGAGGTCAAGTCATTTTTAAAGGAAAGGCCTACACTAAATACATAAACAGGAAGGGGCAGACCAAACCTCTAGGTAAACCAGCACCATCTAGTGTTTACACTGCATATGCTGCAACATGATTGCACTAAAGAGAAGCACTTATTCTTATATAGTATCAGGTATGCTTGCCTTTGTAGTCATCTAAAGGGGCTTTGGAAATGTGAGGGACCAAACATGGACACAGGGGAGTCAGTCAGCAAATATTTACCCCAACTTGATAGCACTTTCTACTTTGGTTGAAAAGAAAGATGCTAAAGTTAGAGTAGATATCGACTGATTTTTTTAGACAAGAGGGAGAGTGCAAAAATGGCTGCAGAGGAGGATGCAAAATAGTGTCCAAATGTTGCTCCAAGTCATTAGCACTTAAAAGTTACAAGATGGAGGGAGAGGTATGAAGCAAAGACCTACACTAATACAAAAACAGAGAGTGGCAGACCAAACTTCTAGGTAAACAGCACCCTCTAGTGTTTTGAAAGGAAAGGTCTACACTAATGAACAATTATAAAAAATACATGGACACAGGGGAGTCAGTCAGCATATATTTACCCCAACTTGATAGCACTTTCTACTGTGGTTGAAAAGAAAGATGCAAAAGTTAGAGTAGATATCAACTGTTATTCAGTCAAGAGGGCAAGGAAATGAAAAATAACAGCAGAGAAGGATGCAAAAAAAGTGTCCAAATGTTGCTTTAAGATGTTTTCACTTAAACGTTGATGGGAGAGGTATAATGGTTTACAATATTAGTTACACTGAAAAATGAAATTCCATAGAAAAGAGGTTGAGTCTTGCCTGCAGTTCACTTCCTCATTAAAACTACCCCAAAGAGAAGCACTTATGAACACAGGACCAATCAATGCTCCCATTTGAAGTAATCTTAATGTGTTGAACTCTGTGATTAAATGAGCATTGCATGGAGAACGCAGTCTGTAGTTCTTGAAGGCAATTGTCTCTTGAAGCACTGATCACTTGAAACTACCCCAACAAATAGCACTTACCAAATACAACAGACGAGTTAGTGCCATTGTGAGGGTACAGAGGGTGACGGTAGTAGCAGCTGAAAATCTTGTCCAATTTCTAGCCTGAAAGTCGGTAGGACCGGACGAGATCCTTTGCAGTCAGAGACACGTGGAGAATGTTGCCTGCTTTAAGGAAGAGCTGGTCTGAGCCATGTGGTTTACCAGCTCCCAATATAAGTGTGTCCATGCCCCCTTGTCTTTGCCGTGGTCGTTGACACTCTGCTTTTCTGTAAAGCCCATCAAGTTTTGATTGCCGATATAACATCTTTGGAACGACTCAGCATTTTTTAGCATGGGTGGACTTTTCACACATTTAAAAGCACTTCATGCAAACACAACAATTATGAACTTTATTGCCCCTGAATTTAGAAAAGAGGTCAAGTCATTTTTAAAGGAAAGGCCTACACTAAATACATAAACAGGAAGGGGCAGACCAAACCTCTAGGTAAACCAGCACCATCTAGTGTTTACACTGCATATGCTGCAACATGATTGCACTAAAGAGAAGCACTTATTCTTATATAGTATCAGGTATGCTTGCCTTTGTAGTCATCTAAAGGGGCTTTGGAAATGTGAGGGACCAAACATGGACACAGGGGAGTCAGTCAGCAAATATTTACCCCAACTTGATAGCACTTTCTACTTTGGTTGAAAAGAAAGATGCTAAAGTTAGAGTAGATATCGACTGATTTTTTTAGACAAGAGGGAGAGTGCAAAAATGGCTGCAGAGGAGGATGCAAAATAGTGTCCAAATGTTGCTCCAAGTCATTAGCACTTAAAAGTTACAAGATGGAGGGAGAGGTATGAAGCAAAGACCTACACTAATACAAAAACAGAGAGTGGCAGACCAAACTTCTAGGTAAACAGCACCCTCTAGTGTTTTGAAAGGAAAGGTCTACACTAATGAACAATTATAAAAAATACATGGACACAGGGGAGTCAGTCAGCATATATTTACCCCAACTTGATAGCACTTTCTACTGTGGTTGAAAAGAAAGATGCAAAAGTTAGAGTAGATATCAACTGTTATTCAGTCAAGAGGGCAAGGAAATGAAAAATAACAGCAGAGAAGGATGCAAAAAAGTGTCCAAATGTTGCTTTAAGATGTTTTCACTTAAACGTTGATGGGAGAGGTATAAGGGTTTACAATATTAGTTACACTGAAAAATGAAATTCCATAGAAAAGAGGTTGAGTCTTGCCTGTAGTTCACTTCCTCATTAAAACTACCCCAAAGAGAAGCACTTATGAACACAGGACCAATCAATGCTCCCATTTGAAGTAATCTTAATGTGTTGAACTCTGTGATTAAATGAGCATTGCATGGAGAACGCAGTCTGTAGTTCTTCAAGGCAATTGTCTCTTGAAGCACTGATCACTTGAAACTACCCCAACAAATAGCACTTACCAAATACAACAGACGAGTTAGTGCCATTGTGAGGGTACAGAGGGTGACAGTAGTAGCAGCTGAAAATCTTGTCCAATTTCTAGCCTGAAAGTCGGTAGGACCGGACGAGATCCTTTGCAGTCAGAGACACGTGGAGAATGTTGCCTGCTTTAAGGAAGAGCTGGTCTGAGCCATGTGGTTTACCAGCTCCCAATATAAGTGTGTCCATGCCCCCTTGTCTTTGCCGTGGTCGTTGACACTCTGCTTTTCTGTAAAGCCCATCAAGTTTTGATTGCCGATATAACATCTTTGGAACGACTCAGCATTTTTCAGCATGGGTGGACTTTTCACACATTTAAAAGCACTTCATGCAAACACAACAATTATGAACTTTATTGCCCCTGAATTTAGAAAAGAGGTCAAGTCATTTTTAAAGGAAAGGCCTACACTAAATACATAAACAGGAAGGGGCAGACCAAACCTCTAGGTAAACCAGCACCATCTAGTGTTTACACTGCATATGCTGCAACATGATTGCACTAAAGAGAAGCACTTATTCTTATATAGTATCAGGTATGCTTGCCTTTGTAGTCATCTAAAGGGGCTTTGGAAATGTGAGGGACCAAACATGGACACAGGGGAGTCAGTCAGCAAATATTTACCCCAACTTGATAGCACTTTCTACTTTGGTTGAAAAGAAAGATGCTAAAGTTAGAGTAGATATCGACTGATTTTTTTAGACAAGAGGGAGAGTGCAAAAATGGCTGCAGAGGAGGATGCAAAATAGTGTCCAAATGTTGCTCCAAGTCATTAGCACTTAAAAGTTACAAGATGGAGGGAGAGGTATGAATCAAAGACCTACACTAATACAAAAACAGAGAGTGGCAGACCAAACTTCTAGGTAAACAGCACCCTCTAGTGTTTTGAAAGGAAAGGTCTACACTAATGAACAATTATAAAAAATACATGGACACAGGGGAGTCAGTCAGCATATATTTACCCCAACTTGATAGCACTTTCTACTGTGGTTGAAAAGAAAGATGCAAAAGTTAGAGTAGATATCAACTGTTATCCAGTCAAGAGGGCAAGGAAATGAAAAATAACAGCAGAGAAGGATGCAAAAAAAGTGTCCAAATGTTGCTTTAAGATGTTTTCACTTAAACGTTGATGGGAGAGGTATAAGGGTTTACAATATTAGTTACACTGAAAAATGAAATTCCATAGAAAAGAGGTTGAGTCTTGCCTGTAGTTCACTTCCTCATTAAAACTACCCCAAAGAGAAGCACTTATGAACACAGGACCAATCAATGCTCCCATTTGAAGTAATCTTAATGTGTTGAACTCTGTGATTAAATGAGCATTGCATGGAGAACGCAGTCTGTAGTTCTTGAAGGCAATTGTCTCTTGAAGCACTGATCATTTGAAACTACCCCAACAAATAGCACTTACCAAATACAACAGACGAGTTAGTGCCATTGTGAGGGTACAGAGGGTGACAGTAGTAGCAGCTGAAAATCTTGTCCAATTTCTAGCCTGAAAGTCGGTAGGACCGGACGAGATCCTTTGCAGTCAGAGACACGTGGAGAATGTTGCCTGCTTTAAGGAAGAGCTGGTCTGAGCCATGTGGTTTACCAGCTCCCAATATAAGTGTGTCCATGCCCCCTTGTCTTTGCCGTGGTCGTTGACACTCTGCTTTTCTGTAAAGCCCATCAAGTTTTGATTGCCGATATAACATCTTTGGAACGACTCAGCATTTTTCAGCATGGGTGGACTTTTCACACATTTAAAAGCACTTCATGCAAACACAACAATTATGAACTTTATTGCCCCTGAATTTAGAAAAGAGGTCAAGTCATTTTTAAAGGAAAGGCCTACACTAAATACATAAACAGGAAGGGGCAGACCAAACCTCTAGGTAAACCAGCACCATCTAGTGTTTACACTGCATATGCTGCAACATGATTGCACTAAAGAGAAGCACTTATTCTTATATAGTATCAGGTATGCTTGCCTTTGTAGTCATCTAAAGGGGCTTTGGAAATGTGAGGGACCAAACATGGACACAGGGGAGTCAGTCAGCAAATATTTACCCCAACTTGATAGCACTTTCTACTTTGGTTGAAAAGAAAGATGCTAAAGTTAGAGTAGATATCGACTGATTTTTTTAGACAAGAGGGAGAGTGCAAAAATGGCTGCAGAGGAGGATGCAAAATAGTGTCCAAATGTTGCTCCAAGTCATTAGCACTTAAAAGTTACAAGATGGAGGGAGAGGTATGAATCAAAGACCTACACTAATACAAAAACAGAGAGTGGCAGACCAAACTTCTAGGTAAACAGCACCCTCTAGTGTTTTGAAAGGAAAGGTCTACACTAATGAACAATTATAAAAAATACATGGACACAGGGGAGTCAGTCAGCATATATTTACCCCAACTTGATAGCACTTTCTACTGTGGTTGAAAAGAAAGATGCAAAAGTTAGAGTAGATATCAACTGTTATTCAGTCAAGAGGGCAAGGAAATGAAAAATAACAGCAGAGAAGGATGCAAAAAAAGTGTCCAAATGTTGCTTTAAGATGTTTTCACTTAAACGTTGATGGGAGAGGTATAAGGGTTTACAATATTAGTTACACTGAAAAATGAAATTCCATAGAAAAGAGGTTGAGTCTTGCCTGTAGTTCACTTCCTCATTAAAACTACCCCAAAGAGAAGCACTTATGAACACAGGACCAATCAATGCTCCCATTTGAAGTAATCTTAATGTGTTGAACTCTGTGATTAAATGAGCATTGCATGGAGAACGCAGTCTGTAGTTCTTGAAGGCAATTGTCTCTTGAAGCACTGATCACTTGAAACTACCCCAACAAATAGCACTTACCAAATACAACAGACGAGTTAGTGCCATTGTGAGGGTACAGAGGGTGACAGTACCCACTGCGCAATGTGACGTCGTAGTGACGTAATTTTCATGTAATTTTTGGACGTCCAAATTTGGTCCATTGAAGGGGTTGTTTTGTAACGCCAGGCGACGTCTTTTTTCGACGTCTTCCGCACGTCATTTTTCGACGTCTTCCGCACGTCATTTTTCGACGTCTTCCGCACGTCATTTTTCGACGTCCATCCACAAAAGTTTGTTTACAATAAATCGCGCTCAGTGCTCTCAAATAAAACAGCGGCTTCTTACACTCACACTTACACTCAAACTCACACACTTACACTCACACACACACCTTGCTTTACCTGGGACTCGAACTCGTGATCATCTGCTCCACGTGCCAACGCTCTACTGTTTGAGCTACAGAGAGAGTGATATAATTTATGATTATCGCGTTTAGGCTAAAAATAGGTTCGGCGCTTGGATCACGAGCATCTTGCAGTACATTTAAAATATTTTAAATATAATATTTTAAATATTTAAAAAATATATTACATTTTAAATATAGCGATTTGGAAACGTGGATGGAGCAGTGAATAGGTTCATTACACAGCAAAATGACACGACAAACTCGCGTTTTGGAAAAGAGCTCTTCATTTGTAAATTAAAAAAATTATAATAATCATGTAAATTTCCTGCACCTGTCATAGACGTCCAAAAAATTACCCAGTTCAGGTCCAATGTTGAACGTAAATATGACGTCCAAGTTGGGTCATGGTTGGACGTCCAAATAGTGGACCTAGTTTGGACGTCGAAAAAAATCACCCAGTTCAAAGGTCCAATGTTGAACGTCAATATGACGTCCAAGTTGGGTCATGGTTGGACGTCCAAATAGTGGACCTAGTTTGGACGTCGAAAAAAATTACCCAGTTCAAAGGTCCAATGTTGAACGTCAATATGACGTCCAAGTTGGGTCATGGTTGGACGTCCAAATAGTGGACCTAGTTTGGACGTCGAAAAAAATTACCCAGTTCAAAGGTCCAATGTTGAACGTCTATATGACGTCCAAGTTGGGTCATGGTTGGACGTCCAAATAGTGGACCTAGTTTGGACGTCGAAAAAAATTACCCAGTTCAAAGGTCCAATGTTGAACGTCTATATGACGTCCAAGTTGGGTCATGGTTGGACGTCCAAATAGTGGACCTAGTTTGGACGTCGAATAGATGTCCAGAATTGGTCATGGACCGACGGACCCAATATAGACATGATCTGCACGTCTATCCGACGTCCAATGTTTAGTGGGTAGTAGCAGCTGAAAATCTTGTCCAATTTCTAGCCTGAAAGTCGGTAGGACCGGACGAGATCCTTTGCAGTCAGAGACACGTGGAGAATGTTGCCTGCTTTAAGGAAGAGCTGGTCTGAGCCATGTGGTTTACCAGCTCCCAATATAAGTGTGTCCATGCCCCCTTGTCTTTGCCGTGGTCGTTGACACTCTGCTTTTCTGTAAAGCCCATCAAGTTTTGATTGCCGATATAACATCTTTGGAACGACTCAGCATTTTTCAGCATGGGTGGACTTTTCACACATTTAAAAGCACTTCATGCAAACACAACAATTATGAACTTTATTGCCCCTGAATTTAGAAAAGAGGTCAAGTCATTTTTAAAGGAAAGGCCTACACTAAATACATAAACAGGAAGGGGCAGACCAAACCTCTAGGTAAACCAGCACCATCTAGTGTTTACACTGCATATGCTGCAACATGATTGCACTAAAGAGAAGCACTTATTCTTATATAGTATCAGGTATGCTTGCCTTTGTAGTCATCTAAAGGGGCTTTGGAAATGTGAGGGACCAAACATGGACACAGGGGAGTCAGTCAGCAAATATTTACCCCAACTTGATAGCACTTTCTACTTTGGTTGAAAAGAAAGATGCTAAAGTTAGAGTAGATATCGACTGATTTTTTTAGACAAGAGGGAGAGTGCAAAAATGGCTGCAGAGGAGGATGCAAAATAGTGTCCAAATGTTGCTCCAAGTCATTAGCACTTAAAAGTTACAAGATGGAGGGAGAGGTATGAAGCAAAGACCTACACTAATACAAAAACAGAGAGTGGCAGACCAAACTTCTAGGTAAACAGCACCCTCTAGTGTTTTGAAAGGAAAGGTCTACACTAATGAACAATTATAAAAAATACATGGACACAGGGGAGTCAGTCAGCATATATTTACCCCAACTTGATAGCACTTTCTACTGTGGTTGAAAAGAAAGATGCAAAAGTTAGAGTAGATATCAACTGTTATTCAGTCAAGAGGGCAAGGAAATGAAAAATAACAGCAGAGAAGGATGCAAAAAAAGTGTCCAAATGTTGCTTTAAGATGTTTTCACTTAAACGTTGATGGGAGAGGTATAAGGGTTTACAATATTAGTTACACTGAAAAATGAAATTCCATAGAAAAGAGGTTGAGTCTTGCCTGTAGTTCACTTCCTCATTAAAACTACCCCAAAGAGAAGCACTTATGAACACAGGACCAATCAATGCTCCCATTTGAAGTAATCTTAATGTGTTGAACTCTGTGATTAAATGAGCATTGCATGGAGAACGCAGTCTGTAGTTCTTGAAGGCAATTGTCTCTTGAAGCACTGATCACTTGAAACTACCCCAACAAATAGCACTTACCAAATACAACAGACGAGTTAGTGCCATTGTGAGGGTACAGAGGGTGACGGTAGTAGCAGCTGAAAATCTTGTCCAATTTCTAGCCTGAAAGTCGGTAGGACCGGACGAGATCCTTTGCAGTCAGAGACACGTGGAGAATGTTGCCTGCTTTAAGGAAGAGCTGGTCTGAGCCATGTGGTTTACCAGCTCCCAATATAAGTGTGTCCATGCCCCCTTGTCTTTGCCGTGGTCGTTGACACTCTGCTTTTCTGTAAAGCCCATCAAGTTTTGATTGCCGATATAACATCTTTGGAACGACTCAGCATTTTTTAGCATGGGTGGACTTTTCACACATTTAAAAGCACTTCATGCAAACACAACAATTATGAACTTTATTGCCCCTGAATTTAGAAAAGAGGTCAAGTCATTTTTAAAGGAAAGGCCTACACTAAATACATAAACAGGAAGGGGCAGACCAAACCTCTAGGTAAACCAGCACCATCTAGTGTTTACACTGCATATGCTGCAACATGATTGCACTAAAGAGAAGCACTTATTCTTATATAGTATCAGGTATGCTTGCCTTTGTAGTCATCTAAAGGGGCTTTGGAAATGTGAGGGACCAAACATGGACACAGGGGAGTCAGTCAGCAAATATTTACCCCAACTTGATAGCACTTTCTACTTTGGTTGAAAAGAAAGATGCTAAAGTTAGAGTAGATATCGACTGATTTTTTTAGACAAGAGGGAGAGTGCAAAAATGGCTGCAGAGGAGGATGCAAAATAGTGTCCAAATGTTGCTCCAAGTCATTAGCACTTAAAAGTTACAAGATGGAGGGAGAGGTATGAAGCAAAGACCTACACTAATACAAAAACAGAGAGTGGCAGACCAAACTTCTAGGTAAACAGCACCCTCTAGTGTTTTGAAAGGAAAGGTCTACACTAATGAACAATTATAAAAAATACATGGACACAGGGGAGTCAGTCAGCATATATTTACCCCAACTTGATAGCACTTTCTACTGTGGTTGAAAAGAAAGATGCAAAAGTTAGAGTAGATATCAACTGTTATTCAGTCAAGAGGGCAAGGAAATGAAAAATAACAGCAGAGAAGGATGCAAAAAAAGTGTCCAAATGTTGCTTTAAGATGTTTTCACTTAAACGTTGATGGGAGAGGTATAAGGGTTTACAATATTAGTTACACTGAAAAATGAAATTCCATAGAAAAGAGGTTGAGTCTTGCCTGTAGTTCACTTCCTCATTAAAACTACCCCAAAGAGAAGCACTTATGAACACAGGACCAATCAATGCTCCCATTTGAAGTAATCTTAATGTGTTGAACTCTGTGATTAAATGAGCATTGCATGGAGAACGCAGTCTGTAGTTCTTGAAGGCAATTGTCTCTTGAAGCACTGATCACTTGAAACTACCCCAACAAATAGCACTTACCAAATACAACAGACGAGTTAGTGCCATTGTGAGGGTACAGAGGGTGACAGTAGTAGCAGCTGAAAATCTTGGCCAATTTCTAGCCTGAAAGTCGGTAGGACCGGACGAGATCCTTTGCAGTCAGAGACACGTGGAGAATGTTGCCTGCTTTAAGGAAGAGCTGGTCTGAGCCATGTGGTTTACCAGCTCCCAATATAAGTGTGTCCATGCCCCCTTGTCTTTGCCGTAGTCGTTGACACTCTGCTTTTCTGTAAAGCCCATCAAGTTTTGATTGCCGATATAACATCTTTGGAACGACTCAGCATTTTTCAGCATGGGTGGACTTTTCACACATTTAAAAGCACTTCATGCAAACACAACAATTATGAACTTTATTGCCCCTGAATTTAGAAAAGAGGTCAAGTCATTTTTAAAGGAAAGGCCTACACTAAATACATAAACAGGAAGGGGCAGACCAAACCTCTAGGTAAACCAGCACCATCTAGTGTTTACACTGCATATGCTGCAACATGATTGCACTAAAGAGAAGCACTTATTCTTATATAGTATCAGGTATGCTTGCCTTTGTAGTCATCTAAAGGGGCTTTGGAAATGTGAGGGACCAAACATGGACACAGGGGAGTCAGTCAGCAAATATTTACCCCAACTTGATAGCACTTTCTACTTTGGTTGAAAAGAAAGATGCTAAAGTTAGAGTAGATATCGACTGATTTTTTTAGACAAGAGGGAGAGTGCAAAAATGGCTGCAGAGGAGGATGCAAAATAGTGTCCAAATGTTGCTCCAAGTCATTAGCACTTAAAAGTTACAAGATGGAGGGAGAGGTATGAATCAAAGACCTACACTAATACAAAAACAGAGAGTGGCAGACCAAACTTCTAGGTAAACAGCACCCTCTAGTGTTTTGAAAGGAAAGGTCTACACTAATGAACAATTATAAAAAATACATGGACACAGGGGAGTCAGTCAGCATATATTTACCCCAACTTGATAGCACTTTCTACTGTGGTTGAAAAGAAAGATGCAAAAGTTAGAGTAGATATCAACTGTTATTCAGTCAAGAGGGCAAGGAAATGAAAAATAACAGCAGAGAAGGATGCAAAAAAAGTGTCCAAATGTTGCTTTAAGATGTTTTCACTTAAACGTTGATGGGAGAGGTATAAGGGTTTACAATATTAGTTACACTGAAAAATGAAATTCCATAGAAAAGAGGTTGAGTCTTGCCTGTAGTTCACTTCCTCATTAAAACTACCCCAAAGAGAAGCACTTATGAACACAGGACCAATCAATGCTCCCATTTGAAGTAATCTTAATGTGTTGAACTCTGTGATTAAATGAGCATTGCATGGAGAACGCAGTCTGTAGTTCTTGAAGGCAATTGTCTCTTGAAGCACTGATCACTTGAAACTACCCCAACAAATAGCACTTACCAAATACAACAGACGAGTTAGTGCCATTGTGAGGGTACAGAGGGTGACAGTAGTAGCAGCTGAAAATCTTGTCCAATTTCTAGCCTGAAAGTCGGTAGGACCGGACGAGATCCTTTGCAGTCAGAGACACGTGGAGAATGTTGCCTGCTTTAAGGAAGAGCTGGTCTGAGCCATGTGGTTTACCAGCTCCCAATATAAGTGTGTCCATGCCCCCTTGTCTTTGCCGTGGTCGTTGACACTCTGCTTTTCTGTAAAGCCCATCAAGTTTTGATTGCCGATATAACATCTTTGGAACGACTCAGCATTTTTCAGCATGGGTGGACTTTTCACACATTTAAAAGCACTTCATGCAAACACAACAATTATGAACTTTATTGCCCCTGAATTTAGAAAAGAGGTCAAGTCATTTTTAAAGGAAAGGCCTACACTAAATACATAAACAGGAAGGGGCAGACCAAACCTCTAGGTAAACCAGCACCATCTAGTGTTTACACTGCATATGCTGCAACATGATTGCACTAAAGAGAAGCACTTATTCTTATATAGTATCAGGTATGCTTGCCTTTGTAGTCATCTAAAGGGGCTTTGGAAATGTGAGGGACCAAACATGGACACAGGGGAGTCAGTCAGCAAATATTTACCCCAACTTGATAGCACTTTCTACTTTGGTTGAAAAGAAAGATGCTAAAGTTAGAGTAGATATCGACTGATTTTTTTAGACAAGAGGGAGAGTGCAAAAATGGCTGCAGAGGAGGATGCAAAATAGTGTCCAAATGTTGCTCCAAGTCATTAGCACTTAAAAGTTACAAGATGGAGGGAGAGGTATGAATCAAAGACCTACACTAATACAAAAACAGAGAGTGGCAGACCAAACTTCTAGGTAAACAGCACCCTCTAGTGTTTTGAAAGGAAAGGTCTACACTAATGAACAATTATAAAAAATACATGGACACAGGGGAGTCAGTCAGCATATATTTACCCCAACTTGATAGCACTTTCTACTGTGGTTGAAAAGAAAGATGCAAAAGTTAGAGTAGATATCAACTGTTATTCAGTCAAGAGGGCAAGGAAATGAAAAATAACAGCAGAGAAGGATGCAAAAAAAGTGTCCAAATGTTGCTTTAAGATGTTTTCACTTAAACGTTGATGGGAGAGGTATAAGGGTTTACAATATTAGTTACACTGAAAAATGAAATTCCATAGAAAAGAGGTTGAGTCTTGCCTGTAGTTCACTTCCTCATTAAAACTACCCCAAAGAGAAGCACTTATGAACACAGGACCAATCAATGCTCCCATTTGAAGTAATCTTAATGTGTTGAACTCTGTGATTAAATGAGCATTGCATGGAGAACGCAGTCTGTAGTTCTTGAAGGCAATTGTCTCTTGAAGCACTGATCACTTGAAACTACCCCAACAAATAGCACTTACCAAATACAACAGACGAGTTAGTGCCATTGTGAGGGTACAGAGGGTGACAGTAGTAGCAGCTGAAAATCTTGTCCAATTTCTAGCCTGAAAGTCGGTAGGACCGGACGAGATCCTTTGCAGTCAGAGACACGTGGAGAATGTTGCCTGCTTTAAGGAAGAGCTGGTCTGAGCCATGTGGTTTACCAGCTCCCAATATAAGTGTGTCCATGCCCCCTTGTCTTTGCCGTGGTCGTTGACACTCTGCTTTTCTGTAAAGCCCATCAAGTTTTGATTGCCGATATAACATCTTTGGAACGACTCAGCATTTTTCAGCATGGGTGGACTTTTCACACATTTAAAAGCACTTCATGCAAACACAACAATTATGAACTTTATTGCCCCTGAATTTAGAAAAGAGGTCAAGTCATTTTTAAAGGAAAGGCCTACACTAAATACATAAACAGGAAGGGGCAGACCAAACCTCTAGGTAAACCAGCACCATCTAGTGTTTACACTGCATATGCTGCAACATGATTGCACTAAAGAGAAGCACTTATTCTTATATAGTATCAGGTATGCTTGCCTTTGTAGTCATCTAAAGGGGCTTTGGAAATGTGAGGGACCAAACATGGACACAGGGGAGTCAGTCAGCAAATATTTACCCCAACTTGATAGCACTTTCTACTTTGGTTGAAAAGAAAGATGCTAAAGTTAGAGTAGATATCGACTGATTTTTTTAGACAAGAGGGAGAGTGCAAAAATGGCTGCAGAGGAGGATGCAAAATAGTGTCCAAATGTTGCTCCAAGTCATTAGCACTTAAAAGTTACAAGATGGAGGGAGAGGTATGAAGCAAAGACCTACACTAATACAAAAACAGAGAGTGGCAGACCAAACTTCTAGGTAAACAGCACCCTCTAGTGTTTTGAAAGGAAAGGTCTACACTAATGAACAATTATAAAAAATACATGGACACAGGGGAGTCAGTCAGCATATATTTACCCCAACTTGATAGCACTTTCTACTGTGGTTGAAAAGAAAGATGCAAAAGTTAGAGTAGATATCAACTGTTATTCAGTCAAGAGGGCAAGGAAATGGAAAATAACAGCAGAGAAGGATGCAAAAAAAGTGTCCAAATGTTGCTTTAAGATGTTTTCACTTAAACGTTGATGGGAGAGGTATAAGGGTTTACAATATTAGTTACACTGAAAAATGAAATTCCATAGAAAAGAGGTTGAGTCTTGCCTGCAGTTCACTTCCTCATTAAAACTACCCCAAAGAGAAGCACTTATGAACACAGGACCAATCAATGCTCCCATTTGAAGTAATCTTAATGTGTTGAACTCTGTGATTAAATGAGCATTGCATGGAGAACGCAGTCTGTAGTTCTTGAAGGCAATTGTCTCTTGAAGCACTGATCACTTGAAACTACCCCAACAAATAGCACTTACCAAATACAACAGACGAGTTAGTGCCATTGTGAGGGTACAGAGGGTGACGGTAGTAGCAGCTGAAAATCTTGTCCAATTTCTAGCCTGAAAGTCGGTAGGACCGGACGAGATCCTTTGCAGTCAGAGACACGTGGAGAATGTTGCCTGCTTTAAGGAAGAGCTGGTCTGAGCCATGTGGTTTACCAGCTCCCAATATAAGTGTGTCCATGCCCCCTTGTCTTTGCCGTGGTCGTTGACACTCTGCTTTTCTGTAAAGCCCATCAAGTTTTGATTGCCGATATAACATCTTTGGAACGACTCAGCATTTTTCAGCATGGGTGGACTTTTCACACATTTAAAAGCACTTCATGCAAACACAACAATTATGAACTTTATTGCCCCTGAATTTAGAAAAGAGGTCAAGTCATTTTTAAAGGAAAGGCCTACACTAAATACATAAACAGGAAGGGGCAGACCAAACCTCTAGGTAAACCAGCACCATCTAGTGTTTACACTGCATATGCTGCAACATGATTGCACTAAAGAGAAGCACTTATTCTTATATAGTATCAGGTATGCTTGCCTTTGTAGTCATCTAAAGGGGCTTTGGAAATGTGAGGGACCAAACATGGACACAGGGGAGTCAGTCAGCAAATATTTACCCCAACTTGATAGCACTTTCTACTTTGGTTGAAAAGAAAGATGCTAAAGTTAGAGTAGATATCGACTGATTTTTTTAGACAAGAGGGAGAGTGCAAAAATGGCTGCAGAGGAGGATGCAAAATAGTGTCCAAATGTTGCTCCAAGTCATTAGCACTTAAAAGTTACAAGATGGAGGGAGAGGTATGAATCAAAGACCTACACTAATACAAAAACAGAGAGTGGCAGACCAAACTTCTAGGTAAACAGCACCCTCTAGTGTTTTGAAAGGAAAGGTCTACACTAATGAACAATTATAAAAAATACATGGACACAGGGGAGTCAGTCAGCATATATTTACCCCAACTTGATAGCACTTTCTACTGTGGTTGAAAAGAAAGATGCAAAAGTTAGAGTAGATATCAACTGTTATTCAGTCAAGAGGGCAAGGAAATGAAAAATAACAGCAGAGAAGGATGCAAAAAAAGTGTCCAAATGTTGCTTTAAGATGTTTTCACTTAAACGTTGATGGGAGAGGTATAAGGGTTTACAATATTAGTTACACTGAAAAATGAAATTCCATAGAAAAGAGGTTGAGTCTTGCCTGTAGTTCACTTCCTCATTAAAACTACCCCAAAGAGAAGCACTTATGAACACAGGACCAATCAATGCTCCCATTTGAAGTAATCTTAATGTGTTGAACTCTGTGATTAAATGAGCATTGCATGGAGAACGCAGTCTGTAGTTCTTGAAGGCAATTGTCTCTTGAAGCACTGATCACTTGAAACTACCCCAACAAATAGCACTTACCAAATACAACAGACGAGTTAGTGCCATTGTGAGGGTACAGAGGGTGACAGTAGTAGCAGCTGAAAATCTTGTCCAATTTCTAGCCTGAAAGTCGGTAGGACCGGACGAGATCCTTTGCAGTCAGAGACACGTGGAGAATGTTGCCTGCTTTAAGGAAGAGCTGGTCTGAGCCATGTGGTTTACCAGCTCCCAATATAAGTGTGTCCATGCCCCCTTGTCTTTGCCGTGGTCGTTGACACTCTGCTTTTCTGTAAAGCCCATCAAGTTTTGATTGCCGATATAACATCTTTGGAACGACTCAGCATTTTTCAGCATGGGTGGACTTTTCACACATTTAAAAGCACTTCATGCAAACACAACAATTATGAACTTTATTGCCCCTGAATTTAGAAAAGAGGTCAAGTCATTTTTAAAGGAAAGGCCTACACTAAATACATAAACAGGAAGGGGCAGACCAAACCTCTAGGTAAACCAGCACCATCTAGTGTTTACACTGCATATGCTGCAACATGATTGCACTAAAGAGAAGCACTTATTCTTATATAGTATCAGGTATGCTTGCCTTTGTAGTCATCTAAAGGGGCTTTGGAAATGTGAGGGACCAAACATGGACACAGGGGAGTCAGTCAGCAAATATTTACCCCAACTTGATAGCACTTTCTACTTTGGTTGAAAAGAAAGATGCTAAAGTTAGAGTAGATATCGACTGATTTTTTTAGACAAGAGGGAGAGTGCAAAAATGGCTGCAGAGGAGGATGCAAAATAGTGTCCAAATGTTGCTCCAAGTCATTAGCACTTAAAAGTTACAAGATGGAGGGAGAGGTATGAAGCAAAGACCTACACTAATACAAAAACAGAGAGTGGCAGACCAAACTTCTAGGTAAACAGCACCCTCTAGTGTTTTGAAAGGAAAGGTCTACACTAATGAACAATTATAAAAAATACATGGACACAGGGGAGTCAGTCAGCATATATTTACCCCAACTTGATAGCACTTTCTACTGTGGTTGAAAAGAAAGATGCAAAAGTTAGAGTAGATATCAACTGTTATTCAGTCAAGAGGGCAAGGAAATGAAAAATAACAGCAGAGAAGGATGCAAAAAAAGTGTCCAAATGTTGCTTTAAGATGTTTTCACTTAAACGTTGATGGGAGAGGTATAAGGGTTTACAATATTAGTTACACTGAAAAATGAAATTCCATAGAAAAGAGGTTGAGTCTTGCCTGCAGTTCACTTCCTCATTAAAACTACCCCAAAGAGAAGCACTTATGAACACAGGACCAATCAATGCTCCCATTTGAAGTAATCTTAATGTGTTGAACTCTGTGATTAAATGAGCATTGCATGGAGAACGCAGTCTGTAGTTCTTGAAGGCAATTGTCTCTTGAAGCACTGATCACTTGAAACTACCCCAACAAATAGCACTTACCAAATACAACAGACGAGTTAGTGCCATTGTGAGGGTACAGAGGGTGACGGTAGTAGCAGCTGAAAATCTTGTCCAATTTCTAGCCTGAAAGTCGGTAGGACCGGACGAGATCCTTTGCAGTCAGAGACACGTGGAGAATGTTGCCTGCTTTAAGGAAGAGCTGGTCTGAGCCATGTGGTTTACCAGCTCCCAATATAAGTGTGTCCATGCCCCCTTGTCTTTGCCGTGGTCGTTGACACTCTGCTTTTCTGTAAAGCCCATCAAGTTTTGATTGCCGATATAACATCTTTGGAACGACTCAGCATTTTTCAGCATGGGTGGACTTTTCACACATTTAAAAGCACTTCATGCAAACACAACAATTATGAACTTTATTGCCCCTGAATTTAGAAAAGAGGTCAAGTCATTTTTAAAGGAAAGGCCTACACTAAATACATAAACAGGAAGGGGCAGACCAAACCTCTAGGTAAACCAGCACCATCTAGTGTTTACACTGCATATGCTGCAACATGATTGCACTAAAGAGAAGCACTTATTCTTATATAGTATCAGGTATGCTTGCCTTTGTAGTCATCTAAAGGGGCTTTGGAAATGTGAGGGACCAAACATGGACACAGGGGAGTCAGTCAGCAAATATTTACCCCAACTTGATAGCACTTTCTACTTTGGTTGAAAAGAAAGATGCTAAAGTTAGAGTAGATATCGACTGATTTTTTTAGACAAGAGGGAGAGTGCAAAAATGGCTGCAGAGGAGGATGCAAAATAGTGTCCAAATGTTGCTCCAAGTCATTAGCACTTAAAAGTTACAAGATGGAGGGAGAGGTATGAATCAAAGACCTACACTAATACAAAAACAGAGAGTGGCAGACCAAACTTCTAGGTAAACAGCACCCTCTAGTGTTTTGAAAGGAAAGGTCTACACTAATGAACAATTATAAAAAATACATGGACACAGGGGAGTCAGTCAGCATATATTTACCCCAACTTGATAGCACTTTCTACTGTGGTTGAAAAGAAAGATGCAAAAGTTAGAGTAGATATCAACTGTTATTCAGTCAAGAGGGCAAGGAAATGAAAAATAACAGCAGAGAAGGATGCAAAAAAAGTGTCCAAATGTTGCTTTAAGATGTTTTCACTTAAACGTTGATGGGAGAGGTATAAGGGTTTACAATATTAGTTACACTGAAAAATGAAATTCCATAGAAAAGAGGTTGAGTCTTGCCTGTAGTTCACTTCCTCATTAAAACTACCCCAAAGAGAAGCACTTATGAACACAGGACCAATCAATGCTCCCATTTGAAGTAATCTTAATGTGTTGAACTCTGTGATTAAATGAGCATTGCATGGAGAGCGCAGTCTGTAGTTCTTGAAGGCAATTGTCTCTTGAAGCACTGATCACTTGAAACTACCCCAACAAATAGCACTTACCAAATACAACAGACGAGTTAGTGCCATTGTGAGGGTACAGAGGGTGACAGTAGTAGCAGCTGAAAATCTTGTCCAATTTCTAGCCTGAAAGTCGGTAGGACCGGACGAGATCCTTTGCAGTCAGAGACACGTGGAGAATGTTGCCTGCTTTAAGGAAGAGCTGGTCTGAGCCATGTGGTTTACCAGCTCCCAATATAAGTGTGTCCATGCCCCCTTGTCTTTGCCGTGGTCGTTGACACTCTGCTTTTCTGTAAAGCCCATCAAGTTTTGATTGCCGATATAACATCTTTGGAACGACTCAGCATTTTTCAGCATGGGTGGACTTTTCACACATTTAAAAGCACTTCATGCAAACACAACAATTATGAACTTTATTGCCCCTGAATTTAGAAAAGAGGTCAAGTCATTTTTAAAGGAAAGGCCTACACTTAATACATAAACAGGAAGGGGCAGACCAAACCTCTAGGTAAACCAGCACCATCTAGTGTTTACACTGCATATGCTGCAACATGATTGCACTAAAGAGAAGCACTTATTCTTATATAGTATCAGGTATGCTTGCCTTTGTAGTCATCTAAAGGGGCTTTGGAAATGTGAGGGACCAAACATGGACACAGGGGAGTCAGTCAGCAAATATTTACCCCAACTTGATAGCACTTTCTACTTTGGTTGAAAAGAAAGATGCTAAAGTTAGAGTAGATATCGACTGATTTTTTTAGACAAGAGGGAGAGTGCAAAAATGGCTGCAGAGGAGGATGCAAAATAGTGTCCAAATGTTGCTCCAAGTCATTAGCACTTAAAAGTTACAAGATGGAGGGAGAGGTATGAATCAAAGACCTACACTAATACAAAAACAGAGAGTGGCAGACCAAACTTCTAGGTAAACAGCACCCTCTAGTGTTTTGAAAGGAAAGGTCTACACTAATGAACAATTATAAAAAATACATGGACACAGGGGAGTCAGTCAGCATATATTTACCCCAACTTGATAGCACTTTCTACTGTGGTTGAAAAGAAAGATGCAAAAGTTAGAGTAGATATCAACTGTTATCCAGTCAAGAGGGCAAGGAAATGAAAAATAACAGCAGAGAAGGATGCAAAAAAAGTGTCCAAATGTTGCTTTAAGATGTTTTCACTTAAACGTTGATGGGAGAGGTATAAGGGTTTACAATATTAGTTACACTGAAAAATGAAATTCCATAGAAAAGAGGTTGAGTCTTGCCTGTAGTTCACTTCCTCATTAAAACTACCCCAAAGAGAAGCACTTATGAACACAGGACCAATCAATGCTCCCATTTGAAGTAATCTTAATGTGTTGAACTCTGTGATTAAATGAGCATTGCATGGAGAACGCAGTCTGTAGTTCTTGAAGGCAATTGTCTCTTGAAGCACTGATCATTTGAAACTACCCCAACAAATAGCACTTACCAAATACAACAGACGAGTTAGTGCCATTGTGAGGGTACAGAGGGTGACAGTAGTAGCAGCTGAAAATCTTGTCCAATTTCTAGCCTGAAAGTCGGTAGGACCGGACGAGATCCTTTGCAGTCAGAGACACGTGGAGAATGTTGCCTGCTTTAAGGAAGAGCTGGTCTGAGCCATGTGGTTTACCAGCTCCCAATATAAGTGTGTCCATGCCCCCTTGTCTTTGCCGTGGTCGTTGACACTCTGCTTTTCTGTAAAGCCCATCAAGTTTTGATTGCCGATATAACATCTTTGGAACGACTCAGCATTTTTCAGCATGGGTGGACTTTTCACACATTTAAAAGCACTTCATGCAAACACAACAATTATGAACTTTATTGCCCCTGAATTTAGAAAAGAGGTCAATTCATTTTTAAAGGAAAGGCCTACACTAAATACATAAACAGGAAGGGGCAGACCAAACCTCTAGGTAAACCAGCACCATCTAGTGTTTACACTGCATATGCTGCAACATGATTGCACTAAAGAGAAGCACTTATTCTTATATAGTATCAGGTATGCTTGCCTTTGTAGTCATCTAAAGGGGCTTTGGAAATGTGAGGGACCAAACATGGACACAGGGGAGTCAGTCAGCAAATATTTACCCCAACTTGATAGCACTTTCTACTTTGGTTGAAAAGAAAGATGCTAAAGTTAGAGTAGATATCGACTGATTTTTTTAGACAAGAGGGAGAGTGCAAAAATGGCTGCAGAGGAGGATGCAAAATAGTGTCCAAATGTTGCTCCAAGTCATTAGCACTTAAAAGTTACAAGATGGAGGGAGAGGTATGAAGCAAAGACCTACACTAATACAAAAACAGAGAGTGGCAGACCAAACTTCTAGGTAAACAGCACCCTCTAGTGTTTTGAAAGGAAAGGTCTACACTAATGAACAATTATAAAAAATACATGGACACAGGGGAGTCAGTCAGCATATATTTACCCCAACTTGATAGCACTTTCTACTGTGGTTGAAAAGAAAGATGCAAAAGTTAGAGTAGATATCAACTGTTATTCAGTCAAGAGGGCAAGGAAATGAAAAATAACAGCAGAGAAGGATGCAAAAAAAGTGTCCAAATGTTGCTTTAAGATGTTTTCACTTAAACGTTGATGGGAGAGGTATAAGGGTTTACAATATTAGTTACACTGAAAAATGAAATTCCATAGAAAAGAGGTTGAGTCTTGCCTGTAGTTCACTTCCTCATTAAAACTACCCCAAAGAGAAGCACTTATGAACACAGGACCAATCAATGCTCCCATTTGAAGTAATCTTAATGTGTTGAACTCTGTGATTAAATGAGCATTGCATGGAGAACGCAGTCTGTAGTTCTTGAAGGCAATTGTCTCTTGAAGCACTGATCACTTGAAACTACCCCAACAAATAGCACTTACCAAATACAACAGACGAGTTAGTGCCATTGTGAGGGTACAGAGGGTGACAGTAGTAGCAGCTGAAAATCTTGTCCAATTTCTAGCCTGAAAGTCGGTAGGACCGGACGAGATCCTTTGCAGTCAGAGACACGTGGAGAATGTTGCCTGCTTTAAGGAAGAGCTGGTCTGAGCCATGTGGTTTACCAGCTCCCAATATAAGTGTGTCCATGCCCCCTTGTCTTTGCCGTGGTCGTTGACACTCTGCTTTTCTGTAAAGCCCATCAAGTTTTGATTGCCGATATAACATCTTTGGAACGACTCAGCATTTTTCAGCATGGGTGGACTTTTCACACATTTAAAAGCACTTCATGCAAACACAACAATTATGAACTTTATTGCCCCTGAATTTAGAAAAGAGGTCAAGTCATTTTTAAAGGAAAGGCCTACACTTAATACATAAACAGGAAGGGGCAGACCAAACCTCTAGGTAAACCAGCACCATCTAGTGTTTACACTGCATATGCTGCAACATGATTGCACTAAAGAGAAGCACTTATTCTTATATAGTATCAGGTATGCTTGCCTTTGTAGTCATCTAAAGGGGCTTTGGAAATGTGAGGGACCAAACATGGACACAGGGGAGTCAGTCAGCAAATATTTACCCCAACTTGATAGCACTTTCTACTTTGGTTGAAAAGAAAGATGCTAAAGTTAGAGTAGATATCGACTGATTTTTTTAGACAAGAGGGAGAGTGCAAAAATGGCTGCAGAGGAGGATGCAAAATAGTGTCCAAATGTTGCTCCAAGTCATTAGCACTTAAAAGTTACAAGATGGAGGGAGAGGTATGAATCAAAGACCTACACTAATACAAAAACAGAGAGTGGCAGACCAAACTTCTAGGTAAACAGCACCCTCTAGTGTTTTGAAAGGAAAGGTCTACACTAATGAACAATTATAAAAAATACATGGACACAGGGGAGTCAGTCAGCATATATTTACCCCAACTTGATAGCACTTTCTACTGTGGTTGAAAAGAAAGATGCAAAAGTTAGAGTAGATATCAACTGTTATCCAGTCAAGAGGGCAAGGAAATGAAAAATAACAGCAGAGAAGGATGCAAAAAAAGTGTCCAAATGTTGCTTTAAGATGTTTTCACTTAAACGTTGATGGGAGAGGTATAAGGGTTTACAATATTAGTTACACTGAAAAATGAAATTCCATAGAAAAGAGGTTGAGTCTTGCCTGTAGTTCACTTCCTCATTAAAACTACCCCAAAGAGAAGCACTTATGAACACAGGACCAATCAATGCTCCCATTTGAAGTAATCTTAATGTGTTGAACTCTGTGATTAAATGAGCATTGCATGGAGAACGCAGTCTGTAGTTCTTGAAGGCAATTGTCTCTTGAAGCACTGATCATTTGAAACTACCCCAACAAATAGCACTTACCAAATACAACAGACGAGTTAGTGCCATTGTGAGGGTACAGAGGGTGACAGTAGTAGCAGCTGAAAATCTTGTCCAATTTCTAGCCTGAAAGTCGGTAGGACCGGACGAGATCCTTTGCAGTCAGAGACACGTGGAGAATGTTGCCTGCTTTAAGGAAGAGCTGGTCTGAGCCATGTGGTTTACCAGCTCCCAATATAAGTGTGTCCATGCCCCCTTGTCTTTGCCGTGGTCGTTGACACTCTGCTTTTCTGTAAAGCCCATCAAGTTTTGATTGCCGATATAACATCTTTGGAACGACTCAGCATTTTTCAGCATGGGTGGACTTTTCACACATTTAAAAGCACTTCATGCAAACACAACAATTATGAACTTTATTGCCCCTGAATTTAGAAAAGAGGTCAATTCATTTTTAAAGGAAAGGCCTACACTAAATACATAAACAGGAAGGGGCAGACCAAACCTCTAGGTAAACCAGCACCATCTAGTGTTTACACTGCATATGCTGCAACATGATTGCACTAAAGAGAAGCACTTATTCTTATATAGTATCAGGTATGCTTGCCTTTGTAGTCATCTAAAGGGGCTTTGGAAATGTGAGGGACCAAACATGGACACAGGGGAGTCAGTCAGCAAATATTTACCCCAACTTGATAGCACTTTCTACTTTGGTTGAAAAGAAAGATGCTAAAGTTAGAGTAGATATCGACTGATTTTTTTAGACAAGAGGGAGAGTGCAAAAATGGCTGCAGAGGAGGATGCAAAATAGTGTCCAAATGTTGCTCCAAGTCATTAGCACTTAAAAGTTACAAGATGGAGGGAGAGGTATGAAGCAAAGACCTACACTAATACAAAAACAGAGAGTGGCAGACCAAACTTCTAGGTAAACAGCACCCTCTAGTGTTTTGAAAGGAAAGGTCTACACTAATGAACAATTATAAAAAATACATGGACACAGGGGAGTCAGTCAGCATATATTTACCCCAACTTGATAGCACTTTCTACTGTGGTTGAAAAGAAAGATGCAAAAGTTAGAGTAGATATCAACTGTTATTCAGTCAAGAGGGCAAGGAAATGAAAAATAACAGCAGAGAAGGATGCAAAAAAAGTGTCCAAATGTTGCTTTAAGATGTTTTCACTTAAACGTTGATGGGAGAGGTATAAGGGTTTACAATATTAGTTACACTGAAAAATGAAATTCCATAGAAAAGAGGTTGAGTCTTGCCTGTAGTTCACTTCCTCATTAAAACTACCCCAAAGAGAAGCACTTATGAACACAGGACCAATCAATGCTCCCATTTGAAGTAATCTTAATGTGTTGAACTCTGTGATTAAATGAGCATTGCATGGAGAACGCAGTCTGTAGTTCTTGAAGGCAATTGTCTCTTGAAGCACTGATCACTTGAAACTACCCCAACAAATAGCACTTACCAAATACAACAGACGAGTTAGTGCCATTGTGAGGGTACAGAGGGTGACAGTAGTAGCAGCTGAAAATCTTGTCCAATTTCTAGCCTGAAAGTCGGTAGGACCGGACGAGATCCTTTGCAGTCAGAGACACGTGGAGAATGTTGCCTGCTTTAAGGAAGAGCTGGTCTGAGCCATGTGGTTTACCAGCTCCCAATATAAGTGTGTCCATGCCCCCTTGTCTTTGCCGTGGTCGTTGACACTCTGCTTTTCTGTAAAGCCCATCAAGTTTTGATTGCCGATATAACATCTTTGGAACGACTCAGCATTTTTCAGCATGGGTGGACTTTTCACACATTTAAAAGCACTTCATGCAAACACAACAATTATGAACTTTATTGCCCCTGAATTTAGAAAAGAGGTCAAGTCATTTTTAAAGGAAAGGCCTACACTTAATACATAAACAGGAAGGGGCAGACCAAACCTCTAGGTAAACCAGCACCATCTAGTGTTTACACTGCATATGCTGCAACATGATTGCACTAAAGAGAAGCACTTATTCTTATATAGTATCAGGTATGCTTGCCTTTGTAGTCATCTAAAGGGGCTTTGGAAATGTGAGGGACCAAACATGGACACAGGGGAGTCAGTCAGCAAATATTTACCCCAACTTGATAGCACTTTCTACTTTGGTTGAAAAGAAAGATGCTAAAGTTAGAGTAGATATCGACTGATTTTTTTAGACAAGAGGGAGAGTGCAAAAATGGCTGCAGAGGAGGATGCAAAATAGTGTCCAAATGTTGCTCCAAGTCATTAGCACTTAAAAGTTACAAGATGGAGGGAGAGGTATGAATCAAAGACCTACACTAATACAAAAACAGAGAGTGGCAGACCAAACTTCTAGGTAAACAGCACCCTCTAGTGTTTTGAAAGGAAAGGTCTACACTAATGAACAATTATAAAAAATACATGGACACAGGGGAGTCAGTCAGCATATATTTACCCCAACTTGATAGCACTTTCTACTGTGGTTGAAAAGAAAGATGCAAAAGTTAGAGTAGATATCAACTGTTATCCAGTCAAGAGGGCAAGGAAATGAAAAATAACAGCAGAGAAGGATGCAAAAAAAGTGTCCAAATGTTGCTTTAAGATGTTTTCACTTAAACGTTGATGGGAGAGGTATAAGGGTTTACAATATTAGTTACACTGAAAAATGAAATTCCATAGAAAAGAGGTTGAGTCTTGCCTGTAGTTCACTTCCTCATTAAAACTACCCCAAAGAGAAGCACTTATGAACACAGGACCAATCAATGCTCCCATTTGAAGTAATCTTAATGTGTTGAACTCTGTGATTAAATGAGCATTGCATGGAGAACGCAGTCTGTAGTTCTTGAAGGCAATTGTCTCTTGAAGCACTGATCATTTGAAACTACCCCAACAAATAGCACTTACCAAATACAACAGACGAGTTAGTGCCATTGTGAGGGTACAGAGGGTGACAGTAGTAGCAGCTGAAAATCTTGTCCAATTTCTAGCCTGAAAGTCGGTAGGACCGGACGAGATCCTTTGCAGTCAGAGACACGTGGAGAATGTTGCCTGCTTTAAGGAAGAGCTGGTCTGAGCCATGTGGTTTACCAGCTCCCAATATAAGTGTGTCCATGCCCCCTTGTCTTTGCCGTGGTCGTTGACACTCTGCTTTTCTGTAAAGCCCATCAAGTTTTGATTGCCGATATAACATCTTTGGAACGACTCAGCATTTTTCAGCATGGGTGGACTTTTCACACATTTAAAAGCACTTCATGCAAACACAACAATTATTAACTTTATTGCCCCTGAATTTAGAAAAGAGGTCAATTCATTTTTAAAGGAAAGGCCTACACTAAATACATAAACAGGAAGGGGCAGACCAAACCTCTAGGTAAACCAGCACCATCTAGTGTTTACACTGCATATGCTGCAACATGATTGCACTAAAGAGAAGCACTTATTCTTATATAGTATCAGGTATGCTTGCCTTTGTAGTCATCTAAAGGGGCTTTGGAAATGTGAGGGACCAAACATGGACACAGGGGAGTCAGTCAGCAAATATTTACCCCAACTTGATAGCACTTTCTACTTTGGTTGAAAAGAAAGATGCTAAAGTTAGAGTAGATATCGACTGATTTTTTTAGACAAGAGGGAGAGTGCAAAAATGGCTGCAGAGGAGGATGCAAAATAGTGTCCAAATGTTGCTCCAAGTCATTAGCACTTAAAAGTTACAAGATGGAGGGAGAGGTATGAATCAAAGACCTACACTAATACAAAAACAGAGAGTGGCAGACCAAACTTCTAGGTAAACAGCCCCCTCTAGTGTTTTGAAAGGAAAGGTCTACACTAATGAACAATTATAAAAAATACATGGACACAGGGGAGTCAGTCAGCATATATTTACCCCAACTTGATAGCACTTTCTACTGTGGTTGAAAAGAAAGATGCAAAAGTTAGAGTAGATATCAACTGTTATTCAGTCAAGAGGGCAAGGAAATGAAAAATAACAGCAGAGAAGGATGCAAAAAAAGTGTCCAAATGTTGCTTTAAGATGTTTTCACTTAAACGTTGATGGGAGAGGTATAAGGGTTTACAATATTAGTTACACTGAAAAATGAAATTCCATAGAAAAGAGGTTGAGTCTTGCTTGTAGTTCACTTCCTCATTAAAACTACCCCAAAGAGAAGCACTTATGAACACAGGACCAATCAATGCTCCCATTTGAAGTAATCTTAATGTGTTGAACTCTGTGATTAAATGAGCATTGCATGGAGAACGCAGTCTGTAGTTCTTGAAGGCAATTGTCTCTTGAAGCACTGATCACTTGAAACTACCCCAACAAATAGCACTTACCAAATACAACAGACGAGTTAGTGCCATTGTGAGGGTACAGAGGGTGACAGTAGTAGCAGCTGAAAATCTTGTCCAATTTCTAGCCTGAAAGTCGGTAGGACCGGACGAGATCCTTTGCAGTCAGAGACACGTGGAGAATGTTGCCTGCTTTAAGGAAGAGCTGGTCTGAGCCATGTGGTTTACCAGCTCCCAATATAAGTGTGTCCATGCCCCCTTGTCTTTGCCGTGGTCGTTGACACTCTGCTTTTCTGTAAAGCCCATCAAGTTTTGATTGCCGATATAACATCTTTGGAACGACTCAGCATTTTTCAGCATGGGTGGACTTTTCACACATTTAAAAGCACTTCATGCAAACACAACAATTATGAACTTTATTGCCCCTGAATTTAGAAAAGAGGTCAAGTCATTTTTAAAGGAAAGGCCTACACTAAATACATAAACAGGAAGGGGCAGACCAAACCTCTAGGTAAACCAGCACCATCTAGTGTTTACACTGCATATGCTGCAACATGATTGCACTAAAGAGAAGCACTTATTCTTATATAGTATCAGGTATGCTTGCCTTTGTAGTCATCTAAAGGGGCTTTGGAAATGTGAGGGACCAAACATGGACACAGGGGAGTCAGTCAGCAAATATTTACCCCAACTTGATAGCACTTTCTACTTTGGTTGAAAAGAAAGATGCTAAAGTTAGAGTAGATATCGACTGATTTTTTTAGTCAAGAGGGAGAGTGCAAAAATGGCTGCAGAGGAGGATGCAAAATAGTGTCCAAATGTTGCTCCAAGTCATTAGCACTTAAAAGTTACAAGATGGAGGGAGAGGTATGAAGCAAAGACCTACACTAATACAAAAACAGAGAGTGGCAGACCAAACTTCTAGGTAAACAGCACCCTCTAGTGTTTTGAAAGGAAAGGTCTACACTAATGAACAATTATAAAAAATACATGGACACAGGGGAGTCAGTCAGCATATATTTACCCCAACTTGATAGCACTTTCTACTGTGGTTGAAAAGAAAGATGCAAAAGTTAGAGTAGATATCAACTGTTATTCAGTCAAGAGGGCAAGGAAATGAAAAATAACAGCAGAGAAGGATGCAAAAAAAGTGTCCAAATGTTGCTTTAAGATGTTTTCACTTAAACGTTGATGGGAGAGGTATAAGGGTTTACAATATTAGTTACACTGAAAAATGAAATTCCATAGAAAAGAGGTTGAGTCTTGCCTGCAGTTCACTTCCTCATTAAAACTACCCCAAAGAGAAGCACTTATGAACACAGGACCAATCAATGCTCCCATTTGAAGTAATCTTAATGTGTTGAACTCTGTGATTAAATGAGCATTGCATGGAGAACGCAGTCTGTAGTTCTTGAAGGCAATTGTCTCTTGAAGCACTGATCACTTGAAACTACCCCAACAAATAGCACTTACCAAATACAACAGACGAGTTAGTGCCATTGTGAGGGTACAGAGGGTGACAGTAGTAGCAGCTGAAAATCTTGTCCAATTTCTAGCCTGAAAGTCGGTAGGACCGGACGAGATCCTTTGCAGTCAGAGACACGTGGAGAATGTTGCCTGCTTTAAGGAAGAGCTGGTCTGAGCCATGTGGTTTACCAGCTCCCAATATAAGTGTGTCCATGCCCCCTTGTCTTTGCCGTGGTCGTTGACACTCTGCTTTTCTGTAAAGCCCATCAAGTTTTGATTGCCGATATAACATCTTTGGAACGACTCAGCATTTTTCAGCATGGGTGGACTTTTCACACATTTAAAAGCACTTCATGCAAACACAACAATTATGAACTTTATTGCCCCTGAATTTAGAAAAGAGGTCAAGTCATTTTTAAAGGAAAGGCCTACACTAAATACATAAACAGGAAGGGGCAGACCAAACCTCTAGGTAAACCAGCACCATCTAGTGTTTACACTGCATATGCTGCAACATGATTGCACTAAAGAGAAGCACTTATTCTTATATAGTATCAGGTATGCTTGCCTTTGTAGTCATCTAAAGGGGCTTTGGAAATGTGAGGGACCAAACATGGACACAGGGGAGTCAGTCAGCAAATATTTACCCCAACTTGATAGCACTTTCTACTTTGGTTGAAAAGAAAGATGCTAAAGTTAGAGTAGATATCGACTGATTTTTTTAGACAAGAGGGAGAGTGCAAAAATGGCTGCAGAGGAGGATGCAAAATAGTGTCCAAATGTTGCTCCAAGTCATTAGCACTTAAAAGTTACAAGATGGAGGGAGATGTATGAATCAAAGACCTACACTAATACAAAAACAGAGAGTGGCAGACCAAACTTCTAGGTAAACAGCACCCTCTAGTGTTTTGAAAGGAAAGGCCTACACTTATGAACAATTATAAAAAATACATGGACACAGGGGAGTCAGTCAGCATATATTTACCCCAACTTGATAGCACTTTCTACTGTGGTTGAAAAGAAAGATGCAAAAGTTAGAGTAGATATCAACTGTTATTCAGTCAAGAGGGCAAGGAAATGAAAAATAACAGCAGAGAAGGATGCAAAAAAAGTGTCCAAATGTTGCTTTAAGATGTTTTCACTTAAACGTTGATGGGAGAGGTATAAGGGTTTACAATATTAGTTACACTGAAAAATGAAATTCCATAGAAAAGAGGTTGAGTCTTGCCTGTAGTTCACTTCCTCATTAAAACTACCCCAAAGAGAAGCACTTATGAACACAGGACCAATCAATGCTCCCATTTGAAGTAATCTTAATGTGTTGAACTCTGTGATTAAATGAGCATTGCATGGAGAACGCAGTCTGTAGTTCTTGAAGGCAATTGTCTCTTGAAGCACTGATCACTTGAAACTACCCCAACAAATAGCACTTACCTAATACAACAGACGAGTTAGTGCCATTGTGAGGGTACAGAGGGTGACAGTAGTAGCAGCTGAAAATCTTGTCCAATTTCTAGCCTGAAAGTCGGTAGGACCGGACGAGATCCTTTGCAGTCAGAGACACGTGGAGAATGTTGCCTGCTTTAAGGAAGAGCTGGTCTGAGCCATGTGGTTTACCAGCTCCCAATATAAGTGTGTCCATGCCCCCTTGTCTTTGCCGTGGTCGTTGACACTCTGCTTTTCTGTAAAGCCCATCAAGTTTTGATTGCCGATATAACATCTTTGGAACGACTCAGCATTTTTCAGCATGGGTGGACTTTTCACACATTTAAAAGCACTTCATGCAAACACAACAATTATGAACTTTATTGCCCCTGAATTTAGAAAAGAGGTCAAGTCATTTTTAAAGGAAAGGCCTACACTAAATACATAAACAGGAAGGGGCAGACCAAACCTCTAGGTAAACCAGCACCATCTAGTGTTTACACTGCATATGCTGCAACATGATTGCACTAAAGAGAAGCACTTATTCTTATATAGTATCAGGTATGCTTGCCTTTGTAGTCATCTAAAGGGGCTTTGGAAATGTGAGGGACCAAACATGGACACAGGGGAGTCAGTCAGCAAATATTTACCCCAACTTGATAGCACTTTCTACTTTGGTTGAAAAGAAAGATGCTAAAGTTAGAGTAGATATCGACTGATTTTTTTTACACAAGAGGGAGAGTGCAAAAATGGCTGCAGAGGAGGATGCAAAATAGTGTCCAAATGTTGCTCCAAGTCATTAGCACTTAAAAGTTACAAGATGGAGGGAGAGGTATGAATCAAAGACCTACACTTATACAAAAACAGAGAGTGGCAGACCAAACTTCTAGGTAAACAGCACCCTCTAGTGTTTTGAAAGGAAAGGTCTACACTAATGAACAATTATAAAAAATACATGGACACAGGGGAGTCAGTCAGCATATATTTACCCCAACTTGATAGCACTTTCTACTGTGGTTGAAAAGAAAGATGCAAAAGTTAGAGTAGATATCAACTGTTATTCAGTCAAGAGGGCAAGGAAATGAAAAATAACAGCAGAGAAGGATGCAAAAAAAGTGTCCAAATGTTGCTTTAAGATATTTTCACTTAAACGTTGATGGGAGAGGTATAAGGGTTTACAATATTAGTTACACTGAAAAATGAAATTCCATAGAAAAGAGGTTGAGTCTTGCCTGTAGTTCACTTCCTCATTAAAACTACCCCAAAGAGAAGCACTTATGAACACAGGACCAATCAATGCTCCCATTTGAAGTAATCTTAATGTGTTGAACTCTGTGATTAAATGAGCATTGCATGGAGAACGCAGTCTGTAGTTCTTGAAGGCAATTGTCTCTTGAAGCACTGATCACTTGAAACTACCCCAACAAATAGCACTTACCAAATACAACAGACGAGTTAGTGCCATTGTGAGGGTACAGAGGGTGACAGTAGTAGCAGCTGAAAATCTTGTCCAATTTCTAGCCTGAAAGTCGGTAGGACCGGACGAGATCCTTTGCAGTCAGAGACACGTGGAGAATGTTGCCTGCTTTAAGGAAGAGCTGGTCTGAGCCATGTGGTTTACCAGCACCCAATATAAGTGTGTCCATGCCCCCTTGTCTTTGCCGTGGTCGTTGACACTCTGCTTTTCTGTAAAGCCCATCAAGTTTTGATTGCCAATATAACATCTTTGGAACGACTCAGCATTTTTCAGCATGGGTGGACTTTTCACACATTTAAAAGCACTTCATGCAAACACAACAATTATGAACTTTATTGCCCCTGAATTTAGAAAAGAGGTCAAGTCATTTTTAAAGGAAAGGCCTACACTAAATACATAAACAGGAAGGGGCAGACTAAACCTCTAGGTAAACCAGCACCATCTAGTGTTTACACTGCATATGCTGCAACATGATTGCACTAAAGAGAAGCACTTATTCTTATATAGTATCAGGAATGCTTGCCTTTGTAGTCATCTAAAGGGGCTTTGGAAATGTAAGGGACCAAACATGGACACAGGGGAGTCAGTCAGCAAATATTTACCCCAACTTGATAGCACTTTCTACTTTGGTTGAAAAGAAAGATGCTAAAGTTAGAGTAGATATCGACTGATTTTTTTAGACAAGAGGGAGAGTGCAAAAATGGCTGCAGAGGAGGATGCAAAATAGTGTCCAAATGTTGCTCCAAGTCATTAGCACTTAAAAGTTACAAGATGGAGGGAGAGGTATGAATCAAAGACCTACACTAATACAAAAACAGAGAGTGGCAGACCAAACTTCTAGGTAAACAGCACCCTCTAGTGTTTTGAAAGGAAAGGTCTACACTAATGAACAATTATAAAAAATACATTGACACAGGGGAGTCAGTCAGCATATATTTACCCCAACTTGATAGCACTTTCTACTGTGGTTGAAAAGAAAGATGCAAAAGTTAGAGTAGATATCAACTGTTATTCAGTCAAGAGGGCAAGGAAATGAAAAATAACAGCAGAGAAGGATGCAAAAAAAGTGTCCAAATGTTGCTTTAAGATGTTTTCACTTAAACGTTGATGGGAGAGGTATAAGGGTTTACAATATTAGTTACACTGAAAAATGAAATTCCATAGAAAAGAGGTTGAGTCTTGCCTGTAGTTCACTTCCTCATTAAAACTACCCCAAAGAGAAGCACTTATGAACACAGGACCAATCAATGCTCCCATTTGAAGTAATCTTAATGTGTTGAACTCTGTGATTAAATGAGCATTGCATGGAGAACGCAGTCTGTAGTTCTTGAAGGCAATTGTCTCTTGAAGCACTGATCACTTGAAACTACCCCAACAAATAGCACTTACCAAATACAACAGACGAGTTAGTGCCATTGTGAGGGTACAGAGGGTGACGGTAGTAGCAGCTGAAAATCTTGTCCAATTTCTAGCCTGAAACTAGGTAGGACCGGACGAGATCCTTTGCAGTCAGAGACACGTGGAGAATGTTGCCTGCTTTAAGGAAGAGCTGGTCTGAGCCATGTGGTTTACCAGCACCCAATATAAGTGTGTCCATGCCCCCTTGTCTTTGCCGTGGTCGTTGACACTCTGCTTTTCTGTAAAGCCCATCAAGGTTTGATTGCTGATATAACATCTTTGGAACGACTCAGCATTTTTCAGCATGGGTGGACTTTTCACACATTTAAAAGCACTTCATGCAAACACAACAATTATGAACTTTATTTCCCCTGAATTTAGAAAAGAGGTCAAGTCATTTTTAAAGGAAAGGCCTACACTAAATACATAAACAGGAAGGGGCAGACTAAACCTCTAGGTAAACCAGCACCATCTAGTGTTTACACTGCATATGCTGCAACATGATTGCACTAAAGAGAAGCACTTATTCTTATATAGTATCAGGAATGCTTGCCTTTGTAGTCATCTAAAGGGGCTTTGGAAATGTAAGGGACCAAACATGGACACAGGGGAGTCAGTCAGCAAATATTTACCCCAACTTGATAGCACTTTCTACTTTGGTTGAAAAGAAAGATGCTAAAGTTAGAGTAGATATCGACTGATTTTTTTAGACAAGAGGGAGAGTGCAAAAATGGCTGCAGAGGAGGATGCAAAATAGTGTCCAAATGTTGCTCCAAGTCATTAGCACTTAAAAGTTACAAGATGGAGGGAGAGGTATGAATCAAAGACCTACACTAATACAAAAACAGAGAGTGGCAGACCAAACTTCTAGGTAAACAGCACCCTCTAGTGTTTTGAAAGGAAAGGTCTACACTAATGAACTATTATAAAAAATACATGGACACAGGGGAGTCAGTCAGCATATATTTACCCCAACTTGATAGCACTTTCTACTGTGGTTGAAAAGAAAGATGCAAAAGTTAGAGTAGATATCAACTGTTATTCAGTCAAGAGGGCAAGGAAATAAGAAATAACAGCAGAGAAGGATGCAAAAAAGTGTCCAAATGTTGCTTTAAGATGTTTTCACTTAAACGTTGATGGGAGAGGTATAAGGGTTTACAATATTAGTTACACTGAAAAATGAAATTCCATAGAAAAGAGGTTGAGTCTTGCCTGTAGTTCACTTCCTCATTAAAACTACCCCAAAGAGAAGCACTTATGAACACAGGACCAATCAATGCTCCCATTTGAAGTAATCTTAATGTGTTGAACTCTGTGATTAAATGAGCATTGCATGGAGAACGCAGTCTGTAGTTCTTGAAGGCAATTGTCTCTTGAAGCACTGATCACTTGAAACTACCCCAACAAATAGCACTTACCAAATACAACAGACGAGTTAGTGCCATTGTGAGGGTACAGAGGGTGACGGTAGTAGCAGCTGAAAATCTTGTCCAATTTCTAGCCTGAAAGTCGGTAGGACCGGACGAGATTCTTTGCAGTCAGAGACACGTGGAGAATGTTGCCTGCTTTAAGGAAGAGCTGGTCTGAGCCATGTGGTTTACCAGCTCCCAATATAAGTGTGTCCATGCCCCCTTGTCTTTGCCGTGGTCGTTGACACTCTGCTTTTCTGTAAAGCCCATCAAGTTTTGATTGCCGATATAACATCTTTGGAACGACTCAGCATTTTTCAGCATGGGTGGACTTTTCACACATTTAAAAGCACTTCATGCAAACACAACAATTATGAACTTTATTGCCCCTGAATTTAGAAAAGAGGTCAAGTCATTTTTAAAGGAAAGGCCTACACTAAATACATAAACAGGAAGGGGCAGACCAAACCTCTAGGTAAACCAGCACCATCTAGTGTTTACACTGCATATGCTGCAACATGATTGCACTAAAGAGAAGCACTTATTCTTATATAGTATCAGGTATGCTTGCCTTTGTAGTCATCTAAAGGGGCTTTGGAAATGTGAGGGACCAAACATGGACACAGGGGAGTCAGTCAGCAAATATTTACCCCAACTTGATAGCACTTTCTACTTTGGTTGAAAAGAAAGATGCTAAAGTTAGAGTAGATATCGACTGATTTTATTAGACAAGAGGGAGAGTGCAAAAATGGCTGCAGAGGAGGATGCAAAATAGTGTCCAAATGTTGCTCCAAGTCATTAGCACTTAAAAGTTACAAGATGGAGGGAGAGGTATGAATCAAAGACCTACACTAATACAAAAACAGAGAGTGGCAGACCAAACTTCTAGGTAAACAGCACCCTCTAGTGTTTTGAAAGGAAAGGTCTACACTAATGAACAATTATAAAAAATACATGGACACAGGGGAGTCAGTCAGCATATATTTACCCCAACTTGATAGCACTTTCTACTGTGGTTGAAAAGAAAGATGCAAAAGTTAGAGTAGATATCAACTGTTATTCAGTCAAGAGGGCAAGGAAATGAAAAATAACAGCAGAGAAGGATGCAAAAAAAGTGTCCAAATGTTGCTTTAAGATGTTTTCACTTAAACGTTGATGGGAGAGGTATAAGGGTTTACAATATTAGTTACACTGAAAAATGAAATTCCATAGAAAAGAGGTTGAGTCTTGCCTGTAGTTCACTTCCTCATTAAAACTACCCCAAAGAGAAGCACTTATGAACACAGGACCAATCAATGCTCCCATTTGAAGTAATCTTAATGTGTTGAACTCTGTGATTAAATGAGCATTGCATGGAGAACGCAGTCTGTAGTTCTTGAAGGCAATTGTCTCTTGAAGCACTGATCACTTGAAACTACCCCAACAAATAGCACTTACCAAATACAACAGACGAGTTAGTGCCATTGTGAGGGTACAGAGGGTGACGGTAGTAGCAGCTGAAAATCTTGTCCAATTTCTAGCCTGAAAGTCGGTAGGACCGGACGAGATCCTTTGCAGTCAGAGACACGTGGAGAATGTTGCCTGCTTTAAGGAAGAGCTGGTCTGAGCCATGTGGTTTACCAGCTCCCAATATAAGTGTGTCCATGCCCCCTTGTCTTTGCCGTGGTCGTTGACACTCTGCTTTTCTGTAAAGCCCATCAAGTTTTGATTGCCGATATAACATCTTTGGAACGACTCAGAATTTTTCAGCATGGGTGGACTTTTCACACATTTAAAAGCACTTCATGCAAACACAACAATTATGAACTTTATTGCCCCTGAATTTAGAAAAGAGGTCAAGTCATTTTTAAAGGAAAGGCCTACACTAAATACATAAACAGGAAGGGGCAGACCAAACCTCTAGGTAAACCAGCACCATCTAGTGTTTACACTGCATATGCTGCAACATGATTGCACTAAAGAGAAGCACTTATTCTTATATAGTATCAGGTATGCTTGCCTTTGTAGTCATCTAAAGGGGCTTTGGAAATGTGAGGGACCAAACATGGACACAGGGGAGTCAGTCAGCAAATATTTACCCCAACTTGATAGCACTTTCTACTTTGGTTGAAAAGAAAGATGCTAAAGTTAGAGTAGATATCGACTGATTTTTTTAGACAAGAGGGAGAGTGCAAAAATGGCTGCAGAGGAGGATGCAAAATAGTGTCCAAATGTTGCTCCAAGTCATTAGCACTTAAAAGTTACAAGATGGAGGGAGATGTATGAATCAAAGACCTACACTAATACAAAAACAGAGAGTGGCAGACCAAACTTCTAGGTAAACAGCACCCTCTAGTGTTTTGAAAGGAAAGGCCTACACTTATGAACAATTATAAAAAATACATGGACACAGGGGAGTCAGTCAGCATATATTTACCCCAACTTGATAGCACTTTCTACTGTGGTTGAAAAGAAAGATGCAAAAGTTAGAGTAGATATCAACTGTTATTCAGTCAAGAGGGCAAGGAAATGAAAAATAACAGCAGAGAAGGATGCAAAAAAAGTGTCCAAATGTTGCTTTAAGATGTTTTCACTTAAACGTTGATGGGAGAGGTATAAGGGTTTACAATATTAGTTACACTGAAAAATGAAATTCCATAGAAAAGAGGTTGAGTCTTGCCTGTAGTTCACTTCCTCATTAAAACTACCCCAAAGAGAAGCACTTATGAACACAGGACCAATCAATGCTCCCATTTGAAGTAATCTTAATGTGTTGAACTCTGTGATTAAATGAGCATTGCATGGAGAACGCAGTCTGTAGTTCTTGAAGGCAATTGTCTCTTGAAGCACTGATCACTTGAAACTACCCCAACAAATAGCACTTACCAAATACAACAGACGAGTTAGTGCCATTGTGAGGGTACAGAGGGTGACAGTAGTAGCAGCTGAAAATCTTGTCCAATTTCTAGCCTGAAAGTCGGTAGGACCGGACGAGATCCTTTGCAGTCAGAGACACGTGGAGAATGTTGCCTGCTTTAAGGAAGAGCTGGTCTGAGCCATGTGGTTTACCAGCACCCAATATAAGTGTGTCCATGCCCCCTTGTCTTTGCCGTGGTCGTTGACACTCTGCTTTTCTGTAAAGCCCATCAAGTTTTGATTGCCAATATAACATCTTTGGAACGACTCAGCATTTTTCAGCATGGGTGGACTTTTCACACATTTAAAAGCACTTCATGCAAACACAACAATTATGAACTTTATTGCCCCTGAATTTAGAAAAGAGGTCAAGTCATTTTTAAAGGAAAGGCCTACACTAAATACATAAACAGGAAGGGGCAGACTAAACCTCTAGGTAAACCAGCACCATCTAGTGTTTACACTGCATATGCTGCAACATGATTGCACTAAAGAGAAGCACTTATTCTTATATAGTATCAGGAATGCTTGCCTTTGTAGTCATCTAAAGGGGCTTTGGAAATGTAAGGGACCAAACATGGACACAGGGGAGTCAGTCAGCAAATATTTACCCCAACTTGATAGCACTTTCTACTTTGGTTGAAAAGAAAGATGCTAAAGTTAGAGTAGATATCGACTGATTTTTTTAGACAAGAGGGAGAGTGCAAAAATGGCTGCAGAGGAGGATGCAAAATAGTGTCCAAATGTTGCTCCAAGTCATTAGCACTTAAAAGTTACAAGATGGAGGGAGAGGTATGAATCAAAGACCTACACTAATACAAAAACAGAGAGTGGCAGACCAAACTTCTAGGTAAACAGCACCCTCTAGTGTTTTGAAAGGAAAGGTCTACACTAATGAACAATTATAAAAAATACATTGACACAGGGGAGTCAGTCAGCATATATTTACCCCAACTTGATAGCACTTTCTACTGTGGTTGAAAAGAAAGATGCAAAAGTTAGAGTAGATATCAACTGTTATTCAGTCAAGAGGGCAAGGAAATGAAAAATAACAGCAGAGAAGGATGCAAAAAAAGTGTCCAAATGTTGCTTTAAGATGTTTTCACTTAAACGTTGATGGGAGAGGTATAAGGGTTTACAATATTAGTTACACTGAAAAATGAAATTCCATAGAAAAGAGGTTGAGTCTTGCCTGTAGTTCACTTCCTCATTAAAACTACCCCAAAGAGAAGCACTTATGAACACAGGACCAATCAATGCTCCCATTTGAAGTAATCTTAATGTGTTGAACTCTGTGATTAAATGAGCATTGCATGGAGAACGCAGTCTGTAGTTCTTGAAGGCAATTGTCTCTTGAAGCACTGATCACTTGAAACTACCCCAACAAATAGCACTTACCAAATACAACAGACGAGTTAGTGCCATTGTGAGGGTACAGAGGGTGACGGTAGTAGCAGCTGAAAATCTTGTCCAATTTCTAGCCTGAAACTAGGTAGGACCGGACGAGATCCTTTGCAGTCAGAGACACGTGGAGAATGTTGCCTGCTTTAAGGAAGAGCTGGTCTGAGCCATGTGGTTTACCAGCACCCAATATAAGTGTGTCCATGCCCCCTTGTCTTTGCCGTGGTCGTTGACACTCTGCTTTTCTGTAAAGCCCATCAAGGTTTGATTGCCGATATAACATCTTTGGAACGACTCAGCATTTTTCAGCATGGGTGGACTTTTCACACATTTAAAAGCACTTCATGCAAACACAACAATTATGAACTTTATTTCCCCTGAATTTAGAAAAGAGGTCAAGTCATTTTTAAAGGAAAGGCCTACACTAAATACATAAACAGGAAGGGGCAGACTAAACCTCTAGGTAAACCAGCACCATCTAGTGTTTACACTGCATATGCTGCAACATGATTGCACTAAAGAGAAGCACTTATTCTTATATAGTATCAGGAATGCTTGCCTTTGTAGTCATCTAAAGGGGCTTTGGAAATGTAAGGGACCAAACATGGACACAGGGGAGTCAGTCAGCAAATATTTACCCCAACTTGATAGCACTTTCTACTTTGGTTGAAAAGAAAGATGCTAAAGTTAGAGTAGATATCGACTGATTTTTTTAGACAAGAGGGAGAGTGCAAAAATGGCTGCAGAGGAGGATGCAAAATAGTGTCCAAATGTTGCTCCAAGTCATTAGCACTTAAAAGTTACAAGATGGAGGGAGAGGTATGAATCAAAGACCTACACTAATACAAAAACAGAGAGTGGCAGACCAAACTTCTAGGTAAACAGCACCCTCTAGTGTTTTGAAAGGAAAGGTCTACACTAATGAACTATTATAAAAAATACATGGACACAGGGGAGTCAGTCAGCATATATTTACCCCAACTTGATAGCACTTTCTACTGTGGTTGAAAAGAAAGATGCAAAAGTTAGAGTAGATATCAACTGTTATTCAGTCAAGAGGGCAAGGAAATAAGAAATAACAGCAGAGAAGGATGCAAAAAAGTGTCCAAATGTTGCTTTAAGATGTTTTCACTTAAACGTTGATGGGAGAGGTATAAGGGTTTACAATATTAGTTACACTGAAAAATGAAATTCCATAGAAAAGAGGTTGAGTCTTGCCTGTAGTTCACTTCCTCATTAAAACTACCCCAAAGAGAAGCACTTATGAACACAGGACCAATCAATGCTCCCATTTGAAGTAATCTTAATGTGTTGAACTCTGTGATTAAATGAGCATTGCATGGAGAACGCAGTCTGTAGTTCTTGAAGGCAATTGTCTCTTGAAGCACTGATCACTTGAAACTACCCCAACAAATAGCACTTACCAAATACAACAGACGAGTTAGTGCCATTGTGAGGGTACAGAGGGTGACGGTAGTAGCAGCTGAAAATCTTGTCCAATTTCTAGCCTGAAAGTCGGTAGGACCGGACGAGATTCTTTGCAGTCAGAGACACGTGGAGAATGTTGCCTGCTTTAAGGAAGAGCTGGTCTGAGCCATGTGGTTTACCAGCTCCCAATATAAGTGTGTCCATGCCCCCTTGTCTTTGCCGTGGTCGTTGACACTCTGCTTTTCTGTAAAGCCCATCAAGTTTTGATTGCCGATATAACATCTTTGGAACGACTCAGCATTTTTCAGCATGGGTGGACTTTTCACACATTTAAAAGCACTTCATGCAAACACAACAATTATGAACTTTATTGCCCCTGAATTTAGAAAAGAGGTCAAGTCATTTTTAAAGGAAAGGCCTACACTAAATACATAAACAGGAAGGGGCAGACCAAACCTCTAGGTAAACCAGCACCATCTAGTGTTTACACTGCATATGCTGCAACATGATTGCACTAAAGAGAAGCACTTATTCTTATATAGTATCAGGTATGCTTGCCTTTGTAGTCATCTAAAGGGGCTTTGGAAATGTGAGGGACCAAACATGGACACAGGGGAGTCAGTCAGCAAATATTTACCCCAACTTGATAGCACTTTCTACTTTGGTTGAAAAGAAAGATGCTAAAGTTAGAGTAGATATCGACTGATTTTATTAGACAAGAGGGAGAGTGCAAAAATGGCTGCAGAGGAGGATGCAAAATAGTGTCCAAATGTTGCTCCAAGTCATTAGCACTTAAAAGTTACAAGATGGAGGGAGAGGTATGAATCAAAGACCTACACTAATACAAAAACAGAGAGTGGCAGACCAAACTTCTAGGTAAACAGCACCCTCTAGTGTTTTGAAAGGAAAGGTCTACACTAATGAACAATTATAAAAAATACATGGACACAGGGGAGTCAGTCAGCATATATTTACCCCAACTTGATAGCACTTTCTACTGTGGTTGAAAAGAAAGATGCAAAAGTTAGAGTAGATATCAACTGTTATTCAGTCAAGAGGGCAAGGAAATGAAAAATAACAGCAGAGAAGGATGCAAAAAAAGTGTCCAAATGTTGCTTTAAGATGTTTTCACTTAAACGTTGATGGGAGAGGTATAAGGGTTTACAATATTAGTTACACTGAAAAATGAAATTCCATAGAAAAGAGGTTGAGTCTTGCCTGTAGTTCACTTCCTCATTAAAACTACCCCAAAGAGAAGCACTTATGAACACAGGACCAATCAATGCTCCCATTTGAAGTAATCTTAATGTGTTGAACTCTGTGATTAAATGAGCATTGCATGGAGAACGCAGTCTGTAGTTCTTGAAGGCAATTGTCTCTTGAAGCACTGATCACTTGAAACTACCCCAACAAATAGCACTTACCAAATACAACAGACGAGTTAGTGCCATTGTGAGGGTACAGAGGGTGACGGTAGTAGCAGCTGAAAATCTTGTCCAATTTCTAGCCTGAAAGTCGGTAGGACCGGACGAGATCCTTTGCAGTCAGAGACACGTGGAGAATGTTGCCTGCTTTAAGGAAGAGCTGGTCTGAGCCATGTGGTTTACCAGCTCCCAATATAAGTGTGTCCATGCCCCCTTGTCTTTGCCGTGGTCGTTGACACTCTGCTTTTCTGTAAAGCCCATCAAGTTTTGATTGCCGATATAACATCTTTGGAACGACTCAGAATTTTTCAGCATGGGTGGACTTTTCACACATTTAAAAGCACTTCATGCAAACACAACAATTATGAACTTTATTGCCCCTGAATTTAGAAAAGAGGTCAAGTCATTTTTAAAGGAAAGGCCTACACTAAATACATAAACAGGAAGGGGCAGACCAAACCTCTAGGTAAACCAGCACCATCTAGTGTTTACACTGCATATGCTGCAACATGATTGCACTAAAGAGAAGCACTTATTCTTATATAGTATCAGGAATGCTAGCCTTTGTAGTCATCTAAAGGGGCTTTGGAAATGTGAGGGACCAAACATGGACACAGGGGAGTCAGTCAGCAAATATTTACCCCAACTTGATAGCACTTTCTACTTTGGTTGAAAAGAAAGATGCTAAAGTTAGAGTAGATATCGACTGATTTTTTTAGACAATAGGGAGAGTGCAAAAATGGCTGCAGAGGAGGATGCAAAATAGTGTCCAAATGTTGCTCCAAGTCATTAGCACTTAAAAGTTACAAGATGGAGGGAGAGGTATGAAGCAAAGACCTACACTAATACAAAAACAGAGAGTGGCAGACCAAACTTCTAGGTAAACAGCACCCTCTAGTGTTTTGAAAGGAAAGGCCTACACTTATGAACAATTATAAAAAATACATGGACACAGGGGAGTCAGTCAGCATATATTTACCCCAACTTGATAGCACTTTCTACTGTGGTTGAAAAGAAAGATGCAAAAGTTAGAGTAGATATCAACTGTTATTCAGTCAAGAGGGCAAGGAAATGAAAAATAACAGCAGAGAAGGATGCAAAAAAAGTGTCCAAATGTTGCTTTAAGATGTTTTCACTTAAACGTTGATGGGAGAGGTATAAGGGTTTACAATATTAGTTACACTGAAAAATGAAATTCCATAGAAAAGAGGTTGAGTCTTGCCTGTAGTTCACTTCCTCATTAAAACTACCCCAAAGAGAAGCACTTATGAACACAGGACCAATCAATGCTCCCATTTGAAGTAATATTAATGTGTTGAACTCTGTGATTAAATGAGCATTGCATGGAGAACGCAGTCTGTAGTTCTTGAAGGCAATTGTCTCTTGAAGCACTGATCACTTGAAACTACCCCAACAAATAGCACTTACCAAATACAACAGACGAGTTAGTGCCATTGTGAGGGTACAGAGGGTGACGGTAGTAGCAGCTGAAAATCTTGTCCAATTTCTAGCCTGAAAGTCGGTAGGACCGGACGAGATCCTTTGCAGTCAGAGACACGTGGAGAATGTTGCCTGCTTTAAGGAAGAGCTGGTCTGAGCCATGTGGTTTACCAGCTCCCAATATAAGTGTGTCCATGCCCCCTTGTCTTTGCCGTGGTCGTTGACACTCTGCTTTTCTGTAAAGCCCATCAAGTTTTGATTGCCGATATAACATCTTTGGAACGACTCAGCATTTTTTAGCATGGGTGGACTTTTCACACATTTAAAAGCACTTCATGCAAACACAACAATTATGAACTTTATTGCCCCTGAATTTAGAAAAGAGGTCAAGTCATTTTTAAAGGAAAGGCCTACACTAAATACATAAACAGGAAGGGGCAGACCAAACCTCTAGGTAAACCAGCACCATCTAGTGTTTACACTGCATATGCTGCAACATGATTGCACTAAAGAGAAGCACTTATTCTTATATAGTATCAGGTATGCTTGCCTTTGTAGTCATCTAAAGGGGCTTTGGAAATGTGAGGGACCAAACATGGACACAGGGGAGTCAGTCAGCAAATATTTACCCCAACTTGATAGCACTTTCTACTTTGGTTGAAAAGAAAGATGCTAAAGTTAGAGTAGATATCGACTGATTTTTTTAGACAAGAGGGAGAGTGCAAAAATGGCTGCAGAGGAGGATGCAAAATAGTGTCCAAATGTTGCTCCAAGTCATTAGCACTTAAAAGTTACAAGATGGAGGGAGATGTATGAATCAAAGACCTACACTAATACAAAAACAGAGAGTGGCAGACCAAACTTCTAGGTAAACAGCACCCTCTAGTGTTTTGAAAGGAAAGGCCTACACTTATGAACAATTATAAAAAATACATGGACACAGGGGAGTCAGTCAGCATATATTTACCCCAACTTGATAGCACTTTCTACTGTGGTTGAAAAGAAAGATGCAAAAGTTAGAGTAGATATCAACTGTTATTCAGTCAAGAGGGCAAGGAAATGAAAAATAACAGCAGAGAAGGATGCAAAAAAAGTGTCCAAATGTTGCTTTAAGATGTTTTCACTTAAACGTTGATGGGAGAGGTATAAGGGTTTACAATATTAGTTACACTGAAAAATGAAATTCCATAGAAAAGAGGTTGAGTCTTGCCTGTAGTTCACTTCCTCATTAAAACTACCCCAAAGAGAAGCACTTATGAACACAGGACCAATCAATGCTCCCATTTGAAGTAATCTTAATGTGTTGAACTCTGTGATTAAATGAGCATTGCATGGAGAACGCAGTCTGTAGTTCTTGAAGGCAATTGTCTCTTGAAGCACTGATCACTTGAAACTACCCCAACAAATAGCACTTACCAAATACAACAGACGAGTTAGTGCCATTGTGAGGGTACAGAGGGTGACAGTAGTAGCAGCTGAAAATCTTGTCCAATTTCTAGCCTGAAAGTCGGTAGGACCGGACGAGATCCTTTGCAGTCAGAGACACGTGGAGAATGTTGCCTGCTTTAAGGAAGAGCTGGTCTGAGCCATGTGGTTTACCAGCTCCCAATATAAGTGTGTCCATGCCCCCTTGTCTTTGCCGTGGTCGTTGACACTCTGCTTTTCTGTAAAGCCCATCAAGTTTTGATTGCCGATATAACATCTTTGGAACGACTCAGCATTTTTCAGCATGGGTGGACTTTTCACACATTTAAAAGCACTTCATGCAAACACAACAATTATGAACTTTATTGCCCCTGAATTTAGAAAAGAGGTCAAGTCATTTTTAAAGGAAAGGCCTACACTAAATACATAAACAGGAAGGGGCAGACCAAACCTCTAGGTAAACCAGCACCATCTAGTGTTTACACTGCATATGCTGCAACATGATTGCACTAAAGAGAAGCACTTATTCTTATATAGTATCAGGTATGCTTGCCTTTGTAGTCATCTAAAGGGGCTTTGGAAATGTGAGGGACCAAACATGGACACAGGGGAGTCAGTCAGCAAATATTTACCCCAACTTGATAGCACTTTCTACTTTGGTTGAAAAGAAAGATGCTAAAGTTAGAGTAGATATCGACTGATTTTTTTAGACAAGAGGGAGAGTGCAAAAATGGCTGCAGAGGAGGATGCAAAATAGTGTCCAAATGTTGCTCCAAGTCATTAGCACTTAAAAGTTACAAGATGGAGGGAGAGGTATGAAGCAAAGACCTACACTAATACAAAAACAGAGAGTGGCAGACCAAACTTCTAGGTAAACAGCACCCTCTAGTGTTTTGAAAGGAAAGGTCTACACTAATGAACAATTATAAAAAATACATGGACACAGGGGAGTCAGTCAGCATATATTTACCCCAACTTGATAGCACTTTCTACTGTGGTTGAAAAGAAAGATGCAAAAGTTAGAGTAGATATCAACTGTTATTCAGTCAAGAGGGCAAGGAAATGAAAAATAACAGCAGAGAAGGATGCAAAAAAAGTGTCCAAATGTTGCTTTAAGATGTTTTCACTTAAACGTTGATGGGAGAGGTATAAGGGTTTACAATATTAGTTACACTGAAAAATGAAATTCCATAGAAAAGAGGTTGAGTCTTGCCTGCAGTTCACTTCCTCATTAAAACTACCCCAAAGAGAAGCACTTATGAACACAGGACCAATCAATGCTCCCATTTGAAGTAATCTTAATGTGTTGAACTCTGTGATTAAATGAGCATTGCATGGAGAACGCAGTCTGTAGTTCTTGAAGGCAATTGTCTCTTGAAGCACTGATCACTTGAAACTACCCCAACAAATAGCACTTACCAAATACAACAGACGAGTTAGTGCCATTGTGAGGGTACAGAGGGTGACGGTAGTAGCAGCTGAAAATCTTGTCCAATTTCTAGCCTGAAAGTCGGTAGGACCGGACGAGATCCTTTGCAGTCAGAGACACGTGGAGAATGTTGCCTGCTTTAAGGAAGAGCTGGTCTGAGCCATGTGGTTTACCAGCTCCCAATATAAGTGTGTCCATGCCCCCTTGTCTTTGCCGTGGTCGTTGACACTCTGCTTTTCTGTAAAGCCCATCAAGTTTTGATTGCCGATATAACATCTTTGGAACGACTCAGAATTTTTCAGCATGGGTGGACTTTTCACACATTTAAAAGCACTTCATGCAAACACAACAATTATGAACTTTATTGCCCCTGAATTTAGAAAAGAGGTCAAGTCATTTTTAAAGGAAAGGCCTACACTAAATACATAAACAGGAAGGGGCAGACCAAACCTCTAGGTAAACCAGCACCATCTAGTGTTTACACTGCATATGCTGCAACATGATTGCACTAAAGAGAAGCACTTATTCTTATATAGTATCAGGAATGCTTGCCTTTGTAGTCATCTAAAGGGGCTTTGGAAATGTGAGGGACCAAACATGGACACAGGGGAGTCAGTCAGCAAATATTACCCCAACTTGATAGCACTTTCTACTTTGGTTGAAAAGAAAGATGCTAAAGTTAGAGTAGATATCGACTGATTTTTTTAGACAATAGGGAGAGTGCAAAAATGGCTGCAGAGGAGGATGCAAAATAGTGTCCAAATGTTGCTCCAAGTCATTAGCACTTAAAAGTTACAAGATGGAGGGAGATGTATGAATCAAAGACCTACACTAATACAAAAACAGAGAGTGGCAGACCAAACTTCTAGGTAAACAGCACCCTCTAGTGTTTTGAAAGGAAAGGCCTACACTTATGAACAATTATAAAAAATACATGGACACAGGGGAGTCAGTCAGCATATATTTACCCCAACTTGATAGCACTTTCTACTGTGGTTGAAAAGAAAGATGCAAAAGTTAGAGTAGATATCAACTGTTATTCAGTCAAGAGGGCAAGGAAATGAAAAATAACAGCAGAGAAGGATGCAAAAAAAGTGTCCAAATGTTGCTTTAAGATGTTTTCACTTAAACGTTGATGGGAGAGGTATAAGGGTTTACAATATTAGTTACACTGAAAAATGAAATTCCATAGAAAAGAGGTTGAGTCTTGCCTGTAGTTCACTTCCTCATTAAAACTACCCCAAAGAGAAGCACTTATGAACACAGGACCAATCAATGCTCCCATTTGAAGTAATCTTAATGTGTTGAACTCTGTGATTAAATGAGCATTGCATGGAGAACGCAGTCTGTAGTTCTTGAAGGCAATTGTCTCTTGAAGCACTGATCACTTGAAACTACCCCAACAAATAGCACTTACCAAATACAACAGACGAGTTAGTGCCATTGTGAGGGTACAGAGGGTGACGGTAGTAGCAGCTGAAAATCTTGTCCAATTTCTAGCCTGAAACTCGGTAGGACCGGACGAGATCCTTTGCAGTCAGAGACACGTGGAGAATGTTGCCTGCTTTAAGGAAGAGCTGGTCTGAGCCATGTGGTTTACCAGCTCCCAATATAAGTGTGTCCATGCCCCCTTGTCTTTGCCGTGGTCGTTGACACTCTGCTTTTCTGTAAAGCCCATCAAGTTTTGATTGCCGATATAACATCTTTGGAACGACTCAGCATTTTTCAGCATGGGTGGACTTTTCACACATTTAAAAGCACTTCATGCAAACACAACAATTATGAACTTTATTGCCCCTGAATTTAGAAAAGAGGTCAAGTCATTTTTAAAGGAAAGGCCTACACTAAATACATAAACAGGAAGGGGCAGACCAAACCTCTAGGTAAACCAGCACCATCTAGTGTTTACACTGCATATGCTGCAACATGATTGCACTAAAGAGAAGCACTTATTCTTATATAGTATCAGGTATGCTTGCCTTTGTAGTCATCTAAAGGGGCTTTGGAAATGTGAGGGACCAAACATGGACACAGGGGAGTCAGTCAGCAAATATTTACCCCAACTTGATAGCACTTTCTACTTTGGTTGAAAAGAAAGATGCTAAAGTTAGAGTAGATATCGACTGATTTTTTTAGACAAGAGGGAGAGTGCAAAAATGGCTGCAGAGGAGGATGCAAAATAGTGTCCAAATGTTGCTCCAAGTCATTAGCACTTAAAAGTTACAAGATGGAGGGAGAGGTATGAATCAAAGACCTACACTAATACAAAAACAGAGAGTGGCAGACCAAACTTCTAGGTAAACAGCACCCTCTAGTGTTTTGAAAGGAAAGGCCTACACTTATGAACAATTATAAAAAATACATGGACACAGGGGAGTCAGTCAGCATATATTTACCCCAACTTGATAGCACTTTCTACTGTGGTTGAAAAGAAAGATGCAAAAGTTAGAGTAGATATCAACTGTTATTCAGTCAAGAGGGCAAGGAAATGAAAAATAACAGCAGAGAAGGATGCAAAAAAAGTGTCCAAATGTTGCTTTAAGATGTTTTCACTTAAACGTTGATGGGAGAGGTATAAGGGTTTACAATATTAGTTACACTGAAAAATGAAATTCCATAGAAAAGAGGTTGAGTCTTGCCTGTAGTTCACTTCCTCATTAAAACTACCCCAAAGAGAAGCACTTATGAACACAGGACCAATCAATGCTCCCATTTGAAGTAATCTTAATGTGTTGAACTCTGTGATTAAATGAGCATTGCATGGAGAACGCAGTCTGTAGTTCTTGAAGGCAATTGTCTCTTGAAGCACTGATCACTTGAAACTACCCCAACAAATAGCACTTACCAAATACAACAGACGAGTTAGTGCCATTGTGAGGGTACAGAGGGTGACAGTAGTAGCAGCTGAAAATCTTGTCCAATTTCTAGCCTGAAAGTCGGTAGGACCGGACGAGATCCTTTGCAGTCAGAGACACGTGGAGAATGTTGCCTGCTTTAAGGAAGAGCTGGTCTGAGCCATGTGGTTTACCAGCTCCCAATATAAGTGTGTCCATGCCCCCTTGTCTTTGCCGTGGTCGTTGACACTCTGCTTTTCTGTAAAGCCCATCAAGTTTTGATTGCCGATATAACATCTTTGGAACGACTCAGCATTTTTCAGCATGGGTGGACTTTTCACACATTTAAAAGCACTTCATGCAAACACAACAATTATGAACTTTATTGCCCCTGAATTTAGAAAAGAGGTCAAGTCATTTTTAAAGGAAAGGCCTACACTAAATACATAAACAGGAAGGGGCAGACCAAACCTCTAGGTAAACCAGCACCATCTAGTGTTTACACTGCATATGCTGCAACATGATTGCACTAAAGAGAAGCACTTATTCTTATATAGTATCAGGTATGCTTGCCTTTGTAGTCATCTAAAGGGGCTTTGGAAATGTGAGGGACCAAACATGGACACAGGGGAGTCAGTCAGCAAATATTTACCCCAACTTGATAGCACTTTCTACTTTGGTTGAAAAGAAAGATGCTAAAGTTAGAGTAGATATCGACTGATTTTTTTAGACAAGAGGGAGAGTGCAAAAATGGCTGCAGAGGAGGATGCAAAATAGTGTCCAAATGTTGCTCCAAGTCATTAGCACTTAAAAGTTACAAGATGGAGGGAGAGGTATGAAGCAAAGACCTACACTAATACAAAAACAGAGAGTGGCAGACCAAACTTCTAGGTAAACAGCACCCTCTAGTGTTTTGAAAGGAAAGGTCTACACTAATGAACAATTATAAAAAATACATGGACACAGGGGAGTCAGTCAGCATATATTTACCCCAACTTGATAGCACTTTCTACTGTGGTTGAAAAGAAAGATGCAAAAGTTAGAGTAGATATCAACTGTTATTCAGTCAAGAGGGCAAGGAAATGAAAAATAACAGCAGAGAAGGATGCAAAAAAAGTGTCCAAATGTTGCTTTAAGATGTTTTCACTTAAACGTTGATGGGAGAGGTATAAGGGTTTACAATATTAGTTACACTGAAAAATGAAATTCCATAGAAAAGAGGTTGAGTCTTGCCTGCAGTTCACTTCCTCATTAAAACTACCCCAAAGAGAAGCACTTATGAACACAGGACCAATCAATGCTCCCATTTGAAGTAATCTTAATGTGTTGAACTCTGTGATTAAATGAGCATTGCATGGAGAACGCAGTCTGTAGTTCTTGAAGGCAATTGTCTCTTGAAGCACTGATCACTTGAAACTACCCCAACAAATAGCACTTACCAAATACAACAGACGAGTTAGTGCCATTGTGAGGGTACAGAGGGTGACAGTAGTAGCAGCTGAAAATCTTGTCCAATTTCTAGCCTGAAAGTCGGTAGGACCGGACGAGATCCTTTGCAGTCAGAGACACGTGGAGAATGTTGCCTGCTTTAAGGAAGAGCTGGTCTGAGCCATGTGGTTTACCAGCTCCCAATATAAGTGTGTCCATGCCCCCTTGTCTTTGCCGTGGTCGTTGACACTCTGCTTTTCTGTAAAGCCCATCAAGTTTTGATTGCCGATATAACATCTTTGGAACGACTCAGCATTTTTCAGCATGGGTGGACTTTTCACACATTTAAAAGCACTTCATGCAAACACAACAATTATGAACTTTATTGCCCCTGAATTTAGAAAAGAGGTCAAGTCATTTTTAAAGGAAAGGCCTACACTAAATACATAAACAGGAAGGGGCAGACCAAACCTCTAGGTAAACCAGCACCATCTAGTGTTTACACTGCATATGCTGCAACATGATTGCACTAAAGAGAAGCACTTATTCTTATATAGTATCAGGTATGCTTGCCTTTGTAGTCATCTAAAGGGGCTTTGGAAATGTGAGGGACCAAACATGGACACAGGGGAGTCAGTCAGCAAATATTTACCCCAACTTGATAGCACTTTCTACTTTGGTTGAAAAGAAAGATGCTAAAGTTAGAGTAGATATCGACTGATTTTTTTAGACAAGAGGGAGAGTGCAAAAATGGCTGCAGAGGAGGATGCAAAATAGTGTCCAAATGTTGCTCCAAGTCATTAGCACTTAAAAGTTACAAGATGGAGGGAGATGTATGAATCAAAGACCTACACTAATACAAAAACAGAGAGTGGCAGACCAAACTTCTAGGTAAACAGCACCCTCTAGTGTTTTGAAAGGAAAGGCCTACACTTATGAACAATTATAAAAAATACATGGACACAGGGGAGTCAGTCAGCATATATTTACCCCAACTTGATAGCACTTTCTACTGTGGTTGAAAAGAAAGATGCAAAAGTTAGAGTAGATATCAACTGTTATTCAGTCAAGAGGGCAAGGAAATGAAAAATAACAGCAGAGAAGGATGCAAAAAAAGTGTCCAAATGTTGCTTTAAGATGTTTTCACTTAAACGTTGATGGGAGAGGTATAAGGGTTTACAATATTAGTTACACTGAAAAATGAAATTCCATAGAAAAGAGGTTGAGTCTTGCCTGTAGTTCACTTCCTCATTAAAACTACCCCAAAGAGAAGCACTTATGAACACAGGACCAATCAATGCTCCCATTTGAAGTAATCTTAATGTGTTGAACTCTGTGATTAAATGAGCATTGCATGGAGAACGCAGTCTGTAGTTCTTGAAGGCAATTGTCTCTTGAAGCACTGATCACTTGAAACTACCCCAACAAATAGCACTTACCAAATACAACAGACGAGTTAGTGCCATTGTGAGGGTACAGAGGGTGACAGTAGTAGCAGCTGAAAATCTTGTCCAATTTCTAGCCTGAAAGTCGGTAGGACCGGACGAGATCCTTTGCAGTCAGAGACACGTGGAGAATGTTGCCTGCTTTAAGGAAGAGCTGGTCTGAGCCATGTGGTTTACCAGCTCCCAATATAAGTGTGTCCATGCCCCCTTGTCTTTGCCGTGGTCGTTGACACTCTGCTTTTCTGTAAAGCCCATCAAGTTTTGATTGCCGATATAACATCTTTGGAACGACTCAGCATTTTTCAGCATGGGTGGACTTTTCACACATTTAAAAGCACTTCATGCAAACACAACAATTATGAACTTTATTGCCCCTGAATTTAGAAAAGAGGTCAAGTCATTTTTAAAGGAAAGGCCTACACTAAATACATAAACAGGAGGGGGCAGACCAAACCTCTAGGTAAACCAGCACCATCTAGTGTTTACACTGCATATGCTGCAACATGATTGCACTAAAGAGAAGCACTTATTCTTATATAGTATCAGGAATGCTTGCCTTTGTAGTCATCTAAAGGGGCTTTGGAAATGTAAGGGACCAAACATGGACACAGGGGAGTCAGTCAGCAAATATTTACCCCAACTTGATAGCACTTTCTACTTTGGTTGAAAAGAAAGATGCTAAAGTTAGAGTAGATATCGACTGATTTTTTTAGACAAGAGGGAGAGTGCAAAAATGGCTGCAGAGGAGGATGCAAAATAGTGTCCAAATGTTGCTCCAAGTCATTAGCACTTAAAAGTTACAAGATGGAGGGAGAGGTATGAAGCAAAGACCTACACTAATACAAAAACAGAGAATGGCAGACCAAACTTCTAGGTAAACAACACCCTCTAGTGTTTTGAAAGGAAAGGCCTACACTTATGAACAATTATAAAAAACACATGGACATAGGGGAGTCAGTCAGCATATATTTACCCCAACTTGATAGCACTTTCTACTGTGGTTGAAAAGAAAGATGCAAAAGTTAGAGTAGATATCAACTGTTATTCAGTCAAGAGGGCAAGGAAATGAAAAATAACAGAAGAGAAGGAAGCTAAAAGTGTTCAAATGTTGCTTTAAGATGTTTTCACTTAAACGTTGATGGGAGAGGTATAAGGGTTTACAATATTAGTTACACTGAAAAATGAAATTCCATAGAAAAGAGGTTGAGTCTTGCCTGTAGTTCACTTCCTCATTAAAACTACCCCAAAGAGAAGCACTTATGAACACAGGACCAATCAATGCTCCCATTTGAAGTAATCTTAATGTGTTGAACTCTGTGAATAAATGAGCATTGCATGGAGAACGCAGTCTGTAGTTCTTGAAGGCAATTGTCTCTTGAAGCACTGATCACTTGAAACTACCCCAACAAATAGCACTTACCAAATACAACAGACGAGTTAGTGCCATTGTGAGGGTACAGAGGGTGACGGTAGTAGCAGCTGAAAATCTTGTCCAATTTCTAGCCTGAAAGTCGGTAGGACCGGACGAGATCCTTTGCAGTCAGAGACACGTGGAGAATGTTGCCTGCTTTAAGGAAGAGCTGGTCTGAGCCATGTGGTTTACCAGCACCCAATATAAGTGTGTCCATGCCCCCTTGTCTTTGCCGTGGTCGTTGACACTCTGCTTTTCTGTAAAGCCCATCAAGGTTTGATTGCCGATATAACATCTTTGGAACGACTCAGCATTTTTCAGCATGGGTGGACTTTTCACACATTTAAAAGCACTTCATGCAAACACAACAATTATGAACTTTATTGCCCCTGAATTTAGAAAAGAGGTCAAGTCATTTTTAAAGGAAAGGCCTACACTAAATACATAAACAGGAAGGGGCAGACCAAACCTCTAGGTAAACCAGCACCATCTAGTGTTTACACTGCATATGCTGAAACATGATTGCACTAAAGAGAAGCACTTATTCTTATATAGTATCAGGAATGCTTGCCTTTGTAGTCATCTAAAGGGGCTTTGGAAATGTAAGGGACCAAACATGGACACAGGGGAGTCAGTCAGCAAATATTTACCCCAACTTGATAGCACTTTCTACTTTGGTTGAAAAGAAAGATGCTAAAGTTAGAGTAGATATCGACTGATTTTTTTAGACAAGAGGGAGAGTGCAAAAATGGCTGCAGAGGAGGATGCAAAATAGTGTCCAAATGTTGCTCCAAGTCATTAGCACTTAAAAGTTACAAGATGGAGGGAGAGGTATGAAGCAAAGACCTACACTAATACAAAAACAGAGAGTGGCAGACCAAACTTCTAGGTAAACAGCACCCTCTAGTGTTTTGAAAGGAAATGCCTACACTTATGAACAATTATAAAAAATACATGGACACAGGGGAGTCAGTCAGCATATATTTACCCCAACTTGATAGCACTTTCTACTGTGGTTGAAAAGAAAGATGCAAAAGTTAGAGTAGATATCAACTGTTATTCAGTCAAGAGGGCAAGGAAATGAAAAATAACAGCAGAGAAGGATGCCAAAAGTGTCCAAATGTTGCTTTAAGATGTTTTCACTTAAACGTTGATGGGAGAGGTATAAGGGTTTACATTATTAGTTACACTGAAAAATGAAATTCCATAGAAAAGAGGTTGAGTCTTGCCTGTAGTTCACTTCCTCATTAAAACTACCCCAAAGAGAAGCACTTATGAACACAGGACCAATCAATGCTCCCATTTGAAGTAATCTTAATGTGTTGAACTCTGTGATTAAATGAGCATTGCATGGAGAACGCAGTCTGTAGTTCTTGAAGGCAATTGTCTCTTGAAGCACTGATCACTTGAAACTACCCCAACAAATAGCACTTACCAAATACAACAGACGAGTTAGTGCCATTGTGAGGGTACAGAGGGTGACGGTAGTAGCAGCTGAAAATCTTGTCCAATTTCTAGCCTGAAAGTCGGTAGGACCGGACGAGATCCTTTGCAGTCAGAGACACGTGGAGAATGTTGCCTGCTTTAAGGAAGAGCTGGTCTGAGCCATGTGGTTTACCAGCTCCCAATATAAGTGTGTCCATGCCCCCTTGTCTTTGCCGTGGTCGTTGACACTCTGCTTTTCTGTAAAGCCCATCAAGTTTTGATTGCCGATATAACATCTTTGGAACGACTCAGCATTTTTCAGCATGGGTGGACTTTTCACACATTTAAAAGCACTTCATGCAAACACAACAATTATGAACTTTATTGCCCCTGAATTTAGAAAAGAGGTCAAGTCATTTTTAAAGGAAAGGCCTACACTAAATACATGAACAGGAGGGGGCAGACCAAACCTCTAGGTAAACCAGCACCATCTAGTGTTTACACTGCATATGCTGCAACATGATTGCACTAAAGAGAAGCACTTATTCTTATATAGTATCAGGAATGCTTGCTTTTGTAGTCATCTAAAGGGGCTTTGGAAATGTAAGGGACCAAACATGGACACAGGGGAGTCAGTCAGCAAATATTTACCCCAACTTGATAGCACTTTCTACTTTGGTTGAAAAGAAAGATGCTAAAGTTAGAGTAGATATCGACTGATTTTTTTAGACAAGAGGGAGAGTGCAAAAATGGCTGCAGAGGAGGATGCAAAATAGTGTCCAAATGTTGCTCCAAGTCATTAGCACTTAAAAGTTACAAGATGGAGGGTATGAAGCAAAGACCTACAGTAATACAACAACAGAGAGTGGCAGACCAAACTTCTAGGTAAACAGCACCCTCTAGTGTTTTGAAAGGAAAGGCCTACACTTATGAACAATTATAAAAAATACATGGACACAGGGGAGTCAGTCAGCATATATTTACCCCAACTTGATAGCACTTTCTACTGTGGTTGAAAAGAAAGATGCAAAAGTTAGAGTAGATATCAACTGTTATTCAGTCAAGAGGGCAAGGAAATGAAAAATAACAGCAGAGAAAGATGCCAAAAGTGTCCAAATGTTGCTTTAAGATGTTTTCACTTAAACGTTGATGGGAGAGGTATAAGGGTTTACAATATTAGTTACACTGAAAAATGAAATTCCATAGAAAAGAGGTTGAGTCTTGCCTGTAGTTCACTTCCTCATTAAAACTACCCCAAAGAGAAGCACTTATGAACACAGGACCAATCAATGCTCCCATTTGAAGTAATCTTAATGTGTTGAACTCTGTGATTAAATGAGCATTGCATGGAGAACGCAGTCTGTAGTTCTTGAAGGCAATTGTCTCTTGAAGCACTGATCACTTGAAACTACCCCAACAAATAGCACTTACCAAATACAACAGATGAGTTAGTGCCATTGTGAGGGTACAGAGGGTGACGGTAGTAGCAGCTGAAAATCTTGTCCAATTTCTAGCCTGAAAGTCGGTAGGACCGGACGAGATCCTTTGCAGTCAGAGACACGTGGAGAATGTTGCCTGCTTTAAGGAAGAGCTGGTCTGAGCCATGTGGTTTACCAGCACCCAATATAAGTGTGTCCATGCCCCCTTGTCTTTGCCGTGGTCGTTGACACTCTGCTTTTCTGTAAAGCCCATCAAGTTTTGATTGCCGATATAACATCTTTGGAACGACTCAGCATTTTTCAGCATGGGTGGACTTTTCACACATTTAAAAGCACTTCATGCAAACACAACAATTATGAACTTTATTGCCCCTGAATTTAGAAAAGAGGTCAAGTCATTTTTAAAGGAAGGCCTACACTAAATACATAAACAGGAGGGGGCAGACCAAACCTCTAGGTAAACCAGCACCATCTAGTGTTTACACTGCATATGCTGCAACATGATTGCACTAAAGAGAAGCACTTATTCTTATATAGTATCAGGAATGCTTGCCTTTGTAGTCATCTAAAGGGGCTTTGGAAATGTAAGGGACCAAACATGGACACAGGGGAGTCAGTCAGCAAATATTTACCCCAACTTGATAGCACTTTCTACTTTGGTTGAAAAGAAAGATGCTAAAGTTAGAGTAGATATCGACTGATTTTTTTAGACAAGAGGGAGAGTGCAAAAATGGCTGCAGAGGAGGATGCAAAATAGTGTCCAAATGTTGCTCCAAGTCATTAGCACTTAAAAGTTACAAGATGGAGGGAGAGGTATGAATCAAAGACCTACACTAATACAAAAACAGAGAGTGGCAGACCAAACTTCTAGGTAAACAGCACCCTCTAGTGTTTTGAAAGGAAAGGCCTACACTTATGAACAATTATAAAAAATACATGGACACAGGGGAGTCAGTCAGCATATATTTACCCCAACTTGATAGCACTTTCTACTGTGGTTGAAAAGAAAGATGCAAAAGTTAGAGTAGATATCAACTGTTATTCAGTCAAGAGGGCAAGGAAATGAAAAATAACAGCAGAGAAGGATGCCAAAAGTGTCCAAATGTTGCTTTAAGATGTTTTCACTTAAACGTTGATGGGAGAGGTATAAGGGTTTACAATATTAGTTACACTGAAAAATGAAATTCCATAGAAAAGAGGTTGAGTCTTGCCTGTAGTTCACTTCCTCATTAAAACTACCCCAAAGAGAAACACTTATGAACACAGGACCAATCAATGCTCCCATTTGAAGTAATCTTAATGTGTTGAACTCTGTGATTAAATGAGCATTGCATGGAGAACGCAGTCTGTAGTTCTTGAAGGCAATTGTCTCTTGAAGCACTGATCACTTGAAACTACCCCAACAAATAGCACTTACCAAATACAACAGACGAGTTAGTGCCATTGTGAGGGTACAGAGGGTGACGGTAGTAGCAGCTGAAAATCTTGTCCAATTTCTAGCCTGAAAGTCGGTAGGACCGGACGAGATCCTTTGCAGTCAGAGACACGTGGAGAATGTTGCCTGCTTTAAGGAAGAGCTGGTCTGAGCCATGTGGTTTACCAGCTCCCAATATAAGTGTGTCCATGCCCCCTTGTCTTTGCCGTGGTCGTTGACACTCTGCTTTTCTGTAAAGCCCATCAAGTTTTGATTGCCGATATAACATCTTTGGAACGACTCAGCATTTTTCAGCATGGGTGGACTTTTCACACATTTAAAAGCACTTCATGCAAACACAACAATTATGAACTTTATTGCCCCTGAATTTAGAAAAGAGGTCAAGTCATTTTTAAAGGAAAGGCCTACACTAAATACATAAACAGGAAGGGGCAGACCAAACCTCTAGGTAAACCAGCACCATCTAGTGTTTACACTGCATATGCTGCAACATGATTGCACTAAAGAGAAGCACTTATTCTTATATAGTATCAGGTATGCTTGCCTTTGTAGTCATCTAAAGGGGCTTTGGAAATGTGAGGGACCAAACATGGACACAGGGGAGTCAGTCAGCAAATATTTACCCCAACTTGATAGCACTTTCTACTTTGGTTGAAAAGAAAGATGCTAAAGTTAGAGTAGATATCGACTGATTTTTTTAGACAAGAGGGAGAGTGCAAAAATGGCTGCAGAGGAGGATGCAAAATAGTGTCCAAATGTTGCTCCAAGTCATTAGCACTTAAAAGTTACAAGATGGAGGGAGAGGTATGAATCAAAGACCTACACTAATACAAAAACAGAGAGTGGCAGACCAAACTTCTAGGTAAACAGCACCCTCTAGTGTTTTGAAAGGAAAGGCCTACACTTATGAACAATTATAAAAAATACATGGACACAGGGGAGTCAGTCAGCATATATTTACCCCAACTTGATAGCACTTTCTACTGTGGTTGAAAAGAAAGATGCAAAAGTTAGAGTAGATATCAACTGTTATTCAGTCAAGAGGGCAAGGAAATGAAAAATAACAGCAGAGAAGGATGCCAAAAGTGTCCAAATGTTGCTTTAAGATGTTTTCACTTAAACGTTGATGGGAGAGGTATAAGGGTTTACAATATTAGTTACACTGAAAAATGAAATTCCATAGAAAAGAGGTTGAGTCTTGCCTGTAGTTCACTTCCTCATTAAAACTACCCCAAAGAGAAGCACTTATGAACACAGGACCAATCAATGCTCCCATTTGAAGTAATCTTAATGTGTTGAACTCTGTGATTAAATGAGCATTGCATGGAGAACACAGTCTGTAGTTCTTGAAGGCAATTGTCTCTTGAAGCACTGATCACTTGAAACTACCCCAACAAATAGCACTTACCAAATACAACAGACGAGTTAGTGCCATTGTGAGGGTACAGAGGGTGACGGTAGTAGCAGCTGAAAATCTTGTCCAATTTCTAGCCTGAAAGTCGGTAGGACCGGACGAGATCCTTTGCAGTCAGAGACACGTGGAGAATGTTGCCTGCTTTAAGGAAGAGCTGGTCTGAGCCATGTGGTTTACCAGCTCCCAATATAAGTGTGTCCATGCCCCCTTGTCTTTGCCGTGGTCGTTGACACTCTGCTTTTCTGTAAAGCCCATCAAGTTTTGATTGCCGATATAACATCTTTGGAACGACTCAGCATTTTTCAGCATGGGTGGACTTTTCACACATTTAAAAGCACTTCATGCAAACACAACAATTATGAACTTTATTGCCCCTGAATTTAGAAAAGAGGTCAAGTCATTTTTAAAGGAAAGGCCTACACTAAATACATAAACAGGAAGGGGCAGACCAAACCTCTAGGTAAACCAGCACCATCTAGTGTTTACACTGCATATGCTGCAACATGATTGCACTAAAGAGAAGCACTTATTCTTATATAGTATCAGGTATGCTTGCCTTTGTAGTCATCTAAAGGGGCTTTGGAAATGTGAGGGACCAAACATGGACACAGGGGAGTCAGTCAGCATATATTTACCCCAACTTGATAGCACTTTCTACTGTGGTTGAAAAGAAAGATGCAAAAGTTAGAGTAGATATCAACTGTTATTCAGTCAAGAGGGCAAGGAAATGAAAAATAACAGCAGAGAAGGATGCCAAAAGTGTCCAAATGTTGCTTTAAGATGTTTTCACTTAAACGTTGATGGGAGAGGTATAAGGGTTTACAATATTAGTTACACTGAAAAATGAAATTCCATAGAAAAGAGGTTGAGTCTTGCCTGTAGTTCACTTCCTCATTAAAACTACCCCAAAGAGAAGCACTTATGAACACAGGACCAATCAATGCTCCCATTTGAAGTAATCTTAATGTGTTGAACTCTGTGATTAAATGAGCATTGCATGGAGAACGCAGTCTGTAGTTCTTGAAGGCAATTGTCTCTTGAAGCACTGATCACTTGAAACTACCCCAACAAATAGCACTTACCAAATACAACAGACGAGTTAGTGCCATTGTGAGGGTACAGAGGGTGACGGTAGTAGCAGCTGAAAATCTTGTCCAATTTCTAGCCTGAAAGTCGGTAGGACCGGACGAGATCCTTTGCAGTCAGAGACACGTGGAGAATGTTGCCTGCTTTAAGGAAGAGCTGGTCTGAGCCATGTGGTTTACCAGCTCCCAATATAAGTGTGTCCATGCCCCCTTGTCTTTGCCGTGGTCGTTGACACTCTGCTTTTCTGTAAAGCCCATCAAGTTTTGATTGCCGATATAACATCTTTGGAACGACTCAGCATTTTTCAGCATGGGTGGACTTTTCACACATTTAAAAGCACTTCATGCAAACACAACAATTATGAACTTTATTGCCCCTGAATTTAGAAAAGAGGTCAAGTCATTTTTAAAGGAAAGGCCTACACTAAATACATAAACAGGAAGGGGCAGACCAAACCTCTGGGTAAACCAGCACCATCTAGTGTTTACACTGCATATGCTGCAACATGATTGCACTAAATAGAAGCACTTATTCTTATATAGTATCAGGTATGCTTGCCTTTGTAGTCATCTAAAGGGGCTTTGGAAATGTGAGGGACCAAACATGGACACAGGGGAGTCAGTCAGCAAATATTTACCCCAACTTGATAGCACTTTCTACTTTGGTTGAAAAGAAAGATGCTAAAGTTAGAGTAGATATCGACTGATTTTTTTAGACAAGAGGGAGAGTGCAAAAATGGCTGCAGAGGAGGATGCAAAATAGTGTCCAAATGTTGCTCCAAGTCATTAGCACTTAAAAGTTACAAGATGGAGGGAGAGGTATGAATCAAAGACCTACACTAATACAAAAACAGAGAGTGGCAGACCAAACTTCTAGGTAAACAGCACCCTCTAGTGTTTTGAAAGGAAAGGCCTACACTTATGAACAATTATAAAAAATACATGGACACAGGGGAGTCAGTCAGCATATATTTACCCCAACTTGATAGCACTTTCTACTGTGGTTGAAAAGAAAGATGCAAAAGTTAGAGTAGATATCAACTGTTATTCAGTCAAGAGGGCAAGGAAATGAAAAATAACAGCAGAGAAGGATGCAAAAAGTGTCCAAATGTTGCTTTAAGATGTTTTCACTTAAACGTTGATGGGAGAGGTATAAGGGTTTACAATATTAGTTACACTGAAAAATGAAATTCCATAGAAAAGAGGTTGAGTCTTGCCTGTAGTTCACTTCCTCATTAAAACTACCCCAAAGAGAAGCACTTATGAACACAGGACCAATCAATGCTCCCATTTGAAGTAATCTTAATGTGTTGAACTCTGTGATTAAATGAGCATTGCATAGAGAACACAGTCTGTAGTTCTTGAAGGCAATTGTCTCTTGAAGCACTGATCACTTGAAACTACCCCAACAAATAGCACTTACCAAATACAACAGACGAGTTAGTGCCATTGTGAGGGTACAGAGGGTGACGGTAGTAGCAGCTGAAAATCTTGTCCAATTTCTAGCCTGAAAGTCGGTAGGACCGGACGAGATCCTTTGCAGTCAGAGACACGTGGAGAATGTTGCCTGCTTTAAGGAAGAGCTGGTCTGAGCCATGTGGTTTACCAGCTCCCAATATAAGTGTGTCCATGCCCCCTTGTCTTTGCCATGGTCGTTGACACTCTGCTTTTCTGTAAAGCCCATCAAGTTTTGATTGCCGATATAACATCTTTGGAACGACTCAGCATTTTTCAGCATGGGTGGACTTTTCACACATTTAAAAGCACTTCATGCAAACACAACAATTATGAACTTTATTGCCCCTGAATTTAGAAAAGAGGTCAAGTCATTTTTAAAGGAAAGGCCTACACTAAATACATAAAAAGGAAGGGGCAGACCAAACCTCTGGGTAAACCAGCACCATCTAGTGTTTACACTGCATATGCTGCAACATGATTGCACTAAATAGAAGCACTTATTCTTATATAGTATCAGGTATGCTTGCCTTTGTAGTCATCTAAAGGGGCTTTGGAAATGTGAGGGACCAAACATGGACACAGGGGAGTCAGTCAGCAAATATTTACCCCAACTTGATAGCACTTTCTACTTTGGTTGAAAAGAAAGATGCTAAAGTTAGAGTAGATATCGACTGATTTTTTTAGACAAGAGGGAGAGTGCAAAAATGGCTGCAGAGGAGGATGCAAAATAGTGTCCAAATGTTGCTCCAAGTCATTAGCACTTAAAAGTTACAAGATGGAGGGAGAGGTATGAATCAAAGACCTACACTAATACAAAAACAGAGAGTGGCAGACCAAACTTCTAGGTAAACAGCACCCTCTAGTGTTTTGAAAGGAAAGGCCTACACTTATGAACAATTATAAAAAATACATGGACACAGGGGAGTCAGTCAGCATATATTTACCCCAACTTGATAGCACTTTCTACTGTGGTTGAAAAGAAAGATGCAAAAGTTAGAGTAGATATCAACTGTTATTCAGTCAAGAGGGCAAGGAAATGAAAAATAACAGCAGAGAAGGATGCCAAAAGTGTCCAAATGTTGCTTTAAGATGTTTTCACTTAAACGTTGATGGGAGAGGTAAAGGGTTTACAATATTAGTTACACTGAAAAATGAAATTCCATAGAAAAGAGGTTGAGTCTTGCCTGTAGTTCACTTCCTCATTAAAACTACCCCAAAGAGAAGCACTTATGAACACAGGACCAATCAATGCTCCCATTTGAAGTAATCTTAATGTGTTGAACTCTGTGATTAAATGAGCATTGCATGGAGAACGCAGTCTGTGGTTCTTGAAGGCAATTGTCTCTTGAAGCACTGATCACTTGAAACTACCCCAACAAATAGCACTTACCAAATACAACAGACGAGTTAGTGCCATTGTGAGGGTACAGAGGGTGACGGTAGTAGCAGCTGAAAATCTTGTCCAATTTCTAGCCTGAAAGTCGGTAGGACCGGACGAGATCCTTTGCAGTCAGAGACACGTGGAGAATGTTGCCTGCTTTAAGGAAGAGCTGGTCTGAGCCATGTGGTTTACCAGCTCCCAATATAAGTGTGTCCATGCCCCCTTGTCTTTGCCGTGGTCGTTGACACTCTGCTTTTCTGTAAAGCCCATCAAGTTTTGATTGCCGATATAACATCTTTGGAACGACTCAGCATTTTTCAGCATGGGTGGACTTTTCACACATTTAAAAGCACTTCATGCAAACACAACAATTATGAACTTTATTGCCCCTGAATTTAGAAAAGAGGTCAAGTCATTTTTAAAGGAAAGGCCTACACTAAATACATAAACAGGAAGGGGCAGACCAAACCTCTAGGTAAACCAGCACCATCTAGTGTTTACACTGCATATGCTGCAACATGATTGCACTAAAGAGAAGCACTTATTCTTATATAGTATCAGGTATGCTTGCCTTTGTAGTCATCTGAAGGGGCTTTGGAAATGTGAGGGACCAAACATGGACACAGGGGAGTCAGTCAGCAAATATTTACCCCAACTTGATAGCACTTTCTACTTTGGTTGAAAAGAAAGATGCTAAAGTTAGAGTAGATATCGACTGATTTTTTTAGACAAGAAGGAGAGTGCAAAAATGGCTGCAGAGGAGGATGCAAAATAGTGTCCAAATGTTGCTCCAAGTCATTAGCACTTAAAAGTTACAAGATGGAGGGAGAGGTATGAAGCAAAGACCTACACTAATACAAAAACAGAGAGTGGCAGACCAAACTTCTAGGTAAACAGCACCCTCTAGTGTTTTGAAAGGAAAGGCCTACACTTGAAGGCAATTGTCTCTTGAAGCACTGATCACTTGAAACTACCCCAACAAATAGCACTTACCAAATACAACAGACGAGTTAGTGCCATTGTGAGGGTACAGAGGGTGACGGTAGTAGCAGCTGAAAATCTTGTCCAATTTCTAGCCTGGAACTCGGTAGGACCGGACGAGATCCTTTGCAGTCAGAGACACGTGGAGAATGTTGCCTTCTTTAAGGAAGAGCTGGTCTGAGCCATGTGGTTTACCAGCACCCAATATAAAGTGTGTCCATGCCCCCTTGGCTTTGCCGTGGTCGTTGACACTCTGCTTTTCTGTAAAGCCCATCAAGTTTTGATTGCCGATATAACATCTTTGGAACGACTCAGCATTTTTCAGCATGGGTGGACTTTTCACACATTTAAAAGCACTTCATGCAAACACAACAATTATGAACTTTATTGCCCCTGAATTTAGAAAAGAGGTCAAGTAATTTTTAAAGGAAAGGCCTACACTAAATACATAAACAGGAAGGGGCAGACCAAACCTCTAGGTAAACCAGCACCATCTAGTGTTTACACTGCATATGCTGCAACATGATTGCACTAAAGAGAAGCACTTATTCTTAAATAGTATCAGGAATGCTTCCCTTTGTAGTCATCTAAAGGGGCTCTGTAAATGTAAGGAACCTGAATAAAAAAACATGGACACAGGGGTGTCAGTCAGCAAATACATTTACCCCTACTTGATAGCACTTTCTACTTTGATTGAAAAGAAAGATGCTCAAGTTAGAGTCGATATTCAACTGATTTTCAGACCAGAGGGAGAGCCAATAAAAATGACTGCAGAAGAGGATGCAAAATAGTGTCCAAATGTTGCTCCAAGTTTATAAGCACTTAAAAGTTACAAGATATACACATTTGGTTAGTAGCTTCCTTTGTTCAATTTAGCCTAATGCAATTATTTTAAAATAATTGTAATTGTAGGTATGCATTATGCAACTTATGTGTAACTCTAACATAAACAAAATAACTCCTTTCTGCCCAAACCGGCAACCTATTTTGGCAGTCACGGCTGCCCAAAAGTCTTTCATATTGACTCGACTGTCATAGTCAGGTGGTGGAGGTTTGCTCCCTTACTGGAGGTATGTCACTTACTGTAATTATAATTCTCAATGAAACAAAGAATGTTTTTTTAAGATTATTAAGTAGCTCTAAATTTGATATGACCTACCAAGCATATTAAATGCTGCCCTTTTGTGAAGATCCATCACAACAACTGCTAGATGTTAGCAGCACTTAACACAGGCTTACATGTAGTCATGGTCTGTTGGTGCTTCAAAGTGCATGTACACATGAAGGATTTTGTCTTTACTTGGAAATTGCTGTTGTGTTGTGGTCTCCAAAACCTCGACAGTTCTGGCATGATGAGTCTGTTTTGACAAGATTAGTTAGAAGCACATAGATAATTTAAAAGAACACCATATAAATAATTCCTTCAATAACAGCAAACCTGGAGTCAATAGGGCAGGATAATGCACGTGTAATGACATCAGCAAATGATCATCAAAATTGTGAAGAACATTTTTAGAGCACCCTTTCAGAGAAGGTATTTTAGAGCACAGTTGCTGCACATGCGGTAGTACTGTCATGATTTCTGTCTTGTGTTATCCTGTCTTAAGGACTTTTAAGTTGCAGTGTTCTCTGTTCTCATTGTTTCTGTGTTAATGGTGGCTGGAGATTCTAGCAAAACGTCCGTGACAACTGGAGGGTCTGGTATGGTGGCCATCTTGTCTAAGGACACCGGCGTGGCGGCCATCTTGTCTGAGGACTCTGGCACGGGAACTACAGGACGGGAAGGTACATAAAGCATGGGGCTAGCAACCATCAGAACTGGGCATGCTGGTGATCGTGGTGGAGCAAGCTTCTTGGCCACTGGAGCTTGGTGTATGGTGCCCTTCCCCAAAAAAGGTTTTGGGGTAGCTTCCTCCTTTACGGAAGTTCCCTACAGTAAAGGGTGAACCAACAGAGAGTAGTGCAAAGTCCAAAAACTCAGCGAGCGACCCACAAGGACCATTACAAATCAAATGCTTTGTGAGAGGATTAATGAGTCCATAAGAAAATAAATCTATGAGAGCATAATCAGGGAGATCAGACACGAATGTCCAAAAACTCTTGAATTTCATCCTCAATTGATGTGTTTCCTTGGCATAGGCTGATGATACGAACTGCTGGATCCATCTTGGCGAAGTCTTATGTAGCGAACTTCTCCGAGACACAAAGGCTGAGGATCCAAATGCAGTTTTATTGAAAGGGTAATCCACAATCGTAGTCAAAAACAGGCAAAGGTCATAAACAGTCATAACAGTCCAAACTAGTGATGGGTGATTCATGAACGATCCGTTCATTGCATCTGTCACGTGACAAATGAACGAAAGACTCGGAAGGTAAAGTAATTTTTTATGTTCCCTGTAAATTATTTTTGACTGCATTTTAATGATTTCTTAATTCAGAATATGATCACTCATAGGTGGATGTGTTCGGGGAATTTGGCTGTTAAAAGTATAACATTTAAAGCCACTTAAATGAACGAAATGACTTGAATAAAGATTCATTAATTTTGATGAATGAGATCTCAAAAGAGAGTCAGTAAAATGAACCGAACTTCCCATCATTAGTCCAAACAAGAACAGGGTCATAGGTGCACCGGCAAAAACAAGAGGAAATTTTGGTTGATTAGTATGGGCAGTGGGTAATGGGTAATGTAGTTTGAGATGGTGTGGCAATAGTCTGGGGTGGAGTGCCCTCTGGTGGCTATCAAGGGCACTCCAGCTAGTGATTGTGACAAGTACGTAGAAAATCCTGTTTAAAAAAAATTTAAATCACAAAAAAAGTATTCATTCAGACAGCTAAACAGTGATGTTACACTAATTACGCATATTTTACTCATACTTACCCTCAACAATGCTAGTGTATGTTATAAACTTTTCTTTGGAAGTAATCAACACTGGCTGACTTGGGACCACATTGCCTGTACATTCTTAGCAAACAGTCTCCTTTGGCACAAGGTGTTTGGAAATGTCATTGATTGTCATTGAGCCTGTGATGTATTCTTGGGTAGTTCGGCTGGCAAAGTTTTGTTTTTCATCAGTTATTACACCATCTGTTTGAGACCTTCACCACTGGGGGGATATTACAATCAGGTACTTTGAGAAGCATGTTCTTGTGCTAGGCTCTGTGCAGGCCTGTCAATGGGTGATGATACAAACACCTGCCTGTGTAGCTGGAAGAGATGCCAGCTAGCTATGTTTTTGTGCAAACAAGATCTTCTTGGTTTGGCACAGGGACAATGCCATGTGTTGCGAGTGCTGTCATAGGAAGCAATGTCTCTACCAAGTCTGCTGTAGTATGACACTTCGGACACAGAAATATACTTCTTTGTAGATGGACCTCCAATACTCACCTCAACAGACAATGGAATACCAGCCACACTTGGTGCTGCCTTTGTGGCCATGCAGGTTGTCTTGGTCTGTTCACATTTACAGCTATCATGTCTACCAGAACATCTTCCTTAAGGACAACTGGTGTCCTGTTAGGCCATGGAAAAAACTGCACTGTCTTCAAAGGTATACACACATTCTACTTTGGAAATGCATTCATCCGTTTCACATGTAACTGGATGTACACATGAGGTTTTTTTTTTACAGAGCATGGTCTGTGATGACTATTCAACTGCATATATATACCACTAACTGGGTCTATGCACTGTAAAGGTAGGTGACGATTTTCTGTAACATCACAGATCTTACCAGTGTGTTTTCTTTTAACATGAACATCTAGATTTTTCTTGTTGATGGTTACTCCTCAGTGAATGCACTGCACTTTTTTCTGAATACGCAATTTTTGGGGAACACGCAGGGATTTTACAGGCAAGTAAACTCCTTCAGCCACAGCTGGTTCTTTAAAGGTAACTGGTACACTGGGAACAATTGGTTCACTGATGCACAGGTGACAACCGGTTTATTGATGGCAGCTGATGCACTAGGGACAACGCCCTTATGAAAAGAAAATATATTTCCCATATATGAAAAATCAATATTAAATAACAGTATATTTGAATACAAAATAATATATTGTTTTAATATATTACAATATATTGAATCATACATAAGGAATTGCTGCTTTTCATATATTGAAAAATATATGTGACAATATCAATATATCATAATGTATGTAATTTTATATTCAGTAATAGACTTCATAATATATATGTACATATGAAGAGTTTAGATGCAAAATCCTCTAAGTTCCATCTGAAATTTTCTTCTAGAATGATAATTTTTATCAAGCGCATTTATTTAAGTTTAATAATTTCACTTAAATGGCAATTAATAGGTAATTTTCATTGCCATTTTAAGTGAAATTACTGAACTTAAATATACGAGCATCATAAAAATGAACATTCTAAAAGAAAATTTAAGATGGCACTTAAAGGCTTTTGCATCTGAACTCTTCATATACACTGTATATGTGATCAGATATGGTACTGCATGTGTAATGTATTGCAGATATATTTACTCATGCAACATAAACATATATAAAGAAATATATAATGTTTATAAGGTTAATATTTCTTAATTATTTACATAATAAATATTTAATATTTTCAAGCCAGTTAACATGAGAATACCTGCATGTACTAAATTATTTAGTCAAGTGTCACGGCTGGGACAATGCAAAAAGGTGCGAGGACTCAAGTGCAGGAGAATATGTTTATTTACAAAAGAAAACATAAACACAAAACAAAACCCCCGAGGGGAAAAACATAACTAATAAATACAAAACAAAAACAGAACATGAAACTTACTGGAGGATCACGGAGAACGGGAAACATTAGACAACGTACCAACATAGACTGCAAACAAGAGGGGACTTAAAAAGGGAAACTAATCAGGAGGGAACAGGTGGATGAACTCAAACAATAATCAGATAACAAGGGGGAGGGATCAGACAATGACACAAGCACATGGCCCAAAATAACAAAACACCCATGTGCAGCACAAGACAGGACAGGCATGTGACATTACCCCCTCCCTACGGAGCGGCTACCAGACGCTCCATAAGACCAAGGCGGGACGGGAGGGACAGACCAGGGCGGGACGGGAGAGACCGACCCGGACAGGACGGGAGGGACAGACCATGGTGGAACAGGAGGAACCAACCAGGGCGGGACAGGAAGGACAGACCAGGGCTGCGTTCAGCCCCGACAAAACGTTGCACAACGTTTTTTTAAACAGAAACGGTGATGCGTTGAACACTGCGTGATGAGTTGCAACTATGGCAGCTGAGAAGGCCATTCTTTGTGTTCTTTGTGAAGAATTTTCTGAGCCTGATGAAGTCGGTATAAATATGTGTTTAATACTACAAAATATGCCCTATGTTACAGTTACTGCACTTGCCGCCCAGAACAAAAGAGAACATCCCAATCGAGTGAAGGGATTTGTGGAAACTGAAATGGAAGCACACATCTTACCTAATTCAGACTAAAACACATCTATTTAGCCTCACATACTGACTTTATTTGTAGTTCATACTGTTTTAATACCCGTATTTTCTTTCTCATTTTTAGGAAAAGCACTTAATTACCATTGTTTATTTCTATACCAAATGTCATACACTTGCAATGAAGCTAAAAATATAAACAACTACATCATTATGTTGATATCCTATATTTTTACAATAAAACTTATGACAAACATGTCTTCTAATATCCTCAGTTGTTGCGTACACCGAGCTGCATCGAACACATTTGTAAATTACTTTCCTTGAACCCATTGTGCGAGTTCACTTTAATACCACATGCTTTATATACATGTTGCTGCTGATTGGACTGCAGTTCTGACACACCCACCAAACAAGAGAAAACGTATCTCAAACCTCGTTGCACACCGGTGCACGCCGTTTCCAGGAAACATGACGTTCAATCCGGAAACCGTAGCAAAACGTTGCGCACCGTTTTGAACTTGAACGTGCCCCAGGGCGGGACAGGAGGGACAGACCAGGGCGGGACAGGGGAAACAAAACGTTTAGGACGCCAGAGCGACCCACAGGGTTCGGGAGGCCATGGTGGCTCGCAGAGTTCGGGGGGCCAGGGCAGATCGCAGAGTTCGGGAGGCCAGGGTGGACCATAGAGTTCGGGAGGCCAGCCAGTGCAGACAGCCAGGGCAGAAATGTCAGTCCATCTGGCGGCCAGGGCGGAGACTTTCCCTCGGGCGGCCAGGGCGGAGACTTTCCCTCGGGCGGCCAGGGCGGAGACTTTCCCTCGGGCGGCCAGGGCGGAGACTTTCCCTCGGGCGGCCAGGGCGGAGACTTTCCCTCGGGCGGCCAGGGCGGAGACTTCCCATTGGGAGGCCAGGGAGGAGACGACCCTTCGGGAGGCCAGGGAGGAGACGACCCTTCAGGAGGCCATGGCACAGAAACAGGCTCAGGCGGCCATGGCACAGAAACAAGCTCAGGTGGCCATGGCTCAGGAACAGGAACAGGTACCGGCTCAGGAACAGGAACAGGTACCGGCTCAGGAACAGGAACAGGAACAGACACCGGCTCAGGAACTGGAACAGACCCCGGCTCAGGAACTGGAACAGACCCCGGCTCAGGAACTGGAACAGACCCCGGCTCAGGAACTGGAACAGACCCCGGCTCAGGAAAAGGAACAGACACCGGCTCAGGAACAGACACCGGCTTGTCGGCGGCCATCTTGTCCGGAGACACAGGCTCGGCGGCGGCCATCTTGTCCGGAGACACAGGCTCGGCGGCGGCCATCTTGTCCGGAGACTCTGGATCGGCAGACGTGACGTGAACAGTCTCTGGATCGGCAGACGTGACGTGAACAGTCTCTGGATCGGCAGACGTGACGTGAACAGTCTCTGGATCGGCAGACGTGACGTGAACAGTCTCTGGATCGGCAGACGTGACCTGAACAGTCTCTGGATCGGCAGACGTGACCTGAACGGTCTCTGGATCGACAGACGTGACCTGAACAGTCTCTGGATCGGCAGACGTGACCTGAACAGTCTCTGGATCAGCAGACGTGCTGTGTCTCTTCCACGCATGCAATACCGCCACTGCATAAAAGAGAAAGACAGCCCTCCTGGCTGTGGCAGGACTGATGGTGCGCAGCTCCGAGACGATCTCCGGGACAACAGCGGGCTGCACGGGGATGACCTCCGGGACGACAGCGGGCTGTACGGGGACGACCTCCGGGACGACAGCGGGCTGTACGGGGACGGCCTCCGGGACACTGGGGAGGCAGGAAGTCTTTTTCCTCCTCCGCCGTTTCTGATGGCGAAGTGTAGGCTCCGGGCTGGACAGGACCAACGGTGAAAGGAGCTCTGGCCTTAGACTCCACCTCACTCATCATCTCAGTCGACCCCCACCCCACCACCATGCCCTGCCGGTGGAGGATGCCGCCGGAGCATTGGTGGTTTCTCGCGCCGGGGCAGGATGCTCGGGCGAGCGCTGGCCCACTATCGGTGGTCGCTTGGCGGGGCCTGGCCCCGCTGGCTTTGCTGGGCCCCGGTTGGGGGGTGGGGGGCCCTTGGATCTCCGGGCCCAGGGCCCGGTCTGCCCTGGTGTGGTCGGCTGCCGGTGGAGCCTGCGGGCTTGCCGTCACGGCAACCTGGGGCGTCTATACTGTGGCTGTCGGAGGTCCCGCCTTCGGGTTCTCCTCTGCCCTTTTCTGGTTGGGGGCCGCGGTTGTCCCTGCGGTGGTTCTCCTGGGGGTCCCTTGCCCTGGGGGGCCTCCGGATGTTTGGGGTCCGGGTCTTTTCCATGCCTGCTGTATGCCTTGCGGGATGGAGCTGTTGTTTCCCACACACACTATTAAATATTTACATGGAGGAACCTTATGAACACAAGCACGCTCATATATTCAGTTGTACACTCAAGCATTCACATTGGTGTAAAAACAGGTGCTCACAGACATACATCGTCTTGATTTGCTGTTGCTTCAAAACTTATTTTGTAATATTAGTTACGTGTGATGCTCAATAATATTTAACAATTAGAATTTAGTGTGATTCATACAGATGTTGGTTGTTGCTGCAGTTTTTCTGATGATGTGTCTTCTGTTTTTTTTTTTTTTTTTTTTTTTTTGTCAGCAGGTATCGAAGTAAAAATATGTTTTCGTCTTCTCTGTCTTCTTTCTCTCTCTTGTTCTCTCTGTCATTTGGTCTTGTCTGTTATAGTATGATTAAATAAAAGGGTATATAAAACTACCTTCAATTAATTAATTAAATAAAGAAAGAAATAAAGAAAAAAAAAATAAAGAAAAAAAAAAAAGAAAAAAAAAGAAAAAAGAAAGGAGCTCTGGGTCGAGGGGAGACCGAAGCGGAGAGTGGTGCTGGAAGTTCCCTCGAGTACCTCCTCCTCTGCGGCCTCCGCGGGTCCCAGAAAATTTGACCAGGCGGGTTCCCTCAAATGATTGTCTATGCTTGCTGGAAGGGAGTTCAGGGGATTTGGCCGCCATGATCTCCTCCGTCTGCCGGGCCCATAACGCAAAGCATTGAAAAATGTTCATGCGAGGTGGAACCTCTTCAGCTTGCAAATTCCCCCTCTCTGTGGTTGAGGAAGATCCACCGCTGGATCTAGACATGACGGAGTCCTTCTGTCACGATCCACACACGGGAAACAGCGGTAAGATGCAAAAGCAGTTTATAGGGTAATCCGTAAATCGTAAACCAGTCCAGGCAAGGATCAAAACCATATAAGCAATCCAAAAAACAAGAACAATACAGGAACAGGAACAGGCAAGAAACAGTAACACAGAAGTGGTGTGACGAATAACAAGGACTCCGTAACAAACACTAAAACAGACAGGGTATAAATACAGACAGAACTAACAATCATGATGGGGAACAGCTGGGTACAATGAACAGTGATGAGTGCAGACAAGGATTGTGGGAAATGCAGTTCCTAATGAGAATGGCACCGTGGGGGAAGGGGACCTCTAGTGGACACCAGGGAACATAACACAACACTGTGACATCAAGAGACTATCACTGTGCTAGGAGCACAAAGCCATTACTTTTCAAATATAGTAATTACAGTCTTAATTATGTATGGCCAATCATCAACCTGACCACAGGCTCTACTCGTCAGTACAATGGTAACCCCAAAAACTCACACATACCTTTTTTCAAACCTTTTAAATTCCCAAATAATAGAACATTAAACACTAACAGATCTCCCCCCTATTGGGCAAAACACATTCAATAACACTTAATTTTAACATTTGCGCTTCTTTAACAGTCAGAATCAAAGCATGCTGGGAACTAGAAATATGTTGTAATTCATTCCATGAATGTGTGTGTGTGTATATGAACATACATTCACATTTATATGGGAACATGTACTGTATGTGCAATATATGTACACAATAAAGGATCAAACTTTGTGAATATTACATGTAATGCTATTTTTGTCTTCATTTATAAATATTTTATATGTATTAATATATAGCCATACATGGTCAATGCATATATTGCAGTATATTGAAAAATATAAGAACTACTTTCCCATATATGGAAATGTATTATGTAATAAACCGCATTATATTTAGCAGTATATTCCCATTTATTTTTGTTCCGTAAGGGCGGGTTCACAGATGACAACCGGTTCATTGATGGCAACTGATGCAATGGGGACCATGGGTTCACGGGTGACAACTGGTTCATTGATTGCAGCTGGCTGAACAGTGGCTGGTTCTGTAGGTGGAAAGTGTCTTTTTTTGCATGATGCTAAATGTTTTACAATCTGGACTTTCCTTATTTTTGTGTTTTGGCAGTAACAACAGTGAAAATGTGCCTGTTCTCTACACTGCAAGTTGCACTTGACAATCAGGAATTCTGAAAATGAAACCAAAATATATATATATTTCAATTTTAAAGTAGATAAAGGTATAACACTTTACTGCAAGTGCCATAAGTCATGGTAATGCAATCATGATAGAACTGATTAAATAAATGAACAATTAATGCATTATTTGGATTATGACTATATTACTGATAAGATAACTTAATTCAGTGTAGGATTTATGAAATAGGCTAATGTAAGAAGCATGCTAAAAAAGTCAACAATATGATATTGTATTTTTCAAGCGTCGCAACACTACGAGGCTTACATTAAACAAATTAGACTGAGCAATCGTTAACGTCAGCAAAATAATAATATTAACAATGACTATGGATGAAAAAAATCAATGCCAATTTGCCTTCATTATGTACTACCAAAGATGAGTGGTTGCAGACATGATTCATGAAAAATCTGAGCACAGAATGTGAAGTTGTTGAGATCATTTCTAAACTCTAGAGAAGACAAATTTGAGACCACCAGAGTATCTAGCTAAGGGTGCTATTTGGATGTGTTGTGAGTATTTGCAGCACGTTTCTGTATTTGGGTGCGTTGTGAACGCTTGCAGCGCATTTTTCTATTTGGGTGCGTTGTGAGTATTTGCAGCCAGTGTTGTCAAACTGATGATTTTTTCTTTATTTGCTGGTGTTTTTTCTATTTTCATGTGTTTTCTTCAGTTGCAGCGCGTTGAGCTCTCTCGGCCACCGTCCCCAACCCATTTAATTCTTGGGTTGTTAACATGTTTATAAAAACAATATAAAATGTTAATGTGAATTCAGCCAGTGAGTTAATAATATATGATGAAATAGGTATAATGAATAACAAACCATTAAGTCTTTCTGAACCATTATGATATTTTAGTCAGATCCCCTTGACATTTTGGCCATGATTTGACTGTCTGAGAAAAATTGCAAAACCTAAAAGATTTGTCTGATTCTAGGTTAAAATCTGAAGTCTTTGATCACTAGTTTGACATTGAATTGGCCACCTGCCAATTCAAATACACATTACAAGTATTAGTGGTCCCTTAAAGTATAATTAGGCTTATATCCAGAGCCGCCTTAACCTAATGTTAGGCCCCGGGGCTGAGAGGTTTTGTAGGCCCCCCATCCCCTCGATTTATAGAGTCTCATTAAAAAAAAAGTGTAATATCTAGGTAATCTACATCACAGTTGAGAAATTTCTACTTTATGCAAATGAGAAGCCTTTCCAATAGGAAAGAAGCCTTTCAGTGGAGCTCAGCTCCCGTCACCGTCTCGAGTGCAGTGCAGGCAAGACAGAAGAGTTCGAGGGCGATTTCACTGATTTGACTGTAACTAACCACAAACATGGATACAATAAAATTATGCATGGAAAAGAAACTGTCGACAGTCTCAGTGAGTTTAATTCATACATTTATAGTTCGAGTGTTGTAGTTTTATGATGCAAGTTTAGCATTGCTGCAGTTCATTTTACAATTTCCCCTGCATTATGTTGACTATTAGGGACAAGAAAATTGATTATTTGTCAAATTCGGATGACGTTTTAGTAATTTATGACAGTATGAGTGAGTTTAATTTGTAGATTGATCGATCGTTAATCTAGTAAATTATTTAATCCACTGAACACTGCTGTGTGGTAATATAAAAACACTCTCCCAGCAGCATACTGTTTCTTCTGAGCCTAATTCCTAGTCAAATTAAAATAATATAGTTGTATCACTTGTGATGGTGTTTTGTATAGATGTGGCCAGACGAACAGTCTACCAATAACATTAGAGCGACAGCACTACCAACACCCACAAGCGACTTCACAGTATAGAGACTAGCGACATACAGCGACAAAATCGCTGGCTGTGTGAACGGGGCTTATGGGGCCACGTGGGTCACTCAATCAGCAGACATGTAACGTGCGATTAGAGTGATTGACAGAAAACCTGACAAGTTACAAAACAATATGACCTTTTCAGCTCATCATGAACCTGAACATGGGAGGCCCCTGGGCTTCAGCCCAGGTAAGCCCGTGCATTAATGCAGCCTTGCTTATATCTGTAAAGTGGAAGCTAAAAAAAAATATTAGTAATGACCAGAGCCCGAGTAGTACCTATACTTGATCACTTCCCTGTGCAATATTATAAAATAATAACTTTTTCTAACATAGTATGTATACATTTGAAAGCTTTGGGATGCAAAGAGAAAATGTGTACTTGTAACCCTGTGTCTATAACACCACTCAAATATCAGTTGTACAGTTTGCACTAAAACAGTTGTGTTTGGCTCTTCACATGCTTGTGTCTGCTCTGGTGTTTAATATAGTGCAGCTGGTGCCTTATAAAGCAGCCACCCTCCAGAGAGTGATCTCATTTTTGGATCGTAAAAATACGTTTGCCCAGACCTGCCTGGAGTAGTTCTTCTAACTCTTCGGAAGGCGAGGGTGAATAATCAGTAATTTTACTTTAAAGGTACATCTGAAATGTAAATGGCTTCCTTGCTGTTGCTTTTAGTTGTATTTGAGGCTTTGCTGTTTACTTTTTGAACATCCCAGGAAATGCTCTATAAAAAAAAAAAAAAAAAACACTGTTACTTATAGAACAGTTTAGAACAAATAGAACAGTTTAATCGTTAGGAGAAGGTGCTAATAACCTGGTCATATCCTGCTCTACTCTTGAAGAAACAGCAGGATAAGGCTGCTGCTGTCCCTGACCCGGCTGATAAAAACCAGGAGAAGGCTGCTGCTGACCCTGAGCTGCCTGAGTCTGGCCCAGGCTTTGGGTCAGAATATTTATTAAAGTGTGCGCCGCAGTAGAAACATCTGGGTTGTCTCTCTGCTAAACGTGTAATGGCAAATTAATTATATGAGATTACAAAATAATCATACATTTAAGGGATAGTTCACTTTGAAATAAATTTTTGATATGTTTTAGCTTACCTCAAGGGCATCCAAGATGTAGGTGTCTTTGTTTCCGCAGTAGTTTCAATTTTGATATTTTTAGGTCAAACCGTTCTTGTCTGTCAGTCATTTAATGCATGTCGATGGTCACTGGCTCAAAACACAAGCACAGAGTCCAAATTAAAACAATTCCCCATCGTCCAAATGAAACAATTCCACATTGATGGCCTAAGACACGAAACGAGCGGTTTGTGTGAGAAAACGAACAGTATTTATATCGTTGTTATCTCTTGAAAACAGCACACGTCCAAATGATCTGACGGCGCGGGCGGGTATAGATATACATAGATGTCGCCTTGGCTACTGCAGTTCATTGGAACGAAACCGTAGCCAAGCGACATCTAGTGTATATATCTATACCCGCCCGCTGGCGGGTATAGATGTATACACTAGATGTCGCCTTCGCTACTGCAGTTGATTGGAACGAAACCGTAGCCAAGGCGACAACTATGTATATATCTATACCCGCCCGCGCCGTCAGATCATTTGGACGTGTGCTGCTTTCAAGAGATAACAACGATATAAATACTGTTCGTTTTCTCACACAAACCGCTCGTTTCGTGTCTTAGGCCATCAATGTGTACTTATGATGGGGAATTGTTTCATTTGGACGATGGGGAATTGTTTTAATTTGGACTCTGTGCTTGTGTTTTGAGACAGTGACCATAGACCTGCATTATATGACTGACAGACAAGAACGGTTTGACCTAAAAATATCAAAATTGAAACTACTGCGGAAACAAAGACACCTACATCTTGGATGCCCTTGAGGTAAGCTAAAACATATAAAAAATTAATTTCAAAGTGAACTATCCCTTTAACAGTGAGTATCGTTTAAACATAATGTTTATTTATTTATTTTTATCAATTGCAAAAAAATAAAAATAAAAAAAAAACTAGAATAAATCACGATTTTTTTTTCTGTGGTTACTCATGATGAATCGCCATTAAAAAAAAAACTAATGTTTTTTATATATTTTATAATGTAATAATTTCACATTTAATCTCCAAATTAATGTAGAAACAACATAGACAGTAGGCTATATTTTAAATATTTGTCTAACAGGTAGGAAATATACAGAAATTGAATAAAGTTATCAAACAGTTTGCACTGCATAAATGTTAAATTATGTATAGATTAATCCTTATTAAAGTTTTATTTGCCACTCAGGTGACAGGTAGGCAAACAGACTTGATACATAATCGGGGTTCAGAGGATTATCACTTTTCTTTCCTGCAGTGGTAGAAAACAGTGGATATAATATACATAACATTAGCCAGCGACACAAATGACCTAGGCTATTTGCCTGGAAACGTTATCCAGCGACACATTACCTAATGTAATTAGTCTGCAAATGCTGATTGGTAGGGAATAGGTGCTAAGGTTAGGAAAGCTAGCGTTTGCTAACACTTAACTTAGCAATACATTACTTACCCGAAATAAAGTGCTCACTGCACAGTCTGGAGTGTTCTGTAATAGTCCAGTGTTCCCTCTTGATAGCAGCAATCCATTTCTGACAATGATCAGGGTTTTTATAGGTATACAGTGGGGAAAATAATTATTTGATCCCCTGCTGATTTTGTAAGTTTGCCCACTTACAAAGAAATGAAGGGTCAATCATTTTTATGGTAGGTTTATTTTAACGTATAGAGACAAAAAATCCAGAAAAAACACATGATATATAGGTTATACATTGATTTGCATTTCAGTGAGTGAAAAAAGTATTTGATCCCCAAGCAAAACATTATTTAGAAACCCTTGTTGGCAAGCACAGAGGCAAGACGTTTCTTGCAGTTGGTCACCAGGTTTGCACACATCTCAGAAGATGATGAAGGTATCCCGCCGATGCTGAGTAGTTCCTTCTTCTGAAGTCAACAACCAGCTCCTTGGTTTAGCTGACATTCAGAGAGAGACAGTTTGACTAACACCATGATGACAGTTTCTCCAGCTCATCAAGGTAGGCAGCATCATTTATAGTCAGAGATGAGGCCCATCACCACCATATCATCCGCAAATTCGATGAGAACCTATAAGGTCAGAAGATACAGTCAACTCCAGTGTAGTAACATCTGCAAAGTACCCCTTGATATTTTAAAATGTGTTGAATTAAAAAATAAAGAAATGTCTGATTTATAAACTATAAATGTTGGTCAAATGTTAGTCAGACAAGTTTTTAGAAATGAATGCCTTAACTTAAGTTGCTCTAGCGCCTTTTTAAACACTAGATGGTGCTGTTGTAGTGCAATTAAAGCTTAATCATGGAATAAAATATCCTAGTCTGGAGCTTCTCAAAGTCATATATATATATATATATATATATATATATATATGAAGAGTTCAGATGCAAAAGCCTCTAAGTGCCATCTGAAATTTTCTTCTAGAATGATCATTTTTATAAAGCTTGTACATTTAAGTTAAGTAATGTCACTTAAATGACAATTAATAGGTAATTTGCATTGCCATTTAATTGAAATTATTTAACTTAAATATACGAGCTTGATAAAAATGATCATTCTAGAAGAAAATTTCAGATGGCACTTAGAGACTAATATATAGTATATATAAGATATATGCATGTGATCTAGTATGATGTATTGAAAAGGTTTTGACATTAAGCTTCTTGTCCGACAATGAAAAGGACTCCCCTCAGATTCACCCTATTTTGATTGAATCAACTTGTCAGCTTTAGTAATACATAAAAGTTGGTTTTGCTTTATTAGTCATAGAAAAGACAGTTTCAGAGAGACGTGTAATCAGAAAATCGTCTAATATTGTATGTTTGTTTTCACAATCACAAGCTCAGGGGGGACTGTGTTTCCGCACTGTGTCAACAAAGAGAGAAAAAAAGAAAAAGAAGTTTTGTTTGGGTTGGTCTTAATGCCTCATTAGAGAAGCTTCTCTTTTCAAAGATGATTTTTCACTGACTGTCTCAGAAATGTTCGTTCCCTACTTAGGACCTCCACAACTAGCAAGTTACTTCTCCCAGACTCTTTGAAGTGAAGCACATTTTGTTTAAGGTCAGGGTGGAAGATAGGAAGATGGGTTATCGAGATGACAGGAAACCTTCATGAGAGGGCTAAAATAGGAGCTAAAACAGGATCCTATCAATGGAGAGTGAGTCCCGTGGTAGAGATGATCCTGGATATGAAGGAGCACCACAAAGTGGATGTGGCATCTAATCACAGTGAAGAATGTTTAATGAAGGTATTATCTCCATTCAACTGTAATGATCAAAAAATAAACTTGATAAAGGCAATGAGGATCTGGTGCCGTTGTAGACCTTTCAATTCACCGTGGTGTCAACTGTCTAGTTAATTACCTTTTTGCTTATCTGTATTATTTTAACATTGTTGTTGTCAGTGTACTTAAGTTTAAAACTTTCATAATGACAATACATGAAATTCTCTGATGAATTAGTATTCTTTTACCTCATTTAGTGACATAGGGATCTTGAGCTGGATCACATGGAATAATATGTGCCTGCAAAAATACCCTTCATTTACAATGATCTGGACATGCCCTTTTCTTTTTGTTTATTTTGGCTAATTCACCCTTGTGAAAAAGAATTACACTTTAGCATACTTTTGAAAGAGTTAAATGAAAACATATTATTGTTTAAATTTGAGTAGTTGAACTTGAGAGTGCTTGTTTGACCCACTTAAGATGGACCAAAGTACATCTTTATATGACATTTCAAAGTTATTATTTTGCCTTTTAAATATGGTTTAAATGTACTTCCAAATGTACAGAAAGGCATTTATGGTAAACTAAAATATATTTTAATGTCATGTGCTTTACATGTTAAACTACACATCAAAACGTGTACTTATTTAATTATTTAGATTATGAAATTTAATGATTTAAAATTAATATTAAAACTTTTAATTTTACATCGACAAAATTTGACATAAAACAGTTATGAAATTGTACCTTTTATTTCATTGATATTATATAATCTGCAAGTACAGGTTTTTAAAAATATACTTTTAAGATTTGAAGTACACCACATGTGCAAATTCAATTCAATTATTCACACTTCTTTGTCTCAAGATTTACGGCAAAAGACAGCAAAAGTTGACATAAAATCCAAAATAGTATACAGTCATTTTTTCTTTACTAAAGGGGTGATTTATTTTATTTTATTTTTTTATTAGGGGATCTTTTAAATTATTATTATTATTATTATTATTATTTATTATTATTATTATTTACTTTTTGAACTTTTTAAAGTTTATCAAGTTTTTGTCCCCTGGCATGATATTAAAGATAACCCCCAGATCATTCTTATTTTAATTGACATAATAAAACCGCATAATAAAAGTTCATTTTCTAAATGTTTGCAGACGCGCTATTATTGCAGTAAATTTGCAGAACATTCTTGAATTAATGGTTTTTTGGTTGCACAGCAGTCATTGACCACATTTTCACACCACTAAACATGACTGAACAAAACTGTAACTGGTTGCTTAACATGTCAGTCAGACGTCCTCTTGGGCGGTCCTTGGCAAATTAAATCTGTTTTAGAGTCCAGACCTTCTGCCGTCAGTCTGAAGATCTGGCTACACCATGACCTGTTGGCCCTCATCCATGCCGTCAGATTAGCGTCAGCGGAAAAGAAAAGTTGTTTCATAGGAAGAGTGTGTTATTATATTTTGATTAAAGATTACAAAGACAAACTTTTTTTTTTCTTTGGAATAACATACAGTAATGGATTGGTCACAATAAGACCAGTAAAGTGCATTAAGAAAGTATAGGGTCAATTGTGATATCATGTTGACTTTAAAGTCACTCCCATAACATGACATACTCAGTACTTTAATAAAAAGGTGTTAACATGTGTAATTGTGTTCATGTTGGTGGGGCACCTCATGCCTGATCATGTCTAGGGCAATATGTCAGCCCTTTTGTTCTTTATTTTTTTGCCATTTGACAAAAATAATAATAAAAAAATACGTGTGTCACATCCTTAAGCCAAATGCAAATATAGACCATCTCAAGCATTGAGCTTGAGTTACCAAAGTACTGTATGGTACCTCTTTTTTGCACTCCTGACACAAGTGTATTATTTTATGGCAAAATTTGTATTCAAATTGAAATGTGCAGTCTCAGCCATGGGCTGTTTCATAGCAAAACTAAATCTTTTATTTCACGTGACAGCACATTACGGGGTAGATATATATAAATGCATGTTTTTGCATGGCAAAAAAATGGCAAAACTGATCTCACTCAAATCAATGAGGAAACATCAGTGAAATAGCACACACACTGCACATCTGGATCCCATCCGCGTGTTGGACACAGTCAAGGGTGAATACCTGAGTGGGCAGCTTCCTCTAGTCTCTCGGTTGCAGCTCTAAACATGCAAACTATCTATCATAACGCTAATTATTTCCACAAGCAAGGACCCAAACTTGACTATCGTATCAATGTAGAGTCCTCGTTGATATAGGGGAGTTTTTCTAGCCAGTGCTCATATAAAGGCAGGTGCCCCACCAAAATATCCATCCAAAATATATACCTCTATTTAAACTGAATCAATAATAAATTATAAATGTGTTCAGCATTCATTTAACTTATGGCTTCGTAGGAATGCATTATGCGGGGCAGAAGGTGTCCTCCCCACAATTTTCCAATATAAATCTATGGTGACAAAATGGAACTGCAGCACAGTCTAATTTAGAGCCCTTGGGGCAGATTTCAGACTGCCCCGCTTATTTGAGTAAACCTCTCTCCAGACCAAGACGATATGAATCCGCTTCAGCCACTTAAGATTAGTCTGCATCAGATCAGGAACTTGTCGGAATGTTCTTTCTATGTGGAGTAGCGTATCGTTAGCGTTATCTTTAAAGTAGTGTTAATGAAAGTATAAATCATTCAGTTTAAACATGCTCATGGGATTAGCCTTTATATAGTTCTGTTGGGTCTGATTTATGTTTGTTCTGAGAATAGACACGACTTCTTTTCTGGTGTTTTCTCTGTGGATACAACAAGGGAGGCAGATACTCCAATGCCCAGAAAAAAATAAGCACAGGTAAAAGTTGTCCTGTGCAAATTGAGATGCTGGTAAAAAGCCAGTGAATCCACGCTGTATTATAAGTATATAATGCTACCAGAAAATTAAAAGATCTACTTCATCATTCAGAGCAATAATCTATCTAGCTATATTAGTGCTGTCAAACGGCATTTGCATATCCACAAATTTTCTCTAATTAATCACTAATTGTGATTAATAAAACCTATTATTAAAGTTTTTAATATATTTTTATATTGTGATAATTTCACATTTAATCTCCAAATTAATGTAGAAACAACATAAAGACAGCAGCCTATATTTAAAAAAAATTGTTTAAAGGCACAATATGTCAGATTTTTGTAATAAAATATCCCAAAACCACTTGCACAGCATGATATATTTCATGCAGTTTTGTACTTACATTATCCCAAAAGTTTGCAAAGATTTGTAAATCCAGAGAAATTCCAATTCCAATGCTCATCCCTTGTCATTGTCGTCTATCAATGACATAGCCAGAGAGGCTGCTTATAGGTTACACTCCTCTGCGTAAGTACTAAAAAAAACAATACATTTAGAGTTTGTAAAATACACACTGATGTCTATGGAAGAGGCAACAATAATCCTTTCCATTATAATTAGACACGTTTTATTCATAGCAGATACACATTGTGTAAGTAACTTTAAAGTTTACTCTATTTATCTCCCAGTTCACTGGCCACTTACTGTCATGTATTTCGGGAGAAGTGGATGAATTCACGTGTTATAAATCCAACAGATCCGATTCTCTGAACTGCGTCTGCGCCACAAAATAACATGCGCATACAGCTCAACTAACACGATCGTTATAAAGGTGTTTAAACAACAAAACACATCCACTTGCATATATTTGACAATCGGAATATCAGATATTCCATGCCATAGCTAACAAATTTGTGAATATTTTGAAAAAGAAAAGGAAAAATGACATAAAAGCAGATCATCATTCATTCAGCGCTGTTGTTGCTGCGGTGTGTCACATGACAAGCAATGACGCGTCACCATGGAAATCATAAAGTGACACTTCTAAATAACGGTCGCCTCACGAGGTCAGCCAGAATATTTTAAACTTACGTGAGAAAGGGTTAATGACAGACATCACAGCAGCGGATTTAACAGGCTGCTGTCACTTTAAGACCTGACGCACATCCTTTTTTCTCACAACTCTTTACCTACATTTAAGTCTTAATTTAACTCATTTAACTGTGCTTGCAAGGATACTATAATACCATAACAAAATACTATAGTCCTATAGGCCTATGTTTTAATTGAACATTAATGGATTAAAACATTTTGTGAAATGATTTCATTAAAGTGATTTGTTTAGCCTAAAAATCGTATAAATGTACGAGGTGGCAAGGGGGGCCTTTTACCCCACTCTGGGGGTAAAACGCTCACCAGGATGTGGCTAAAGGCCCCATTATTAATACATTAATCCTTTAGGTAAAGTAATATGTTTTGCATAATAACTAATACTTTTTCAAAACAATCACTTCAGCTTAATCCTATTTTCTGTTTATTATAATAAATATCTTGTTTTTTATTATTTATTTTTATAAATAGTATATATTCAAATAAATATTTAAAAACGAATTAATCTAAAAGCTTTGAAGATCCTATAAAATGTATTATGGCATTACAGTAGTAATAATAAATATAATATTTTATTATATGATATGATTAACATAATCTTTTTATGATATTTTATGCTGCAATTTTTGTGCCATCTAGTGGTTCAGAAGAGAATAAAATCAAATGTACAGCAGTGTGCCTTTAGCCCCATTGTACCCCATTTATATATCAGAATGCATCAATGTTGAGTAGCGACCAACATTAAATCCCAAGCTTATGAATTGAATTGAGAAATCCCCCCACCCCACTCAAGCTGAACTCAAAAGTTATAATGTAACACTTTTGGGTCCAATTCTCAGTATTAACTTTGCTTATTATGCATATTACTAATATTGGCTGTTTATTAGTACTTATAATACACATACTACTGCCTTATTCTGCATGACCATATTCTACATCCCTAATCCAATTTCTACCCAATACATAAACATAACAACTACCTTACTAATTATTAATAAGCAGTGATTTGGAGTTTATTGAGGCAAAAGTCATAGTAAATAGTTAATTAATAGCAAGAATTTGACCTTAATCTAAAGTGTGACCAGTTATAAATGCAATAAAGAAACAAAAAGATGAGCTGAATCTTCTGAAGAGCACATCCATCATAAAGAATAAAGCTGCAAATTGAAACAAAGCATCAATGTAAACTCTAAAGCCATCAGTAGCTTGTTGTCTGATAGTTGCCAATTTTCAATAGCCTCGGGAAATGACTCCTCAGACATTTGACAACTCTTGAGTCAGAACAATTTGCGGTTTATTTTCCCAAAGAGAAAGAAAACATTGAACGCAATGCAAAAACAGCTATGTAGAAAATTGAAGGCAGACTTTTCTCTTACAGCTCCACTCACTGTTTGTCTCTGCTTAATTCTCTCTAAAGGAATGGTTTTTATTTGATGCTCTCGTTTTCCAGCAATGTTGGCATGGCTTTGCTCTGGAGTCACATCTCACTGTCTCTTTCCCACAATGCTTAGCCCAGCCCACCATTTCCACTGTTCTGAGAATGGCACCTAGGCCTTAATAAGAACAATGGAAAGACTCATACATTTTGGTCAGAATACGATTGCAAATTCTGCTAAGAGAATGTTGATCGCTGATGGTAAATGGTCATCAATTAATTTTGTCAATTAAATTATGAAAATGTTCATTAACAAAGTATTTTTTTTATTTCATCAACGATAACGAAGATGAGATGAAAATGACGCAATGTAGCGATAATTAAATTATTTTATTTAAAACTGTTAGTGAAAATATATGACAATATATATATTTTAAAAAAATTGCAAAAAACACTGGAAGATATGTTTTTGGAAAAAGAAAAAAAAAGCATTTTGTTTATATTGATACATTTTATATATATATATATACATGTTTAAATACTAAATGCTTTTACAAGTTTTGTATTTTAAAGTTTAAAGACTAGATTTTTGCCATTTTGCACAATTCTGTCAGATAAAAATGCTATTTTCATTGAATGAAATTATATATCAATCAAATAAAATAGACTTTAAATAATGCATATGACAAAATATTGACTAAACTTAAAGGACATTTTTATCCAAAAACAAAAACTATGACTAAATAGAGGCTTATGAAGACAGATGTACAGTAATGAGGAAGGTGATGATGTCTATGCTGTCGTGGTTCCTCTTTCATATCTCTCTTTCCTCCATTATCATTCCTCCCAAGCCACAGCAATCAGCTCAGATCAGTGAGGATAAGAGGCAGAGAGGAAGGAGTGATGTGTATGCTTCCTGTGGAATGTGCCTAATATCTTTACATGAAGTTTGTGCATTGTTTGCATGAGTGTGTGTGCTGGGGTTTTGATTAAGTTGGGGAAAGAGATGTGCATCCAAACCTTCCCAAATGTACCTGCTCCTTTCATCAACATGCCTCAATCTGGTAGGCCTTACATAACAACTAATTTTTACTTGTCATCCATAAAAGTAGTCCACTAGTGGGCAAGGCAGTGTTTATCTTATGTAAATTGCTCTCCCTATACTGGGCAGCTTCAGCAGTCTTTGCTGTTTCTGGCAAGTCTAGCGCTTCGTTGATGGAGTGTTCGCACAGCTGAGACGATGTAGGTGAGAAATAAGCATGCATTTAGCCAGTACCAATTCATGCTGCTTTCGTTGTCATAAAAAACAGTCATTCCCACTTACATATACTTTCTGTAAGACTCTAGGTGACTCTAGGCTTGTGAATATACTCTAACTTAATTGTTTTGTGAACACAAAACCCCCTGGCTTCATATTTTTCAATTTTACATAATTGCAAATAGTTTTGGCCATTAGAGTTTATTATAAGAAACAAATTTCACAGCACATGAATTAAGTTTGTGAAATAAATACACTTTAGAATACTTTTAGTAGCTGCTGGTGGGTCATTCATGCTTTGCAGCACATTTTCATGTCCCCATTTTAAATGATAATATACTGGTTGTTGTAAGAAAAATATCCATATTTCTAAATGTGTGAATCACTGGATTCCGTACGCGAGTCGAGTTTTGGCCGAAGAGTCAACTCTGACCCAACGCATTACCTATTGATGAACGCGGAAGCGAAGAGGATAGAGCAAAACAAAACACCGGTCATGGATTAGAGGTCTAAAACGAGAATATTTAAAGAGAAATGTCGGAGGAGTTTGAGTTTGCTGCCCATCACTATTTGTTTGAACCACGAGAGGTGTCTACTCTCACCTAAGCTTACGTTACTCCTACTTCATGCTACGTTACACACTGGAACTCGACTCTCTAGTGATTACAAGTTATAAAGTTATAATTATGGATATTTTTCTTAGAAAAACGCATCACTTCACTTCAGAAGGCCTTTATTAACCCACTGGAGCCGTATGGATTACTTTTATGATGGAAGGAAGCGCTTTTTGGAGCTTCAAAAACTCCTAGTCACTCCCATTATGAAGCTTTGAAGAGCCAGGATTTTTTTGGTATATAACTCCGATTGTGTTTGGCAGAAAGAAGAAAGTCATATACAGCTAGGATGGCTTGAAGGCAAGTAAATTATGAGATAATTCAAAAATTTGGGTGAACTAACCCTTTAACTGAACTTTTAAACATAATTTTTCAACTCAAATAAAAATTCAAACCAAGATTTTTTTTTGTTTTTCTTGAGAACATTGCAATTTAATTTTATATATATATATATATATATATATATATATATATATATATATAAAATATATATATATATATATATCACTTTAACTAGCAGCTCTTCAGTGACATTGTTCTGTGATCTTGTGGTATTAGTTGGTTTGTATCTCTTTAAAACATTCCTTCTTGCTTTATAAAATAACAGAAATATATTAATTAATAAAAAAAAATTATAATAAAATGATCAACATTAAATTAAAATGAATTTCAACTCTCAATCCTTCACTGAGCAATACATAGCATTATTTCTGTCATGTTTGTTGTGTAAATAATCATATTATATTAATAAAATGAATGCGAAGCCATAGAATAAACAATGTAATATTTATTAGTTAATTATTTAACTATTAAACTAGTTAATTATTTAAACACATTACTTTACCTAAAGGATTAATGTATTAATAATGGGGCCTTTAGCCCCATCCTGGTGAGCGTTGTGTATCCCAGTGTACCTGTTGGCTGTTACCAGTGGCCGCCGTGCCGTCAAAGGAAGAGAAGGCGGAGGACGCTGCCGGGCCGCGGGAAGCCTTCCACGACCTGGTGACCTCCTGATGCACTTCCGGGAAGAAAGGCACTGGGGGACCAATCACCAATGGGGGACTGCCCCCAGGAACCAATCATCCAGCCTTGAGCGCTCGGGGGAGGGCGACGGGCGCCACTCCAACCCGATGCTCTCAGCTGCCCGGGCAAGCATGGCTGTCAGCTCTGGATCCGACTCGGGCAACGCTGGCACTCCCGAGGGAGGCAACGCAGCCGAATCCTCATCCCCATGGGAATCAAGCCCGACTTGTGATGCTGTGAGCGACATAGCATCATCCACCGGAGCCCCGAATGAGACTCCGGGTGCCCGAGAGGAACCAGGCTCACCCGGAAGCTCCACGGCTTGCGATGTGCAGGGGGGTGTGGTCCGAGGAAGATTTGTCGGGTTGTTCCACACCGTAACCCTCAAATCACCCTGGCCAGCAGCCAAAGAATCCCCTCTCGAGGAGGAGATAAATTGGGGTGTGGCAGAGGGGACTCTACCTCCACGGAAGTCATTGAGTCTTGATCTCAACACTGCAATGGGCATGTTCCCGCTATGAGAACATGACTCATCCACGAGCGTGATTAAAGCCCAAACACGCAAGGTTGCGCTCGTGACCGTTAGTTGGATGGACCATTTATTGCTATGAAAAATGTAGTCATGTGGTCAAGACCTAGGCCATAGGAAAGACAGAAACAGACATTAAAGCAGACTTTCCTGCATTAATTTATAGACAAACTGATCTATAAATGAACATGCATCCCAGGACACTGTGTGAATGATTTACTGTCTTCTGTAGTGTCTTTTGATACTATTATTTCTTTGATACTATGTATGTTATTATAGAATCAACAGTCAATTTAACCTCAACTATACCATGTTTAGTCTCTATAAACTCCAATCTTCATCCCCCATTTGTTAATTTACATTACATTTTGCTAACTTTGTGACGCATTAGTATTATAAGAATAGATTCATTGGTTAAACATCCAATCAAATTACATGTTCAAAGACCTGCTTGAACAAAGGGTCGTAAAGAAATTCCCTCCAAAGGGAACAACTTATTATTGGCTCACAACCATCCAGAGGGGGTGACATCTTCACGCTTTAAAAATCCTTGATCACAAGATCACGTCTCTTAGCCTCTTACTCCCTTAGTCTCTTAGTCCCTTTCTGAAATCCTGATGTGAAGATGATGCTGGACTAGAAGTTTTCTAAGGACCCCCAAGCTTGTGCCAGGCTGCGGCCTTGTCTTTCCATTTACCAAAGATCCTCTGACTCCCACTGGTTCTCTATCATCAAGACCATATCAGCAAAGATCAACTGGAGCCTCAACAAATTGCATCAGGACAGTTTAATTCAAATGGGCGAGACATGCAAGTATTAAACTTAGCCTCATTATTTGATAGATTAAGTATCCTACCCATTTTTTAAGAAGGGCATGTTAGAACTAAACTGATGGTTTGCTCAAAGCTGTTGATCTGCTGAATTTCAATATGAACTTTTCTTTATCCTGCTTCAGCTCTCTTTCCCTCGGTAAACTGTATGCATGTATGTAAGTATGTGTATGTTAGAGTAGTTTAAGTGTTTAGTCTAGTTAATAAAATCTTGTTCATGTCACACGTAATGTTGTCCGTGTCTCAAGCTCATATACTGGAGTCCCTAATCATAGATTTTGACTACTTGCTCTTAGTAGTGCTGTAAAGTAAGAAAGACATTTCCCATACCCCGGAAATGTAAATTTCTTAGAATTAATAAACAGTTAACACTGAGTGTTCACGGGACAAACAGGTTAATTGATTGTAATATTAAAATACAACATTAAAGTTAATTCTATTAACTGATCCAAATATTCATAATCAATTACAAGTTATTATTGATTATTAATATTTCTTAGAGCTAATTTGCTACATCGCGATGTAAATTCCACAGACCCACCATTGGCTCGTTTTCTAATAACTCGAAGGTGATAGGGCTCTCTAGTGAAACCCCCATTCGTCAATCACTGACATAACTTGTAGTGACTGAACGAAAGGGAACTGTATTTACATGAAAGCAATCAAGAATATGACAGCATGGCTTGAAAAATCAAGAGGCATGTTAAGGTCAGCTAGGGATCATGAATATTAGTGTTATTTCAATCATCTTCAACTTGTGAGGCATTTAATGGGCCTAAATCTATTTCCACCCTTTTTGTCATCAGTCATACACACACACACACAACACAATCTTCAAACGCTTTACAGATCAATATCACAGCTGGAAATAATCTCAAAGTACTTGCTTCATTTAGGTCGCAATCAGAGAGTCCTGACAAAGAATCCTTTCTAAGGACTAACAATTAACGAATGCTTTCTAACAAATAACAAATGCCTTCCCTGCCAGCATCAAAAAGACGCCTGATTCAGTCTCAACTCAGAACAACCTAGTTTAGAAACCGTGTGTTTGAACAGACTACAAAGAGCAAGATGAATTAATGAGAGTTAAAAAACGGTAACAAACTTCTGGTGCACCTGGTCACTTTCTGATAGCTGATAACCAAGAGTTGAATTGTTCAATTACTCAGTGGAGTAAAAAACAAAATGACCAGATTAAATTGTTTCTCCCTCCCTTTTTTAAAGCATTTTTGTTTTGTTCTTAAAGAGGTCATGAACTGCATTGTTTTATAATGTGTCCTGAGGTACACTTATAAATGTTAGTATGATTTTTACATAAAAGGCATTTTTCCTACCCTGTTTTTAGCCCTCTGATTTAAACTCAGAGTGTAAACCGTCCAGTTGTGATTGGCTTACATCTTTGCATATGAAATAGCCAAGTATTACATGGGGAAATATCTTGAAACCTTTTGGAAAGTTTTCACTACTACAGCTCTCAAGGTTAACTAATCGTGAAAAATGTTGATTATAGCATTATATTTAGATCTATGGCATTATATTTAGATCGTGGCATGAAAGGTTGCAGTGATGTATTCCAATGAGCATTGTAGCCGATCACAGACACATTAAGTACATGCATGCAGTGATCTCGTCATTGCAACTCGATTTCTGCACACTAACAAATGATTTCATAATTACTAACAGTGCAAACACAATGTAAATAAGAGATCCGTTGATTATAACGGGAGTTTTGGCAAGAGTCCAGACCTCAGGACTGATAAACTGTGTGATTAACAGCTCCGGCGACTAAAGATAACATTCTTTGATTGATTTCTTTATATAATTTAATCACGGTTTAAATAACAGATCATTTTCATCCTACTAAGAGAATGTAAAGTTGACTGTTTAGTTAATGGTTTGATTTACTGACACATAGACAAAGAACATCTGACTGTTACATGAATCATTAAATATCAGAAATCACTGGTCACAGATCAGGCATTATAATTAACACGGTTACTTAAATGTTGTCACATTACTGTCAAGTCGCTTTTGTAAAAGTCTGTTTGCAAAGCATGCGCCGAAATTGCGACTGATTTTCCAAAGAATCCACAGTGAAATGTACCACATTCAAATAAATAATGGTCAACAGACATTCACATTGTTGAAAATAAATAACCACATTCCTACAGTATCATTAGGATCCTTTGAAAGGTAATGTTATTTTAAGACCAGTGATCCTCTTCTCGTCATCTCACTAACACACCAGTGGGCGGGGCCAAGGTTGCAAAGATGAAGCAGGTGTTGATTTTCTTCTGTAGAGGCGGTCTATCACCTATGACGTTGTATATAGACTTTTATAAACTCATTTTAAAACACCACGAATATTTATAACTTATACTCGGAGTCAGTTACCATGGTAACTTACTCTGTGAACCTAACCTGGTCAGGAGCATGTTTTCTTCTGTAAACCCAGAGTTTTTCTTATGTAGTAAATGCATCTTGATTGAAGAATTCTTTTATATTTTGCCTGGAAACAACAAGACAAAACATTCATTCATTGCGCATTTTTATATGACATCGGAAACATCGTTCTATGACATCGTGTACTTTCTGAGAGTTTGTGTTGTTTGGACACAAACCTGTGAGAGCCATCAGAGAGGAGTTTCACAGGATTGCAGGTCAATGGTGTAGAAATTGGTTTAAATGAGGCTAATCTGATTAATGACGTTCACTTGATAACATTTTGCTGAGACCTTTGGAAGTAACCTAATAACTAGAATTTCCTTTAGGATTTCCAGTGTGGTTGGATGTATTGATGACACATAATCCCATCAGAGCACCTTCCGAAAATGAAACAGATTACTGTATGGAATGGGATGCCAGATGGAAGGGTAGAGATATATGCCGTAACCGCTACCACAGCTGTTATACACAAATTATTCACAATTTATTTGGTCAACTTTATTTCCTACAAATACAAAAGCAACAGTAATTATTTTTCCTGTTGGATTTTAATATTCTTCCAATATTGTGCATCACCACTTCATCTATCAGTGGTGGTGCAGGTCCAGCCTCTGCCTTCTTGCTGTTGGCTGAATAGAAGTCAAACGTTAATTTCAATAGCCTAATTAAAAAAAAAATGGATTAGAGAACATTTAATTATGTGAAAAGAGCATTATACTGCATGGAAACAGCTGTGGCACATTGAAATAGACGCCTGCATAATGTTTATTTAATATGTCAAATGTTTGTAAAGTCATTTAGCCTACAGCCATGAACCTTTTATGCTTAACGATTTAACCAATTTAATTATTATTTTAAGTCGCTGCCACATTTATTTATATTTTTTTCTCTTTCCTGTGGGATACCATGAAAAGGAGTATTAGTTCAATAACTTTCCTTTCTGTCAGTTTTCACCAGATAATATAACAGTGATTAAGAATTGTACTTGTGTATTGACTCGGAAGTATGCAGACGTCTTTTTGTCGGGTGCTGTTGCCATGGTGAATCGTAATTTCGCAGCTCCATTTCGCAGCTTTTCATAGTCATGGTGTACGCGCTTAACTCAGAGTCAACCTACTCAGAGTTGATTGAACTAACTCAATTCAGCTGTTCTGAAACCGAAAACTCAAGAGTTTTCCATCTCAGGGTAAATCAACTCAGAGTTCAAGTTTTAACTGGTTAAGTTGGTTGAACCTCCTTATTGAAACAGGCCCCGGGAACAGGAAAAATGCTTTTAGATAAATGATAAACCAACAGAATTCAGTCCAAGCTCTAGACAATGTGTTTGTGTGTGGCAAGTCCTTTTAACTGGTGCTGAGGTAATGGGTGACAACTGGTGGTGATCACTCAGGTGATAGTGATCGGTGTGAATGAGTGAGGGTGGAGCCTGGTGATTCCATGCAAGTGACCAGAAGGAGGCATGATGGGAAATGTAGTGTTGGATGGTGACTGAACTGATGATACCTTGATGACAATATTGTATTAATATATAATAATAATAATAATAATAATAATAATATAACTTTTCTAGTAAATTATCTTATCTTAATTACACAGTTTAAAAGAAAATTATTTATATATGTTTACTTGAAAACAAGACAGAAGCACTGATTAATACAATTCTTTTTTGAAGTATATGATGCCAAATCAACCAGTAAAATTATTTTCTTCATCCTGAAAACAAGGTGATAGTGTTCATGATTGATGGTTAAAAGTGAATTTTTTTTATCTTTTATATGCAGTATGGTGGATGTAATACATTTACACGTTATAAAGTATTTTTGGAGTCATATGGAGAAATCTGCTAGGCTCTTTGACCCACAGGGAGACAGATTAATAAAGCAGTAATAACAGTAAACATATAAATCAATATTTGTGTGGTCACTTGTGGCCATGAAACATCTTAGGGTTACATACGTAACCCTGGTTCCCTGTGAACGGAACTCAATGCTGCGTCATGGTGTTGACGCTATGGGAACGCATGTGACTGGTGTCTGAAGCAGGTGTGGAACACACCAAATGATTGGCTGACAGCAATTGTATGACATCACATGGAACGCCTGTGTGCATAAAAGGGTGCCTGCATTAGAAGTCATCAGCTTCAATGTCTGATTCTGAAGGAGATTTGCAGGCATACCCGAGGCATGGCATCGCGACACAGCGTCTCATTCCCTTCTCAGGAACTGGAGTTACATACACAACCCCAACATATTCCCTTTTGAGGGAACACAATGCCCGTTTCATGGTGTTTATCGCTATGGGAATTTTAATACTAGCTACGCCATGCTGAGGGAATGCCTGCTACAACTGAGCTGTGAACTGTGCACAGTGAGCAAGGCATAACAACTTTACGGCCAAGCCAGGAGTTGAGCATCAACACCACTGGGCACATCCTATGCGACTTATACAACGGTCTCATTCACTATAAGCCAGTGACAACAGGTGCTACCGTGCTAGGGACAAACCCAAGAGATCCATGCTCCAATACTTACTTAAAACCCTTTGTTATTGGGGTGGGGGACAAAATGAGAGACTGGGAACTGGAGTACCCGCCCAGATGGGTCATTCAATCATTGACTCTCCCAATTAATTTAAAGCCTCAGATTCCTTCACTAATGAAACATAGCTGTGTGAGTAAACAACACTGTGTCAGCAAGGGTGCAGGAATACAAGAAGAAGAAGAAGAAGAAGAAGAAGAAGATGATAATGATGATGATTCAAAACACAGATTTTAATAAAAATCCATAAGGTAATTTACAGAAGGTTAAGACTGATACAACTACACACACAAACACACTAACTTAAACGCAGACCGGACAAACACTGAGTGAAGGTGAGGCACTAATATTAAACTGTTGTATAAAATCAATGTCACATTTCCAAATCGTTTGGATATATTCAGGAAAAATTGCATTTTTGCTCGTATAATTTCTCAACATTAAAAACAAGAACTCAAACAGGGTATTTTTTCATATCGAAGACAGTCTTAAATTGATCTCTATGCACAGACTGTGTCTATATTTGTTTTTCATGGTAGTAAGTGCTAAAACCCCACTTTATAAAGGTACATTGTCGAGAACGGCAGTAATTTGCTAAGGCAGAATACACAACCTATCATAGGCACACTGCTTGTGTGGATGCAGTCAGTTCTGACCGCAAAAGATGAGGTAATTTGATTTGATATTGTTGTACTTGACCTTTTACAGGACTACAATTATCCTATATTTACACTAGAAGCGGCAGTTTGCCTGTTAGAAATATACACTCGGTTTAAATGCTATTTTTAAGTGGTAATGAACTGAGAAATCAAATTTTTCTTAAGCTTTAGACATATAAGAGGTCATCATGCTATAAGAATATCCTGTAAGTTTCAGAACTGAAAACTTGTTAGTCCAAAAACAGATTTTATTGTAACCAAGCCCAGCGAACGAGTCATTGTAGAATTGATAGGTGAAAGATCGCCTCTTCAGAAGAAAATCAACGCCTACTTCATCAGTGCAACTTTGGCCCCACCCACTGGCGTTAGTAAGATGAGGAAGAGAGAGGAGCAATACAGGATGGACTACAAATAACAATACCATCCAAAGGATCCTAATGTTAGGAATGTGGTTATATTTTACCACAGTATCAGTCTCAGTCTAGCATTATTTATTTGTGTGCGGTACATTTCACAGCAGAATTTTTTGTAAATCAGTCGCAATTTCGGCGCAGGGTTTGCAAACAGACTTTTATGATATAGACTTGACTCTAATGCGACAACATGTAAGTAACTGTGTTAATTCTTATTCCTGATCTGTGACCAGTGATTTCTGATAGGCTATGTAATGATTAATCTACAGTCAGATGTTCTTTGTCTATGTGTCAGTAAATGACTAAACAGTGACTAAACAGTCAACTTCACATTGTTATATATATATATATAATATATATATATATATATATATAAGCGATCAAAAAACGCTCCCTTTGCAATCGCTGGAGCTGTCAATCAAACTGGGCGAGTTCTGGATTCACACCAAAACGTATGTAATAATCAACAAATCTCTTATTTACATTGTGTTTGCACTGTTTGTTATGCTGAAAACATTCGTTAGTGTGCTGAAATTGAATTGCAATGACGAGATCGCTGCATTAATTCGCTCAGCATCAGCTACAATGCTCATGATCACTGCAACCTTTCATGCCACAATCTAAATATAATGCTATAATCAAAACTGTTCACGATTAGTTAACCTTGGGAGCTGTAATAGTAAAAACTTGCTAAAAGATTTCAAGAGAGTTAAACATGTAATACATAGCTATTTCATATGCAAAGATGTTAGCCAATCACAGCAGTGGGCGTTTAGGGTAGGAAAAATGCCTTTTATTTCTAAATGATGACCATGTTTTATGTAAAAATCATACTAGTTCTTTCTCACTAGTTTAGGAACCTCTATAATAGACCAGAGAAACAACAAATAAATTTGCTTGAACAAAACAAAAACAAAAATCGCCCCATTTGCTTGTAAAAAAATGGCAATCGGAATCAATCCTGATCAGCATCCCTACACGCTACATTACCTACTCTCAGCCTGGGCTGCGTTTTCAGATAACGATGAATCTTAGCACTTACGAGGTTTTGCTACGAGCGGCTTTACGAACGTTCGTGTTCATTTCACGTGCGTTTCACAAAAACGGACTTAGCACGATCGCACGCAGCTGTGCTTTAAATGCTACTTAAGAGTCGCTGTCCGTTTGTCAAGTGCTGAAATGTCACCTTGTAGAATGGCTCGTAATTGTAGCACACGCTTGTATTTTGAAATCTATAAAAAGCACAAACCTTCGGGTGGAGACACCATGTCACCATTCAATGGCTGAACCAAAACAAAAAAAAAGAAAATACATTTTTCTAAAAGAGGAGATTAATGTCATTTTAGATGAGGTGGAGCTATACAAACGTATTATTTTCAGCAGGTTTAAGGGCAGTCAAACAAATAAACAAAAACAACAAATCTAGGAGGATATTGCTAGAAAAATGACTGCAACTAGGGTCATTAAAAGATCAGGGAAGGAGGTCAGGAAGAAGTGGCAAGCCTTGCTAAAAGGAAATGGGCACTGCAGAGGACAACATTTAATAAAACAGGTGGTGGGCCCAATGAGTCCTCCCTTCTCACAGCAGAGGAAGAAAAGGCCTTGTCAATACTTGGCACAAGTGCTTCAGATGGCATTTGTGGTGGTATTGACATCCATGGAGGAGTAGGGGTAACTCAACCTGAGCCTGAGTCAGGTCCTTCATGCTCAGAGGAACTATCAGTTTCATCTGCCATCTCCCAGCACATCTCCTAGTCCTCCAAACAACCATCCCCCTGCCTCAGCCTCCATCTTCTGTTGTCCAGACTGCAGCCACACACCTCAGCAGTTTGAGAATCTTTGTAGTTGTAGTCAGGACATATGAGAGTGTCCTTACTTAACAGGGAGAAATAAGATGAAGAGGTGGTGGTGGAGGAGGAGGAGGTCAAAGATGGCATGATAGGACCACATGATGGCCAACCAAGAAATGCCCAATACAAGTCATTGACAGATTTTTTGAGTTCATCCCTATTGTTCACAGTCTTTGAAGCATATTTCATCTTTTATACATTTTTTTTTTGTTCATTCATTTAATTTAGATTAAAATTATTGTATTAAATTATTTCAATTTTTGTTTTGTTTTTGTTTTCTGCCGTTTTAATTATTTCATTAAGAAATTCATTTAAACAAAAAACGAGTAATAAAGTGTACAATAAACTGAAAGCTTATTGCACTTGAATAAAGGTGTAATCTGCCGGTTGTCCTGCAGGTGACCTCATAACTCTATCTTCTTACGATGCACTTAGGGATTTACGATTACTCCAGAGCACTCGTAGATCTACGATGATTTTCAAGTGCTACTTAAATTACAATGCTTTTGGGAAACAGGCCGTAATATTAAGATCAGTCGTACGATCATTTTTACGATCTTCTTTGGCTTACGATGCTTTTGGGAAACGCAGCCCAGGTCGGTTTCATAGTTATGTTAAGTTTCAGTGGGCCTCATTTATCAATCAAACATAGAAACGAGCAGATTTCCGAATGCAGAAATCATCTAATGACATGGTTCACGTGTTTACTGCAAATGCATTGCTATGAGTGCATCCAACTCCCTTGAGAGCCAAACGTACTCCATGCAAATGCTAAATTCTATCCCTCGAGAGAGAGAATCAATCAAGAACAAAAGCTCTTACCCAGAACGCATCACAATGAGCGTATCCAGCTCCCTCAAGAGTCAAATGCACTCCATCAGATTCTCGTCTTACACGTACATACAAACAAAGTGGCTCCTGTAGACAAAAAAGCTGATGACGTCTAATGCAGGTAACCTTTTATACGCACAGGTGCTTATAATCATGTGCCGTCAGTCAATTGAGATTGGCATGTGCAACATGTGCTTCAGTCACCGGTCATGCCTGGATGCATTTACATTGTGTCAACACCATGACGCAGCGTTGAGTTCCCTTGAAACGGAACTATAGACACTTTCAGGCTAACATCAGATACAGCCTAACATCTTGCAATAATAAAAGCATTTTCAAAACACATTTTTAATAGCTGAAAACAGTCAAAAACAAGTAGCAAAAAAATGTGGGAGGGAGGACATGAACTAATAAGAACCAAATGATAAGTCTTACATAACCAGAGGATCCCAGTGGACTTCAGAGATAGACCAGTGCTGACTCAATAATGGTTTAATAACTGCCCTGGCCATGATTTACAACCTTTAAAGCATTAATTCACTTATATTTTATTTTGCTCCTGTAACTCAAACAGTAAAACATGGCACTAGCAATGCTAACATCATGCGTCTGATTCCCAGGGAATGCATGCAAGTGATAAAATGTAATTATCTTTGGATCTACCAAATGCATAAATATAAATGTAAGGTAAGGAGGTATTTGATTTAATGATGAACTAAATCTTTATGTTTTTAAGAAAATTAATTTAGCATTAAAAGTGAAGTGGGTAATTTATGCGCCAAACAGAATTGAAATAATAATAATGCCTGTTTTCAAACAGGTGTCCTTGACCACTCCCTGTCTGCCATTGGTCAGCCAAACAAGTTGCCCCGCCCAAACCCACTTCATTGGTCCAAACAAACAGAGCAATGTTTTAATAGTGCCATAGTGTTTACACTTTATGGGGGAATTAATTTATGAATGGATTACTTATATTTGTCTTTGCAAATTAAACCAGAAAAACCAGGGCGAGAACAAAGTTGTTGTTTTTAGGTAAAAATTGTGACTAAAATTATTGTTGTTTTCTAATAACATAGTTCCAGTAATATAATGTTTGATATCCTGACTGACAACATATGCTCATCTGTGATGCAAAGGTTGGGCCTACAGCTGTTTGTTATCACACCCGCTGGATGCTACGTGATATGTTGGGGACCATTTTGAACATGTTCCGGATAGAAATAATTGCTCTGCTATTCGTGTTCCAAGTGTTGAGTGAGCTAGGGGCAGGAAAGCAGATATTTATGTATGACTGCCAAATAAAAGCAAATGATTTGCCCAGACTGAGTGGAAGATGAGTGAAAATCAAAATAAATACAAAAAGCAGAAATTGCCTTTTTAAGTCAATTATGTCCATGAGAGATGGAAACCTAACCGAAGTAAGTGATTAAAAGTTTTTGAAACCTGTTATGTGATAGGGCACCAAGCATTTTATACATTAATTACATTAAAAAAAAATAAAAAAAGCTGTTAAGTATTTGTTTCACACATTTCTATGATACAGACAAGCATTTAAAGCAGAACCCAATAAGGAAAATAATATGATTTAAAGTTGTACCTTGCCAAATAACAAAAATAACAATTATTATTATTATGAAAATATTACAAAAGTTTAGGATTAGATTATTAACCAAGATTCAGGCAAAATGATTACTATTATGCTCACCTTGCAAATATATATATATATATATATGCTATAAAGGAAAATAAGGGCCCCTTTTGCCCTTTTTTTATATTAGCTTAACTGTTAGCTGATTTCCCTAACCAGAAAAGTTCATAGCATTATGTTTTCCACCTAAGACCGCTCTAAGTGTCAACATGCTTAATGTTGAGCTGTGTGGTTGAAATTGAAGAGGAAAAATTCGAATTGTCTCTCTTTTCAGCAGCTGGCACTTAAAGCAACTGTATCATAAAAGCCTGCAACCAGTCATGTATGGAAAGAATGACATTGAACAAATAACAGCAATTAGTTTTAATGACTGATTAGGGATACATAATGTTTCACAACACACTAAACAAATTTCTATTCAGATAATGTGCATCAAACAGAGAATTGTATTGCTACTAAAGTTCTAATAGATGGATCCCATTCCAAAGTATGATGATAATTACATTTAGTGTAATTTTTTCCTTCTCATTTTGGCTATTTATTATTAAATGACAGAAACATTCACAACTGTCTAAACAGTAATAAATGAATCTTCCACTGTCTGAGTTGCTCTTGGACCTTGGCCAACGGTGCCTGGTTGGCGCATAAACAAATTAGTCTGGGCAGAAGTTATTGGTACTTTGAAACTGGTCCAGCTTTCCTCACCCAAGTACCAATCTTGACAATTTGTGAAGCAATTGAGAGAATTGTCTCAGATGAGACGTGAAAGGTCAACTTTTAACAAAACCAAATGTTCCATTATGCTCTGATCTTGTCAACATTTTGAAGCAAGTCCATTGATGCATCTGGGCACTACCTGAAGTGACTAACAATACGAAAGAGAGAATATACTAACACAGATGAACAGTCAGAGCATTGCTGCACAATAATAATAATAATAATAATAATGAACAATCAAAATGAGTTTTTGATGTTTCTTTGCTTTCCCTTTCATTTTACACAAGCACTTTTTACTTTTCTTTCTCTTTCTCTTCTCTCTCTCTCTCTCTCTCTCTCTCTCTCTCTCTCTCTCTCTCTCTCTCTCTCTCTCTCTCTCTCTCTCTCTCTCTCTCTCCACCTCATTAGTCAAATATATCAACTCTTGAAAGGTTTCCACTGCTTAATGCATTTCCAGTGCCAGTGTTTTCTTACAGCAAGGGAGTATTTATCAATTTCAATCAAACAAACTGCTGAAAAATGCTAGTAGCTAATCATTTTTCCACATTCAGCTGCAGAAAAATGGGTTAAAATTGGGTAGAATTCCAACAGCATGAACTGAATTCTGCCTTATTTTCATAATTATTACATAAATGAACTGCAGTTGTGAAAAAAAAGTAGAAAGGTGACTATTAATAATAATAGTTCTGTCATAACAACTCTCGGAGTGATTGGCATGGTAATGGGTATGACAATGTTGTGTGTTTTGTCTTGGCGGAATCGATCTGCTACGCTGCTGCTGCTTTAATTGCTGCGGCAAAGCAAGTACGGGACTTGCTACTGCCAATGCATACACGACACGCTGCTGTGAGCAAGTAAAACATGCTGCTGCTGTCCAAATAGCGTACATGAATTACCCGTAGCAGATCTATACAGGTGGAGCTGGGGAAGGTGGAGGGATTCTGAAAGCACACTGCTAAGGCAAATGCTACCCAAGTATTTGAAGGTTGAGCAGCTACTGATACATACTGTAGCTACATTGGCTACTGATATGGCAGGAACCAATCAGCTGCGCCCTATAGATAATGATGTGATTATGAACAGGTGAGTAAAATGACCTATTAGCCTGCACCATCTAGAGTTTCATGCCAGAACTTTGTATTTGAAAAACAGCTAGTATTAACATATAAAATCTACCAAAAAAAATGCTTTTACTTTATTATTATCCACCTTATTTTTAATGTAAGAGTGTCTTCCTATGTGTCACAATGCAGGTTGAAGCAGGGAAGGATGCAAAATCTAAATGCAGCAGGCTTTTATTGGACTAACTCAAAAATGAAACAAAACACTCACGGACAGGAACAGCTCCGGCACATAACAACCAACACATAATGCGGACGACGACAGACAAACTAGACAGGACTAAACACAGGGCTTAAAGGTACAATATGTACGATTTTTGCATTAAAATATCCCAAAATCACAAGGCCAGTGTTAAATATTTTGTTAAGTTGATTACTTACAATATCCCAAATGTTTCCAACTATTTTTAAATTGTGAGAAAATAGTGATTTTAACCAAGGAAACGGGGCGTGTGAGCAGGGGTGAGCTGGGAGTCGCCAGTCAATGGCGTCATATCCGCGTTACCCTCGGTTTCCTCTTGTACTGCGTGGAGTCCTGGACAAATGCGGAAGTTGTAGTTGTAGCGTCTTTCAAACAACAAACGTTAGCTTGTTTCGTGCAGTCGTTATGGAACGTTCGCCGGTTCCCGCCTCCTTCTTCCCATAACATCTGAACTTCGTTACATATAGCATGTGTTATACATAAAGATTAATCAGTATTTTGGCAAATGATGTGGGTATGTTCGAATGCACTTTTACAACAATTGTTTAGAACACGTGAAACTGCGCAGCGTTATCACAACAATGAATTCGACAAATACAGTAACATCTATGATAACCAATTTAGTATTAAACCTTACTTTTCTTGCGGTTAATTCATTTTAATGAAATAAAAGCATATCATTAAATGCACCATTTATAAAAATAGATCTTTACCTCATCCATGAACATGATCTTTCGATTCCTGTCTGACTGATTTACATCCACGGTGGAGTTGAAAACGACAGTTCCCATCATTCCACGCTCCTTCACATCGTCATCAAGCTACGCCGTTGTTGTTGTTTGGAATGTAGCGCCCTCTAGCGGCAGAAAATATTGCATATTGTACCTTTAAATACACAGGGACTAAATCAAGGAAACAAGACACAGCTGACGTGACTAACAAGGCACAGGTGAACAGGATACTGAATAAAAGAGACACACTGGGAAAACTGGGTCAAATTAACAGGCAAACATGAACTAACAAACACTAAACGTGACACTACCGCTTCCAGTTATTTTTTTTACTGTAACTGTATATTTACTGCACTTTGTTATTCTTCTATTTATTAACTTATAGCAGCTAACAAACCGGAAGTCTCACACATTCACAGAAATTTACGGAGCCTCTAAAGGGACATGGTGGTGGAAAAAAATATTGGATGGGAGGAAAAACTTTGCGTTCCCTCGCAAAAATGTTGCATTTCCCCGAAAAACTTTGCATGCACTCGCAAAGAACTCAAAAGTTCTGTTCACGATTGCAAAGTTTCTCAGGAAATGCAAAGTTTCCTATATAATATATATATAATGTTTTGGGTGATTGCTGATAGTTAAAGATAAATGCTGTTTCATTTGCCTTCAGACCAGAAACCATGTAAACATCAAATGTAACTGGAACATTACCTAAAAAAGAAAAAAAAAAACACAGAGCGGGGACTTTGCCTCATTTTAGAAGTCCAGCTTTAGTCTTAGCCAGATGGAAAGCATCAGCAGAGGCTTTTGTCTTCCAACTCTACAAAACTCTCAGGAGATGCGCACTGATGCTTCCCTCTGGTCTGCAGGGCCACAGGCTGTCAATTCAGATGTTTGAGAACCTCATCCATAATAGAAAGATTCACAGGGATGGCCTCCTCAAATGGCCAGCTGAGTGTCTCTGACTCCAAACGGACAGAGTTAAGTGGTGAACGCAGATGCAGATGACCCAGAGGAATCCATGGCCTAAACGAATCGTCATGATATCACTTCCAATTATGCATGTCAAACAATCTGGAAATAGTTAGTGGAAGGTCAGAGCAAGAAAAAAAAAAAAAAACGTAGCAAAAATTCTCATTATTATTGTCAGCACAAGTTTAATGACACTGGACTTGCATGCAGTTAGGAGGCACAACCTATTATATTTGAAAGAACAAGAACATAAATATGATTTATATCTTGCAAGAGGAAAGCAAAGAAAATCTCTTATCAGTCCACACTGGATGTGGCATGTGCTTGAGTGGATTTGTGCAAACATCTCAGACAGTTCATCCAAATGATTGAAGAGACTGGTACAGTTGTGTGTGGCCTTGCCAAGTATTATTTTTGTTTTAATTCAAACCTCAGGTCTGTTTCCTCCAAATTTCATATTATTTCACTAATAGAAAAAAAAAAAAAAAAAAAAAAAAAATGGGTACAAAAGGAATGCATTGCAGGCATCAAAGTTGGTTTGATTTCCATATTTTGTTTGCAAAGTCAGCGGTAATCTGCAAAAAAAAAAAAAAAAAGCAAAAAGACGGGAAAACACTATTTTAAGGTGAGGTACTGTGCATTACTACATGTATTTACTAGTAATAACAGTTAATTATGCATAATTACAAGTAAATTACCCTAAAACAAACCATAACTCTAATCGTAACTCTATAGTGAGTACGTGTTAATTTATATTACTCAGTACTTATTTAAGTAAGTACAATGTAACTACATCACCTTAAAATAAACTGTAACCATTTATTAATTCAGTTTATTATATAATTCAATTCACATTTCACATTTATTTGTATAGCGCTTTTCACAATACATATAGTTTCAAAGTAGCTTTACGGAGTCTACATTACAATTTAGAGTGATCTGTGATCAGAGGTGACTGTGTCCAAATAATGGATTTCAGAAACTTGCATTTTTGCAAATCACACAGTTAGCTAAAAATGTATTTATTTAAACAATGTATCCGTTTAAGGCAGAAACAATGAACTCATTGAAGTAATGAATATATGTTGTTAACAAAATGATAAGTATAGCGGCAGCCAGTAACCGCTAAGAGGCTGAGTAGAGGGATTAAAGATTGACGCGTTTCCATTGTTGATCCAGGTGATTTATTATAACATTGAAAAGGACAGTAACATGATGATGATGACGGTAAAGTAAACAAAAGGAAAAGAAATGAAATAAATCTAAATAAAATGAAAACGCGTCAATCTTTAATCCCTCTACTCAGCCTCTTAGCGGTTACTGGCTGCCGCTATATTTAGTCAACAGAAAGTGAGCGTCCCAGCTACTCACCCCCTTCCTCCATACCAACCACACGCAAACTAACAGGTAATATGCACCTGAAACAAGTGACGTAACAAACCAAAATAAAATTTCAAAATAAAAGACATTAACCCAAACCTGGCACCTACAATAAGGATATACAGAAAATTTTGCATAGCTGCATGTTGATTCAGTTTGCTTCATTATAAAGGTTTCTCATTAAAATTACCATACATTTAAAAAATAAATATATAAAATATATAAGTATTATAGAATCTATCATACTGAAAATGCAATACCTTTTTATTTCATATCATTTAATTGAAATTAAATACTTGAAATTAATTATTATATATTTATAGTACGGGGCTGTTGAATGCTTGAATCTGATTGCCAACTAGTCATTACTTGTAGCGACGCTACTGCCCAACACTGCTGATTGGTTGACAAACGTCCTAAGGTGTGCAATTATTTTCAGGGAAACGCACGGCTAAAGTAGTTCCAGGCAGGTCTTGACCGCATTATAGTTCCATATCACTTCGCCAAATTATTTCAATTATTTCAAAGGTCCTTTACAGCCTACAACAGCAAAAGAACAAAACTCTATAACGACACTGACCAAGGAAATAAATATAGGGAACAATAGGATAAAAACGACAACTTATTTCCATACTTTTTTGCCACAAAATTACGTTTTATTATATAAAGAAAGCACATACTGTCTTTCTCCAGCTCTCTCACTCAAACACACATACAGCAGGGACACACACTCGCACAGCAAAGTGTTGTCAGTGCTGCTCTGACGATTTTATCAATAAAATAGTTAAGCAACTTAAAAGCTACATGACATTTCTCACTATAGCGAGGTAATAATGTCCCTATTCGTGTAGCAGACAAACTTACAGTTTCGCTATTAGTAGAGATGCTGCTGCCGAACACTGTTGACAGACACACAGATTCAGGTATTTCATACACACTTGATAACTTGATAATGTCTCTCTCTCTCTCTCTCTCTCTCTCTCTCTCTCTCTGCATTAATAACTGCATTAGATTTCTAGCTCAAGCCTGTATGCATTATGTTTCAATAATTCAACAGCCCAAAGTCAATTATTCCATTTATACTATGTTTACCAGTTACCACACCTCAAAACATTGTTCAGATGATGTAATGGCAGGCTTGGGATGAGATGCGTAAGAAATTAGTGCCACACACAAGAGCATTTTAAAGACAAAATCCTGACAAATGTCTTGAAATACATCATCTGAACAATGTTTTGAGGTGTGGTAACTGGTAAACATAGTATAAATGGAATAATTGACTTTGGGCTGTTGAATTATTGAAAAATAATGCACAACCGAGGTGTAACAGCATTTTACCACCTCAGGTGTGCAGAACACCAAACCCTCAAGACGAGTAGTTAGAAAATAGATGGATCAACCAGCAGTTCTGCTTCTCTGCCTCTCACAAGAGAATTTCTCCCTTGAGGACCATACCTGTGAGATTTTAGTTCTGGCTCACCTGATCCCACTACCTGGACTGCTGCCTGTGCACTTTTAATTATGTTACACTCAGCACCCCGACTGAGGCTCAGTTGTCCGGGGAAGGTCCTCGAGGGAGTTTCGCCGAATATGTGGAGTGGGTGTTGGTGCAATGTGGTTCCCCTCTCACTGTTGGAGTAAATATTCATTGCGCCTGCTTGCTGATTGGCATATGTGACAGACATGACATAGACTTCCATTATATATATATATATATATATATATATATATCTCCTATAGGTAGTCTTGCTCATTTACAGGGTCCTCTTCATTGGAATTGTCCGCGCACACACACACATTGGAATTTGGCACAAGTTTTACACCAGATGCTCTTCCTGATGCAAACCAGCAATGAGGGTGCACACTCACACTCACTTCAACGGGCAATTTGGCATGTCCAATCCACCTAACCTGCATGTCTTTGGACTGTGTGGGGGAAACCGGAGCACCCGGAAGAAACCCACGCTGACATGGGGAGAACATACTCCACACAGAAAAGATTCCTGGCTGAGCCGGGGCTCAAATTGGGGACCTTCTTGCTGTGAGGTGACAGTGCTACCCACAAGCTTAAATCTGGTTTTCAAACCAGTGAAAGTTAGTTCCAAGGTATTTAAAATAATGAAATAAGCAAAAGTTTGTATTATAATGCATTAGATTCAGGAACAACTGGAACAGAAAATAATTTCTGTAAAAGAAAATCAGGGTGGGACACAGACATGGTGGAGACAGTCTTTCATGATCTCACTGTCAACTGATCTATACATGCTTTAGTGGTCCAACCACAAATCTTCCCCACTGAACATACCTGCCCATCCAGCCAAAACCGTGCTCCATCAGCACTGCAACCCACTTTTACCAGCCAAGCTACAGGGACAAAATCATATACTTGACCAATTCATTGAGGCTGTGAGTGATAAAAAGCATTTTGAAATTGAAGAGCAGTTTATTAAAAGTTCAGTTCCAATTAGCCAAGATGCCAATATTCCACAGCTGCTGCAGTTTCTTTTGTGGTGTATTTCACCCTCGCAATGTGCAAACCATAAGTTACTATATGAACTCTAATTTATTTCAGAAAAAAAGGTTGTTTTGCTGAAATGAACATATTAAACATAGTATTTAGTTGAAGTGGCAACTTATATGACTCTATTATGCAATAATATTTGTTCTTCTCTATAAAGTGGTTGTTTCAGATCAAAATTGACCAGCTCTAGGGAGTGAATGGCACTGTACTTTATTATATCCATTTCTCACACTGTATGGTGTCTACATGCCACACCAAACATTTCGTTCCCATGTCCTATTGGCATTGCTGTGACATTTACCAGCAGAATAATACAGTCACATAAAGCTAAATTTTCCACATGGTTCTCTGTTGTTTATATGGTCTTACAGATATGTGTATATTCCTGCTGACTTCATCATTTTATGATGTTATTGCAATTTTATCTGCAGCTGCTTAGTTTTTCAGCACCACCAGCTAAATGGATTATAAACTGCTCTTCTTTTTCCAATCCCAGTAAGGAGAATGAGCATGTTCAGAGCCTTTATGAATTCGCAGTTGTCCGTTGCTGAATGTGATGTTTTGACATACCTATCGATATAAGGCTATGCTGAGGAAAAATCAGTATTGCACTATAAAGATGTTCTAATGTGTATATGATCTTTGGTAAAGTAAACTGACAAGGACACATATGTAAATGATTTGGCTGCTTTGGTCTTTTTAAGGGGTCGCTTTATTAATGACCAGCCAAAATCACATGGGTTTATGAAGCGGAGACTACACCAAATTACTGCCCGATTCATCATGCGGTTGAAAGTCTGTCCTGGGAAAGGATTAATGAGGTATGAGGCTCGGCTCCAGGCTTGACAAACTCCAAACAGGAGCTGTGCCCTGGGCATACGGTGAAAGCCTTATACTGTCTCATTCAGGGTTATAGTGTTCTGTTTTCATTTATTAAAGTAGGAGGTAAAAAGGAAAATGTCTTTAAGATATGGCATCATACAGAATGGTTCAGATTTTGGTGTGTTGCGCAATGGTAATGATACTTGTTGGTAATGACTTGCTAACATCTCAAAATAGCTTTAACAGTAAAGCTACTCTCAGATCATAATATAAAATCAAGCAAAAAATATATATTTAATTACATCTATAAACTTTAATAACTATGCTGCTCTGGTGGAGATGTCCCCCTGTCACTTCTTATTTCCATTACTAACGGGGTAATGAGAACAGAACTGAATGAATGAATAAATGAATGAATGAATGAATGAATAAATTAACAAATGAATAAATCCATAAATAAATGAATAAATAAATGAATGAATGAAAGAATGAATGATTGAATGAACGAATGAATGAACGAATGAATGAATGAATAAATAAGTCTAGATTGTTAAGACAAGCTCAAAATAATAATACTTTTATATATATATATATATATATATATATATATATATATATATATATATATATATATATATATATATATAATTGTAATTTTCTCACTAATTGAAAAGGACTGGGAAAAAAGTATCTATTCTTTAAATGTAGATTACATCAAAAAAAAAAAAAAATGCATGTAAAAGGTGGAATTGTATCTGACTGTAACACTTTTTATAATTTGTAATAATTATAGTCTGTGTGGACACAGTGAGGGTGAAGCTCAAATGAATGTATGCACTGTAAAAAACTATGATCAATAAGTTATGACAACATATGTTTTTACATTGCTTTAACTCATCAAAATAAGTCAAGCAATTCTCAACTTTATTTTATAAGTTATACAAGAATCAAGTCAGTTTAATGCAATTTAAGTTGAAATGACTTGAACATCCAAGTTGATTGTACCTAAAAATTTAACGCAGCAACATAAACATTTTTTTTGCAGTGTATGTACAGTATATATAAGTCATTTCAACTTAAATTGCATTAAACTGATTTGATTCTTGTATAACTTATAAAATAAAGTTGAGAATTGCTTGACTTATTTTGATGAGTTAAAGCAATGTAAATCACATTTTCCAATGATTTAAAAAAAAATAAAAAAAAATAAATCATTCACTTAGAAATGTTCCTTTTATGCATATCTGTGTCCTTAGGCTTGACTAGACGAGACTTGGAATAGAAATTTTCCATGTTTCTTGTTTCTGGATCGAAGTCCTCTTCAGAACCATCCTAATCACTGGCTTTCTAACTGAACGCTGGACTGATAAACACTGGTTTGATAATGCTATTATTAAAATATCCCAGATGACAAAAGCAGCCCTGTTTCAGGGCATTTCTTAGATACCGCAAATACCCTGACTGTTATTTTCCGCGCCAGGACAGAACGTCTAATTGTCCCCTTGATTATATCCATTAGCAAGGGGGAAGCAGAGGCCCCTGGGAACCCGAAGCTGAGAGGACACAGTTGAAGTCCCACATAGCAATACATTTCCCTCCAAGATAATGCCTCTCGATTATACTCCATAATCCCTTACGTAATCTGAGGGGTAGGGATTTCGTAGCGGTATACATGATTTGTGAAAGGCAAAGAAAATTCCCCCTTTTAACTTTTCCATGTGCTTGTGCGCAGCAGTGAATGAGTCTGTGTGAGAATGCGGGTCTGTGTTTTCTCATGTACTGAAGAGTTTAACAGCCCAACACCTGTGTACTAGAGGAGACTGATATTTATGTAATGTTAGATGCTCAAAAAAACTGCACAGCCTGAATGCTTCACCCAGAGATCTCCTGTCATTATGGTCAGCGTTACACTCAACAGAAAGCATGCACTGACTTCCAGCTTTTTTCCCCGCAGAACTAAGCTGGTGCAGCAATCAAATGTAATCTCGAGTTTAAAACTGAGGAATTGTGGAAAGTTCTTTTTATGTGCAGTAAAAGTAAGCTGCAGTGTAGGTTTTGGTCCCACTTTATTGGGCACTTACAAAAAAAATGTTAGGTACAATGTATTTATTGTGTTCATGTTGTATTGCAAAACACTTGCTGCTATTGAGGTGGGATACGGGTAAGATTTGGGACAGGTTTAGTGGTGGGTTCAGGGGTAAGGGAACGGTCAAAAGTGTAATTATAGATGTAATTACAGAAATGAACTACAGCTGTAACTACATGCATTTAAAAAAAAAAATAGAAGTACAATGTAAAAACATGTTTTTACACTATAAGTACATTATATCAAATGATTCATTGAAATGTATGAAGTGGGACCGAGATTTAAATGTCCATGATGTGGTAATTCTCCGAAGATTTTGGTTGCTCTTCGGTTGTTCAAGAGTTTTATTATACATAGATTATCTTTTTCACATATTATCTCACTTATTAAATTGTAACTAAATTACATACAAACATACATACTGTACATCATTTTCACTCAATATTTCATGTCCACATTTGATTTTATAACTTTACCTGTATATTATCTTAAAGTTTCTGCAAAAAAAAAAAAAATAGGTCCCTTCTATAATAAACAATCAGCATATAAAGATTAATGCTAAAACAATGATACTGTACAGTAATATTAATAGGCCTACTGAAGTCATTTTCACTACAATAGATAATGGATAGATGCTTTATAGATTAAATTAACTAATTTCATAATTTATAATCTTTACAATGGAATTGAATCAACACTGACTGACTTGATCAATGACACTATTTTATTTTTGAGCTGCTGTACAAGCGAAATGAACTGTTTGCATCATTGAATAATTTTCCTGTTATTACTGTAAAGCTGCTTTGAAACAATCTAGTGTATAAAGCACTATAGAAATAAATTTAAGTACAAGGGATTAAAGAAATGTACAGCAAGATAAACAAGTAATAAAACAAACAAATTATAAACACAAATAACACATTACTGTTAAATTGCAACAAATATATTTTTGCTTTACTGTTTTTCTAGGGTTTTATCATCCTATAATAACTTTGTAACTCTATTTAAATCATTCTTAAATAACAGCTTATATAATTAAGAAAAAAAACAATTAAGACATTTATAATACAAACAAGATTGACATCTTGTCACTGTGTTGAAATAAATATTGTTTTCTTCAAGGTACAGATTAGAATCAGTTTTTCTACATACAAATTGAGAGACATAATTGGGAAGATGGAAGTTTCAATAAAGATGGGCTAATGTTTTGGGTTCATTTTTACAGTTTTACAGATTTAATAAATATTCGTTTCAATTTATTATTATTTTTATCAAATAATCTTTATCAAGGTATATTCTATGAATAATTTCAGTTGTATTAGTCAAAATGTATGTGCACTGAACGAATGTTAGGAAATATCTGACTGACCAATCAGAATTGTTCGGGAGATGTGTGGAAAAATGTGGAATGCAGCTCTGATAATTCAGAATTGGAAGAATTTGAGAGTTCATCCCCAAATTTTTATTGCAGAAGGTATTTTGGCAAATCTGAAAACTCTAGGGGAGACAGTTAGCCAAACTATGAGGCTAATAACATGTTTTTTTCTTACCTGTGGGTTTGCTTTATACTTCATTATGATACATTGTAGAACTCCATTGGTGCTCTGTCTATCCTGGCTTTATCAAATTATGCCCAATGACTCCAATTAAGATGTTATCATTGATGCTTAAAGTGTCAGCTAGCACGCTGTGACATGATTTGTGAACAGACAGGAAATCCTGCCGATTTTTTTTTTTACCTTTTTCTAATCTCTCACACAGCCCGTGGGGAACTATTGTGGTTTGTGGCTAAGGAAGAAGCTATTAAAACACAATGAGTGCTAATTGCCTTACAGAGGGAGAACATTTTTGTGTGTGTGTGCATAAATAAGAAGCAGAGAGAAAGAGAAGACAAAAAGAGACAAAAATAGAGCACATAAATAAAACACTTTGAGTGTGTTTAGAATTGATGCTTTCTGAGGGCACTTGTTGTTTGGTCTACCTGAAATGGATGTTTTCAAGCTGTTTTAGATTGATTTAGTGTTGTGTTTTTTAAATTACTTACTAGGGCTGTCACGATATCTGATTTTTCACACAGTGGATATTGTGGGAAAAGAATTTATGGTAACAATATATATCGCAATATCTATAACCTTAAAAAAAAAAAAAATGTTAATAGTCAATTCATCCTTACTTTGTTTATTTTGTGTTTTGCTTTCTTTTTTAGCCAATGAATCACACTCCTGCATACAACAATTGAGACTCTGAGGGCCCTATTTTAACGATCTGAAACGCAAGTGTCACAGCGCAAAGCGCAAGTAACTTTGTGGGCGGGTCTTGGCGCTGTTGCTATTTTCCCGGCGGGATAAATGACTCTTGCGCCCGACGCAAATCTAAAAGGGGTTGGTCTGAAGTAGCTTCATTATTCATAGGTGTGGTTTGGGCGTAACGTGAAATAAACCAATCAGAGAGACATCTCACATTCCCTTTAAGAGCAGGCGCGCTTGTTCTAAAGCGGATTCCTATTATAACGGCGGATTTGCCAGGCGCACGCGAGGAGCGCTTCACAGCCGAGGAGACCGACGTTCTCGTCAGAGACGTTGGGGATGGAGAAACACACCCAAATTAACTTCGGTTAAACAGGCGTATGATAATTTGGGTAAATGTGTAAGCTAGATGTATGCTTTTATAATAAACTGTCTATCTATCTATCTATCTATCTATCTATCTATCTATCTATCTATCTATCTATCTATCTATCTATCTATCTATCTATCTATCTATCTATCTATCTATCTATCTATCTATCTGTCGTAATAATGTATGATTTGCAAAAATGGTAACTGCTGCGTCTGTGTGTAGATGAGAGAATCAAAGTGTATGCGCGTTGTGCACACGCTACATTGATTAAGGCCAAGCATGCGCCCTTAAAATAGCATATGAATAACATGCGCAACGCGCCACTGACTTTAAACTGTTTTTTTTCGGTCAGTGGCGCAATTGTTTTCTAAACCTGTATAATAGCATGAGGGAACGTTTGCGCCGGAACACGCCTCCTCTTTGCGCTGAACCGCCCCGGGGAGCGCAAGTGTATTTCTTAGTTAACCGACGTGCATCTGTGAAGGGAAAAGTCCGCTTTGCGCGGGTGCAAAATAGGAATGATACATGCGTTGGTGTACAAAGTCAATTGCGCTAGGTGCAAGATAGGGCCCTGACTGTGTTTGGCTTCTTTGACACTGCCTTAGAAATAACCAGGAGAGAAAAAGTCAGAACTAATTAAATCAATGATAAAATTCTGAGACATTTTTAAGACCATGCTTCAAATTACATTTCACTGCATTAATTAAGGGTATTGTCACATCCTTAATTAACACGATATTGATATTCCATGTTTTAAATATCATGGTTATTGTATATCGTGACACCCCTAATTGTGCACCAGTAAAAACGGGAGATCTCAAAATCACTCAAATGTGACCCTGGATCACAAAACCAGTCTCAAGTCGCACGGGTATATTTGTGGCAATAGCCAACATTGTATTGGTCAAAATTATTGATTGGTCAAAATTATTAATTTTTTCAAAATTATTGATTATTGATTGATTTTTTTCAGTCAAAATATGATTATTGATTGTACCCTTGTGACTGGTTTTGTGGTCCAGCGTCACAAATGATGTTTATCCTCCACCACCAAAATATCACTGTTTATGTATTTTTTTAAAAAGTTGGTGGTCTGTATAAGATTATTTAATGTTTTTGAAATAATTCACGTATACTCACTGAATTTCTTTGATTAAAATACAGTAAAAACAGTGTTTTTATATATATTTTCATTGACTATGAAAACATGTTAAGTGCCCTCCTTTATAAAAAGTTATTTCATTCCATTTATGTGGTGAAGTCTGATTTAGTGGTATTCTGATTTAAGATGTTAACATCAATTTAATTGCAGTAAATGGAACTAATATGATATGGCAGTCAAAAGAATGAAATAATAGACAGACAAAGAGGAAGATAGAGAGCACAATATTTGACATCAATGTCTTATCTTATGTTAGAACTGAGAACAGGCGCGCTCAACTGATGATGATGATGATGACACTGATGATGGCTTAGGCTGAAGTGGACATGGTATAAATAAATATATGAGATATAACTAGAGAGTGCGGTTTTTCATCTTTATTATTATCTTATGTTAGATCCAAACACAAATCCCACAGCTCAACTAAAGTAGCGGTTCTTTGGTCTGATAGTGTTTGATATGCCCATCTACGCATTCTGATAATGTTGGTGTGATGTGACTTTTTAAGTTGAATCTGTACATAGATTATTCTTTCTTGAATTAAAATTGTACAACTGAATGCTGTGAGCACTGCAGACATGGCTGTGAATATATTTGTCTCTTTTTCACTGTTTATCAGACAGTGGTTTAGCTGAACATGAAACACTTGAATAAATGGGATTAGGCTGTGTATACTACTGCTTGTCAATGTATTTCAAATACTGTTAATATATTGTAAAGAGACCTTAAAATAGCCAGATAAAAAGTATATGGAATCCATAAACGCCCTGAATTGCCATAACCTAAAAGAATTGAGAATGAAGAATTCGGGTGAACTACAAACAGAAAGGCAGGATAAAAGATACAAAAGAAAGAACAAAGCGATATAAACAGAATAATATTATTCCAGAGAAAATCAGATTACTTTTGAGCTGTTAGCTGAAAGCTCAACTTATAATTTAAAGATATTTAATTTAAATATTTGATTTTATTTAAAGATTTTATAATTATTTTTTATTATTTCATTTCATTATTTCATTAAAATTAATTTAATTTGACTCAAAATCAAGTGGTAAACCTTTCCAATAAGGTTTCAACTGTTATGATGATTAGTTAACATGAACTAACAATAAACAATATTTCTACAGCATTTGTTAATCTTTGTTAATGTTAATTTAAGTTAATCTGTAAACATTAGTTAATGCACTGTGACCTAACAAACAAACAAACAATAAACAATAGTTTTTTTGTGTTTTTTTTATTTTTTTATTAACTAACATTAACAAAGGTTAATAAATGCTGTAAAAAAATATATTGCTTATGTAGTTAATGTAATACATGAACTAATGTTAACCAATGGGACTAGTAAAGTGTAGTCAAATCAACTTCAAAAATCAACAGAACAGTGTTACTTCCATTAAATAATCATGTAATATTTCTGTTCATTTCATTAATTTGACAAAACCTGCATCATTTAACAATTAATGCCACTATGATTTGAAAATCAAACTGACTGACTTATGTTGATCAGTCAGTGATATATATATATATATACAGTGCTATGCATAAGTGAATACACCCATGCTAAAGTTGACTAAAAAGAAGAATAAAAAATCATATTTTGGAAATTGAACTTAATGCCTTAATTTAAAAAATTAGGAAAAATCCAACCTTTAAGGACACCAATTTTCTTTGTGAATGAATAATGTATTGTAAATAAATCAATGTTCTTCCTTAAAATACATGGTGCATAAGTGAGTACACCCCTATGTTAAATTCCCATAGAGGCAGGCAGATTTTTATTTTTAAGTATTTTTTTATTATTTATTTTTTAGGATACTATGCATCCTGATAAAGTTCCCTTGGCCTTTGGAATTAAAATAGCCCCACATCATCACATAGCCTTCACCATACCTAGAGATTGGCATGGGGTACTTTCCATAAGATCATCTCTCAATGCAAATCAAACTAGCTATTAGGCTAACTGAAATAAAACCATGCCAATCTCTAGGTATGGTGAAGGCTATGTGATGATGTGGGGCTATTTTAATTCCAAAGGCCAAGGGAACTTTATCAGGATGCATAGTATCCTGGGTCCATGAAGTAACTGGCCTTTAAAAATAAAAATCTGCCTGCCTCTATGGGAATTTAACATAGGGGTGTCCAAACTTATGCACCCTGTATTTTAAGGAAGAACATTTATTTATTTACGATACATTATTCATTCACAAAGAAAATTGGTGTCCTTAAAGGGACACTAAGTAGGAATTTCCCCCATCTAGTGGTGAAACTGTATTTTGCATTCAAACGAATAATGCTCTCCAGCGCCTTACTTTTTCAAATGCGCGTTGCATCTACGGTAGACGTTATGTACCAAAAAGCTATGACAGTCTTATAATAGCACTTCGAGTTTTCCTTCGGGTGAACAGGTTTGTTATTTAAAACAAACTGAAACTTGAATCAACGAAAAAAAGAATGTTACAGTATAAATTACTGACTGTGAAAAACATTAACTATGGTAGTTAGTAGTAATGCAGCCTTTATTCTTTATATTTTTGAAGTACGTGCACTGTTAGATATCATCATCATCCGTGCCTTCTCTAACGTTACTTTACTCAATAGCTGCTATTCATCAAAAAGCCTGTTTAACTTACTATGAATAGATAAATAGATATAACTATAAATGTTCTACTATCTATATAATAAAGTTCTCAACCAAGCAATGAAAAAAAAAGCTTGTAATTAAGACCGTAACATTGACTTACCTGTCGAGAAGAAAGCAGGCAACTTCAGCATCGCTTGTTTTGAAAGCTTTCTCCTGCATTAGCTATCCCGACATTAACCCTTGTTTTTGTAATCTCCGGTCACGTTTCCTTTTACGGTCTATTTTGGACTTTTTCGATGACGAGGACTCCTTATCCTGTGACTCATATGTATGTATGAATGAACGGTGTATAAATAACCGTGCAGTGCATCCTTTCAAACTTGCCGCGGCAGTGACAAGCGCCTCTCAACTGCTCTGCTCCTCCGCTTCTGCTGGCTTCAGTCACGTGACGCTGGCTCTGAACGAAAACGCGTTGGCCTAGTACTTTTTGTCCCTCTCTGCTATTATAGTTTTTCAAGATGGCGGAACTACATGGAAGCCTCCGTGGACCTACCCGTCCCATGTATATAAAGATAATAAATTCTTCGTTTACGAGGATTAGTCTGATCATTGGCATAGGTATTTGTACACCATTGAGGGCATATTTATGAATAAAAATATTGATTTGAGATAATAAAATACCTAAAAAGCTACTTATTGTCCCTTTAAAGGTTGGATTTTTCCTAATTTTTTAAATTAAGGCATTAAGTTCAATTTCCAAAATATGATTTTTTATTCCTCTTTTTAGTCAACTTTAGCATGGGTGTATTCACTTATGCATAGCACTGTATATATAAATATATATATATATATATATGTATGTATTTTGTTCAAATTATGTGGCTATTGCACTTCACAGCAAGACATGAATTAGTCTAACACTTATCAAAGGACATGCAGAATCTAGGATATTATTTTATTCTGCTTAGATTAGAGATACATGGAGATTGTTGGAACACCAATGATCTGGTCTTATTTAAAACAAACCAGAAAAAAAACATATAATTTGTTTCCAAGGCCTGTTGATTAAGGTCCTTTGATATGAAGTTACGAAGCCTTTAATCGTCCAAACCTGGATTCAAAACATCTGTCCCCCGTTATGGAACCCTTATGTTCGATGTCAGTACCGTCGCCTTGCTTACATTATGAAGTACGTGAGCAAAAAGCTTAAATTGTGAATTGGACTGACCTGGCGAGATAAGGTTGTTAAGACTTGCCAAAGCAGGCGTCAATATTATGACAGTTCACGTTGTAAGTGCCAAATGAAAAGAGACCGAGAGAGGCATCAAGGCCTTTTTTCACATCATTAAACAACCTGTGATTATGGCAACAAGCAGGAAAAAAAATGAACAGAACTAGCAGTGAAATTGGAACATGTGCTTGAAGTGATGAAATGTAGGTCTTGGAGGACATACAGAGGACTGTGCTAAGCGAAGCGCGTGTCCGGAGATGAACTTGCAATAGTGAAGGACAAGCTAAAAAGAGAAGTGGTTATTGCGTAAATATTTTTAGCTCATTCTCTACTTTAAAGTAGAATATTTCGGCTTATGAGAAACTCCTGGGAGGGAAGTACAAGAAAGAAAAAAAATTCAGAGCCTCTGAGTCTGGGAAAAAAAAAATGAATGGAATGTGACAAAAACCACCACAACAATAAAAATCCGGTAATAAATCTTCAGAGGTGAATCGCAAACAAAATGGATAGGATGAGTAAACAAACCTCATTTCCCCCATTTTTAAAGAATCCCTTTATTCCCTGTAGCTTTTACTCCGGAGCCTCCCCTCTGCTTCGACAGGTTCCCACCGAACGCCATTGGCTAGTTGCTTAGGGTCTAAAGATAAATCATGTTGGCATAAAACACTTTGCTGTTTGTTCACAATGGTTTCATGCTCCATCTCACCCTCCCCTTCCCATTGTTTCCTCCAGTAAAAACACTCGCGTCTCTCCCACCGCTGATAACTGTACTAGAGAAACTGCAGTCTTGTTTGTTCAGCCATTATGAAATGATTTCACCAATAAAGCCACCTCTCTCTGACATTTTCACACAGAGCTTCTTGTTACACAAGTCTGGAAGCTTGGACGACAACTGGACGGCTTTTGAGGAAAAAAAGAGCAATGACTTGGGGGAAAAAAAAGTTTGGCAGTTTGCAGTCTTATCATTAGCTGTCCTATTATATTAGTCACACTCATGTAGAAAGGGGAAGAGGAACTGCTGGTGATTTACTGTCCATTGACTGCATCTAAAATATCATCTGACATTCATCAAGTCAACAATACTTATTAAGGAAACAACTGGCATTGGTCATATGAATCATTGCTTCATCTGACTGGATCTCACTGCATCTGTGTCCCAGTCCTTTTTTTAAGCATTTGAGGCACACATTTCAGGTTTTTGTTGTGAGAACTACTGTACATGTTAGATAAACTAATATCTAGTATAAAAAAACAGCATGAAAATGGCGATTTTGGCATGTCTCATTTCTGTAAAAATACTGCAAATCTTTTAAATTCATATTCAATTAATTACTTGAATACCTGTATTTAATTATTATATCATTTTATTTTCCAAAAGCATAATATAATAATAATAATAATAAAAATACATAATAATTAATTGACATTTTGTTAGTTGAGACAAAATTAAAAAAATGTTTTATTTATTAATTTGACAAATATAACTTTGTTATATTCCAGTCTTCAGTATGTGATCCTTCAGAAATCATTATAATATGCTGATTTGCTGCTCAATAAGCATTTTCTTATTATTATCAATGTTAAAAACAGTTGTGCTGCTTATATTTTTGTGAAAATAATTCTTACAATATAAATGTCTTGATCAATTCAATGCATAACTGAATAAAAGCATTTATTTTAGTCTCACTGATGCCAAACTTTTGAATTGCAGTGCATTTTTCTATTTAAATTTTAAATGATTATTATTATTATTATTTCCACTCAAATCAGGGCTGCAAAAACTTAGCTCAAATATATTTTTTGATTTCCTGGGTTGACAATACATTTTACGTGCACAATGCAATACAAAACTTTGAGACTTTCTGCACTTCATTAATTAAAAGTTTCATATCTTTATAACAAACAGCTGAAGCGTTTAATGTTATCAGACTCAAATCTGAAATCAAAAGAGAACGTCTAGACGCCTGTGTTCTAGAACGTAGAAGTATGATAATGCAACCTGACAAAAGATCCAAAACACAGTAGATCAACAACAGCGTGACTGGAACTCTGTATTGAATGACCTCAGTCCCATTAAAATGATGTGAAATGACTTGATCTGAAGCAGAATAAAGCAAGACATCCAATACAAACATTTGAACTGAGAGGAGAAAAATAGGCAAGTACCTGCTAAAAGTTGTTCTACAGCTAAAGCAGCAATACAGAAAACTTTAGCGGCCTCCACTACTAAATCAATTACAGTTACTTGCTTTTTTCAAGAACAAGCTTGATTTTTCAACCATTGTTAAATTAAACTGGTTGAATGAAGGTGCCAGTTCAATTTCAGCATGGTGTATCATGCAAAGTGACTGGTAACTTGCAAATGCATATAGTTGTTTACACTAATTTCCTTACAACCTGTTGTCCATTGTGCCCATAAACAAGAAACGTCTGCTTTAGACTCTCTGCTTGTAGATCTCTCAACAATGACTTAATCTCTCATTCCTTTGATCTACGATCAGCTCTAGTTAAACACAATGCGGTTCATTTTTTCCCTGCGAGTAAGATGAGATTCTTTTGGGAAGAATTCACATCATTTGACATGTCATCAGACTTCAAAAGAATCCACCCTCACCCCTCAACACATCTACAAAGACTTTAACACAGTATCCATCTGCATGCATTGCTGACCCCGAAACGCACACATGTTGCTGATACATTGCTTCTCATCTCACTAAATATGTCTCAATTGGCGACTAAATAAAAAGCCAATTCCACTGGAACCACATAACACTGTGGGCTTGAAATCTACACAATGACGAATGCGAGAAGGAGTCATTTTGCTTTTGATATTGGATTGTCAAATTGTAGAATGAATGATTGATTGACATGCTGAATGATTTAAGGCAGAAAAAATAAATACAGAAATTAAAAAAAAAATTGTCAAAATAAGTAAATACTAAAAATAAAAATACTATATATTACAAACAAATAAATAAATAGTTTTAATTCATAATTGGATAGCCAAAGATTCCTCTAAATTTATTTCAAAATCATGGCATGAATCATAAAGAGCATGGCCGTCCCAGTTTCATAAATAATAGGTCATATAACAATTTAAATTGTATTTCATTTAATTGTGCTACCCTATTGTGAACTGATGGATAACATCTTGGGATGTCTTGGCATTAAGATGTTTTCGGAGCTCTGTTTTGAATGTTTTCAGCAGATGATATCACACAGAATAACTGCCAGAAGCCAGACATCAATCAAACAGCCATGTTGTGGTCAGTGAAAGAAACAGCTGGCCATCACAATTAAATCAGAGCATACATATTGTACTAATATAACTATTAATATGTTTCACAGCCAGTAATTAATCCTCAATAATTGCTACTGTTACTCCCCCCCAAAAAAAAAAGAAAAAAAAAAGAGTGGAAAGGGATGCGCTTTCCAAATTCTGTGACGGCTTTACTCCGGTCTGGAAATTCTCAATTACACGAAGGCCTATTTGAGCAGCAGCACCTGCAGTGCATTTGCACAAACCATGTGATGAGTTCAAACACCAGCATTAAGCTACAAAATTCCACTCACAGAAGCGACTGCTTAACTGTGGCTCAACATCACTGAACAGGTTGAAGAAAGGATTTGATAACTCTTTAAGATAACACACCAGAGACGAGAAACAGATGAATATTCTGATTTACGCCAAGAGCAAACGGTCTTCAGGTCAGACAGCTAAAGAGCCTGAGGAAGTGTAATGCTCTAGCTGAGCAATACTCCATAAAGAATTCAATAACACCGTGACTCTCTCTTTCTAATCTGTTTGCCTGTTATTGCGGAAGAAGAACTTTATTTTGGTTGTGCTTTGGCTCTGGGTGACTGTGGGCTGAATATGGTTCTTTCTCATAACTAAATAAAGAGAGATTATCATACTTCTCAGTTCTCATAAAACAATCACTAGAAGGCATAAGAGATATAACCAGTTATATAAGAGATATAACCAGTGGAAAGAATCTAAAGCTGAGCTGTTCCTTACTCCATTAATAGACACAGACATGGTAGGCTATACTTCCTCGGAAATAAATTCCAGCACAGCGCTACAACAATCATAATGAAATGACCCTTCACAATAGATAATGCTCTGATATGGTGAATTATCTGTTAAAAGACCTTACCTGTTGAGTGATAAAAACGTCATCTTTGTGTCGCTTTTACAATATTTAAAATCCCTCAGTTCTCGCCATGTCTGAAAAGCCAAGCCAATGTTGATTCTCGTTTTATTACAAGCTCTGTAGCATTTTGTTTTAGCCAGAAAACTCTCCTCTGTTTTTATTTTTTATTTTTATTTTTTTAAATGGGTGGTTCCTGTAGGTTTGAGATTTAACTGCTCCATGTCGACCTTTCGCGCTCATTGTGACAACTATGCTACTCCCACACCATACACGCGTCAGAGTAGCTGGAGCAACTTTTCTTTACTAATGGATATGAGGATACACAAAAAAAAAATCAGCGAAAACCATCCGCCCGGTCTAAAATATAAACACTTAAAATAGGCTTACCATATAACCAAGGTAAGACAAAAAACATGTTTTGGAAGGATTGGTAATGTATTAACTCATTTTTTAAATGTTGTTAATTTTGAACAAAAAAGTGACATAATGCACTTTTAAACAATAAAAAATAAAAATAAAAACATTGTTTTGGCCAAGAATCATTGTAATTAACAAATCGTTATATAATAAACAGTTAAGGGTCAGAAAGAAATTAGTACTCAGTTTCAGCAAGGATCAATTAATCAAAATTGAGTAAATACCTTTACATTCTTACAAATGTTTCTATTTTAAATAAATGCTGTTCATTTGACCTTTCTATACATCAACAAATTCTGAAAAAAAAGTATGATGGTTTCCATTCAAATATTAAGCAGCATAGCTGTTTTCAACTTTGATAATATTTTTTATTTTTTTTATTTATTTTTACTTGAGCGCCAAATCAACACCTAAATTATTTTAGATTATAATAATAATTCACAATATCACTGTTTTTACTGTATTTTGATCAAATGAATGCAGCCTTGGTGAGCAGAAGATACTTCTTTCAAAAACATTTAAATATCTTTCTGTCATAGGGCCCTATTTTAACAATCTAAGCGCATGGTCTAAAGCGCACGGCGCAAGTGCACTTAGGGCATGTCCTAATCCACTTTTGCTAGTTTAAAGGCAGGAAAAATGGTCGGTGTGCCCAGTGCACGATCTAAAAGGGTTGTCCCTATTATCTTAATGAGTAATGGGTGTGTTTTGGGCGTAACGTGCAATAAACCAATCAGAGTCTCATCTCCCATTCCCTTTAGAAGCCAGTTGCGCTCGTGCCATGGTGGATTCGTTATTTACATGGCGGAATTTGCAAGCAGAAAAAGTCAAGTCACATTTATTAATATAGCGCTTTTTACAATAGAGATTGTTTAAAAACTGAACGCTTCTCTAGCGAGGAAACCATCTACAGGACAAAGTGTACGTGTGTTGATGACCTGCCTTTCTGCGGATATTACTAACGCGCTCTTTAAATAACAAAAAAAAGATTGCGCCATTGACTTTAGACCGGGTTTCAGTTGGTCAATGGCACAGTCTATTTCTGTTGCCTCAAAATAGCAACGTGCCAACAATACGCCTGAACATACCTCGTTTTCAGGCCATGGGCGCAAATGCATTTGCTATTTAAACAACGTGAAAATGATAACTGCGTCGGGTTGAAACTAGCAAAAAACACTTGAGTCACGCCTGGCGTCTCATTGCGCCATAGGGCCCATAATTTGTAAAATGCAGAAGAAAGCATAATAGGCTGATGTAGCAATTCTTTGTTAGATATACAGTAGGCTAACGTGCTTTTGAATGACGACAGGTTCATTTTTCATCAGGTATCAGTTTTCTTTGTGAAAAAAACAAACAAACAAGAGAAACATGCTAAAGGTAGCAGACAGTCAGAGATAAGGGCGAGACAGTATATGCTACATGTTCGTGTAGGTATGTGACAGTCTAGTAAAATGACAGAAGATAACCTGATGGCCGAGTCTATCTCGGCCCATCTAGAGTGATGGGAGTGAAGTGCTTAATAGTGGTGAGTAATGCACTTTGACAGTGGTTGCACTTTGACAGACACAAGGGATAAAAGTCGTTCTGGGTGTACAAAATGCTCAAAAAAAAAAAGACAAAAAAAAAAAACCCAAAGGGATATTTGACCCAAAAATGAAAATCCTGTCATCATTTACTCACCATAATGTTGCTCCAAACCAGTATGACTTTCTTTTTCAGAACACAAAGATATTTTTGACGAATGTTAGTAACCAAACAGTTTTGGGCACCATTTGGTTTCTATTGTACAGAAAAAAAACGAATTTCTTAAAATCAAACAAAGCCATACAGGATTGGATTGACATAAGGGCGAGTAAATGATGACAGCATTTTCACATTTGGGTCAAATATCCCTTTAAGATCATGCATTTTGTATACACACAAAGATTACCATTAAACTCAGAATCTAATTTAAACCTGGAAAAAAAATTGTTTTAGGATTCTGTAAAACAAAGAATCATTATGACTTAGTATGAAGAAGAAATATTTCAGACTATTTCTAGTAAGCACTAATCAAATAAGCAAATTACTGTCATTGATCATGGGAACTGCTTTAATCAAAAGGTCAAATTAAAGCACAAGATTCCATTTGGATCTTTGTCAAATTGTGCTGGAGAACATGAGCATAAGATTTTGTTAATGTCAGCTCAAGTCATTAAAGTAAAATGAGGACAAACCAAATGCTAAGACATATGCTGATCTTTCGATTAGAATTTTTACTTAAAGTGTCCCTATTACGCTAGTTATAAGGTTCCTAATTTTGTTTTGGAAGTCTCCTACAAAAGGTTTACATGCATCCAAGTTCAAAAAACACTTAAATTTTCTCATAATATACTGTACATTGCAGAATCAACTCTTTTCTCACAGTATCTAAAGCGGTTCGATAAAGGATTTGGAAATGAAACGGCCATTTCTATACCTGAATTTCGGCTCCAGGGGCTTCCGATCAGCACTTGTATGTGATACAAATACTAACGAACCGGATCAGTTTCAGCCAGTACAAGTCCTTCCTTATCCTTTGGAAGAGCATGCAAAGTGGATTTTCTTTTTGACATATCGACAATACGGACCGAACTCTTCCTGGCCTAAACTACAACTACAGTGTTTGAGGGTGGCTCAATATAGACATTGTTCTCAGGCAGCCAATGAATACCATAGGTTGGCATTATGCTAATTTGTTTGGCAGGAAGAAAAACTGGAAATACTGATGACTCGTTTCAGGCATTTCAGAATCGATTCTTTCTAAGAGGCAATAAATACAAAGTATTTAGAAACTCTAGATGGCGCAGGCCAATAGGTCCTTTCCTCAACCTTGCATTCACATCGTTCTCTATAGGGCACAGCTGATTGGTTCCTGCTGAATCAGTAGCCAATGAGCTCATGTGTTAACCCTTCAAATACTTGGTTAGCATTTGCCTTAGCAGTGCAGTTTGCTTTCAGAAACCCTCCACCTTCCCCAGCTCCACCTGTATAGATCTGCTACGGGAAATTTATGTATGCTATTGTACAGCAGCAGGTCATTGCCATAATGATCTTGCTTTGGACTTGACTGACAGACTGGCATTCTGACACTGCTTGCTTGCTAGCCACTATTTACTATATTTATTTTCACTGTAAAAAATACAACACAAGGAGTCAGTAGTTGCATATTCATAACTGATTGGATGAAACCTACATAACTACTGTCTGTTTTCATTATTATTATTATTATTTTAAATAGCTAAAAAGAGACAAGTATCATTCTTTAAAGTCCGAATGAACAGAGGCATACATTTTTGGATCTGGATCTGCGGTTACTTACTTTATTTATTTTTTATTATTATTATTTTTATTAGGATGGTTTAACTGGACCATCAAAGGTCAGCAGCGAAGACATTGGTTAATAAAGTGAGATTGAATACATAAAGTATATTTGTGTAATATACAGCATTTAATTATTGCATGTTTGCGTTATATTCAGAGTTTGCATTTCACTTTTTTATTCATTTTGAGGAATACTGAATCTGTCTTTGTGCAAGATGAGTTTTACAGTAATTTACCATTCAAATTATGATCATTTTTGTACATGACCATGAAACAATAGACTACAATAAAGGAGCAAAGTAATGGTTGCTTTAAAGCCATTGTCAACAGAAATCTGTTTTAATACGATGCTCTGATTTTGCGGTTCTAGCTGTGAACCCATTAATCTTCTCACAGCAGTGTGAGCGAGTGTTTCTCCAGGTGTTTCATACGTGTTGATGGAGATGTAGTTCTGTAGAACTCCTATTACATGGTCTGCAGTCTCTGTAGCCCCACATCAAAATCCTTCACTGCTCAAAGATGACAGCTACTCGCAATGAGAGAGTAACCTGTGGCTCGACTGTTATTACAAGCAGAACCGTGGGTGTAATGCTTAAGTGGAAAGGTGTTTTTCCATGTTGATATTAAAACAACTCTCTCACAGCTCATCTTGAGCTAGTTGCCATTTCCTCAGACCACATCTAGAAACTTTGAGAAATGCTTGAGCTACCTCATCAAGGCAAAGTGACATTTGACAAAGACAGGGTATTATCGGATAATCCTGCTGTTCACCAAGTGCTGCTGCTCACGTACTCATTTACTTTCTCTTTTTCTATCATTCCTCACGCTTGAAGTCTAAAGGGTGGTGTCCAGTTACTTGCTTCCATGGCTTGGCTGACCGTTTTAGTTGCAATGCTGATCCAAGAGTGGAAAAATACATCTCCCTGACAAATATTTGTCTACACTTCGCATCTGTTCAGTGCCTCTGTCAGGGCCCACATCTTTGACAATCAATGACCACAAACGTGTACACGCACACACACACATACACACACGTTTGGTGGGGACTTTCCATAGACATAAGGATATTTATACTGTACAAATTGTATATTCTATTATTCTATCCACTAACCCTAACTCTAACCCTAAATCTACCTATCAAAGAAAACTTTCTGCATTTTTACATTTTCAAAAAACATCACTTTTATAAGCTGTTATCCTCATGGGGACCAAAATATGTCCCCACAAGGAAGTCACTGGAAGTTAAGCACTATTGAATTGCTCAATTATCTTTTTTGCCAGACAAATTCCAATGTCTTTATCAAAGCTGCTCATATGACACTTACACTTAGGTGAAGCGAGTATTATTTTGCAGCATTAGTGGCACCAAATGGAATTACACAATGATTGTTTCTCCAGACATTGCTCTCATCTTTCATTGTTCGGACAAGAGCAAGGTTTCGAAAGCATCACAGATTTACAGTTTTTGCACTCTTCGGTAAACTCAACCCTATATTGCACACGACTGAGATCCATCACTCTGTAATGTTTTGAGTCCACAATAAGTCTGTAACAAAATGGCAATATCAAATTGTATACTGAAAAAAAAATATTTATTTTTTTTTTTTTTTTTTCAGTTTCAATTTAGTTCTACTCAGGGTTATCATAAACTTATGGGAGCTTGTTTCCGCCACTGAATGAAAAATATAAAATGTAATCACTACTTTGTTTCTCGTAATTCTGTGAAATTATAGCATAACTAAAAGTCAGTTATGTAATTACGTAAGAGGAAATTGTAAGACAAAAGTCCGATTTGTGAGATAAAAAGTCACAACAATTTTTCATTCCATGGCAGAAACAACCTTACATTAAAAAAAATAAATAAATAAATAAATAAACAGCAAAAAAGCAACATTTCTCATTTTCATTTAGTGTAAATTACTAAAACTAAAATAAGTAAAACTTAATAAAAAATATTTAGACATTTAACTAATAATTAAAAATAACGAATAAAAATGACAAAATAACTAAAATTTAAATAAAATTTAAATAAAAACAGGAAAAACACACAATCTAATTCAAAATATTAACAAAACATATTATAGTATATTAATGAAACTAAAATAACATTGGTTCTAGTTTTTCAGTATATTTAATATTATTTTGTTTAAATTAAGTTAAAGTTTATTTAGTGTTTTACACGAAAGGATCCAACATTCTTATGTTAACTGATATAACTGAAATATGCTTAACAGTGTTACATCTCTCATGACTGTGTAAGGCTCTTAAAGGGATACTTCAGGATTTAGCATTAAGCTTTGTATTAGTATAAAACCTGTAGTAATTTCGAATTACCATGCTTTCCACCCTCATAGCCCCCTGAGCCGAGAGATTTATGTATTTTTTGTCTGGAAAAAATCCTCCAATGACGCAAAAATCTTCATCAGAGGATTTTTTGGCCAGAGGCTAAAGACTACAGCCAGTAGTAGGGGCTGTCCCACATGTTTTCAACCCGCCCATAGAGGGTGGGATCTCACTAACAGAATGTACACATAGTGTCAGCCATCTTTTTTTTTTTTTTTGGAAGCTAAGCTAGCAGGCTCTTGTTCTGTGAAGAAAGCTGAGTAGTAGGAGAAAGCTGAGTAGTAGGGGTTACCAGAGGTGGGACAAAGTCATTGTTATGCAAGTCACAAGTAAGTCTCAAGTCTTTGCTCTCGAGTCCCGAGTCAAGTCGAGTCAAAGATGAGGCAAGTCCCGAGTCGAGTCAAAAGTCAAAGCCAACAAGTCTCAAGTCGAGTCCAAAGTCCTACCATTTTAGTTTCGAGTCATTTCAAGTCCTCTTACCACAGAAATAAAATTTATACAAATCATGTACGTCTGTAAGATTTGTATTTATTTAAACCTCTTTTTATACTTTGATTTATAATCAAATACAGTAAAAAACTGAATTTAATTTTCACAAAAAATGCTTGTATTTCAACAGCATATTGCACTAGAACATTAACAATGCACAGCATGCAGCTTCAGTCCTGTATTGTATTAACCTCATATTGCAAAACAGTTTAACTTTCAAATAGACATGGGTCGTTTTAGCCTAAACCTTTTTAAACATGTCATCAATAAAATCCTCACTCCTCAAAATTATCACTTCTGAAAAACTGGACCAACCTGATAATATAATTGGAATGCGGTGCAAGACCAGCACGCGCAATAGTGCTTTCACATATGCTGCGTTTGCAGTGCGTGATCCGCGGCTGTACCACAAATACATACTCACTATTTGTATTTCAAATCCAGAAGTTATTAGCATCTTTTATTTAAAAAAAAAAATTTGTCAGCATTGCGATTCTCTTTGTACACACGTATACCCTCTTTAATAGACGTATTCACGTTTAAATACAATTTAAACAACGTATTATTTAATGCATTACTCTTATATAATTATATATTAAATTGCTCAAACAAGTGGTAAAATATTTAACCATGTACTAATATTAAAATCGCATAGCCTACATTTTAAAGGTGCATTGCGCAACTTTTCATGTTAAAAATACCCGTTTTCTAACCCATACATGCTTAAACAATTGCCTGATGGGCTGACTGAGCCCTTCTCTGATCACTGCGATTGCCTCTATAATCCTGTACAGTAAAATAAATAAGAGGGATTCGGGTCGGAATCTGAGACTGGGCGTGACGTCATGCGCGTTCACGGCACGCTCATATGTCTGGCAGGTTTGTGATTGTGTATGCGCCGACGCCGCCATTCTCCGTAGAAAATGGATTCTAAGAGACCGGCTTGTAGTTCATTTCAAACACCAACGCAAACTCCACGTAAGATAAAAAAAAAAAAGAGAACTTTTGTCTAGTGCAACCAAAAGGTCCAAATTGGAGTCAGACAGGCGTCGGGGTAAGACGAGAGTAAACATAGGGAAGGCTTTCAACAAATGGAGAGATCTCCGGTCTGCTCTTGGGCTCAAACGGGATCCTCAGTTGGCTTTTTTCTTGATAAAAAGGTAAGATATATCCCATTCTCTAATGTCTGATACGGCCAATAATGACAATAAATGACGATCCATAAAATGTGTAATGCTTTAGCGTAAGCTAGATAAATGTACAATCGGAATAGGTTTTACTAACTTACCATTGTCAGTGATCAGGTTCAGAATGATTGTGATATAAAATGCTGATATATAAGTTAGATACTTAGACACAAATTTTGAGCAAATTACTGCTTAATTACGATGTATTGCTATTGGAATATGCTACTTAGCTGATCAATAAAACAGGCTAAACCCCCGCAAATCTTCGGCGGATTAGCCTGTTTGGCTTTTATGGTAACGTCATAGTGCCACTTGATTGTTTATTACCTTGAGACATTTGGGTGTACTTTGTTGACCGACTGTGTATGGTATGGTATCATGATTACAATTTTGAGCTTTTACAAAGTTATAACTTATATTGTTCATGAACGTGTTTCCATAATAATAGTCATAAGTGGATACAGTAAACACATAACACAGTTCAACATGGAGATAGATGGGAATAAAAAACGAAGTTTTCTACTAACTTACCCCCATTTTTTCCCTCACACATAAGTGTGACTGTGTTATTTACTCAATTGCCTTTCCTTTCACATATTTTAAATTACTTGCAGATTTAAAACTTTATTACCTCTGAAGACATTATGATTGTAAACAAAAGATTTGTGCGGCTGATGCTCCTTGGGTTATGACCAGCTCGAGCTCGTGCAAGCGTGCGTGTGCGTGTGGTCCGTGAGCGTGCACACCTCTGGTTGCAGTTTCGCTTGCCGCCAGAGGGGGCGTAGTTCTGCGAAAACTCAGACTCTCGCGCAATGCACCTTTAAATTAAAACTTAAAATTGACAAAAACAGCAGACTCATACTCTTTCTTTTGCATAATTTAAATCTTTATACAATAAATCTCGCATGTCACAAAGAACTTGTTTTTCCACCTCCACGAATGAGACGAGTGTTATGTTGCCTTGTTGAAATAATTGTATTTTCCCTTGATTTAGGCTACCCCGGTCTTACATCTCAGCATTGCGATTCTCTTTGTACACATATACACTCTTTAATAGACGTATGCACGTTTAAACACAATTTAAACAACGTAGGCCTATTATTCAATGCATTACTTCTACTTATATTAATTAATATAAGTAGAAGTAATGCATTGAATAATAATAGGCCTAGTTAGTTCCTAAAGCAAGTGGTCAAATATTTAACCATGTAGGCTACTTATATAAAAAAAACAGCCGACTCTCATGCCTTTTATTTTATATTTAAATTAATACAATAAATCTTGCATGTCACAAGGAACATGTTTTTCCACCTCCACGAATGAGACGAGATTTGTTCATTATGTCGCCTTGTTGAGGTAAATTGTAGTTTTCCTTGCTTTACCCTGGTCTTAAAGTGAAAATAGTATTTAATTAAATACATTTATGGTGAGATTACTACATTTTATTTAATTAATCGCATTTATGGTGAAATTACTAAATTTTTAGGTCAATCTGTGTTCATTTTGACCACGAAACATGCGCTGTCACTTTAATTCAGCGCGTGCAGCACATGTGCAGCACAGCAGAAATAGACTCGGTGCGGAAACGATCGCTGCACTGCTGTATACGCTCCGCACCTGGAACGGATCGACGGACTGCAACCGCGTGCAGTGTGAAAGCTCTAACCTGTTAACATGGGTACGGAAAAAAATTACGCACCCGCTGGCGCATACACACTGCAAACGGAGTATGTGTGAATGTGAAACGGGCGTTAGATGCTGTCGAATCAAAACAACGTGGGACTACAGTGATTGGATGTCGTGCAGGCAGCGCGCGCGCTCGCTGCATGCATACAGGTGGTGCACATTTTTTTCACAGATGCAGATAAACTGAGAGCGGCGCGGCCATGTGGACATTTTTCCCCCAGTTTTCATGGGAAGTAGCAAGTCTTCTCGAGTCAAAAGGCGCAAGTCCAAGTGAAGTCACGAGTCATTGATGTTAAAGTCCAAGTCGAGTTGCAAGTCTTTGTACATTTTGTCGAGTCGAGTCTGAAGTCATCAAATTCATGACTCGAGTCTGACTCGAGTCCAAGTCACATGACTCGAGTCCACACCTCTGGGGGTTACCATCCTCTTTTTCCTGGACATGTCCGGCCGTCGAGATCGTTCAAAATGTCCGGGATTCTGCTTTTGCTTTCTGCAGTCGCCATTCATTGTTTACATGCACACCTTTTGTTTCAATCTAACTGAATTCATTCCGATTGGTGAATCTGAATGTAGTGTTTACATGAACGCTAAACAAGTGATCGGTTGATGTGCGTTTTAACATTGCTAAGAAAATTCCCGCTCCTCCGTGAGAGATACGAGACCGGTGCGTCTCAGTAATCACGCCACCGGCCTCGCGTCGTTCTCTTGCGCCCCTCAGCCTCGTCCTGCTCGCCACAGTAAACATGAATGGCGACTGTAGAACGCAAAAGCCGAATCTCGAATGGGTGATCTCGAAATCCCGGGCAGACTGACTCGTCACGGAGACTCACTAGTAGCCTAGCCTTGTTGTTTTAAACTGCGCTCTCTTACCGGTAGGCATGGCTTGGGAGTGGCCTCCTAGGGCAGCGAAGCAAGTGCATATCCAGAAGCTACAATACATCCAGAATAGCGCTGCCAGAGTCCTAAGGCGAGTTAGCCTCCTGCTCACACAAAAATGTATCACTGGAAATGCACCACCATATCTACAAGAACTCATCACTTTGAAATCCTCCCCCCGCACCCTCAGATCATCAGGCCACTTGCTTCTTCAGGTCCCCACCACCAGGCTTCGTACCATGGGGGACTGAGCTTTCTGTTCAGCTGCACCGCGGCTTTGGAACCACCTCCCGAGTGAGCTGAGAGCAGTACAGAGCCTGGACACTTTCAAAGCAGAACTGAGAGACTTTTTTTATTCAGAAAGGCTTTTATGTGCTGATTGTTTTTATTATTTTGTAGTTACTGTCGTTCTCCTGTGTAGCACTTTGAGATTCTTCGGAATGAAAAGTGCGTTATAAATAAAATCTATTATTATTATTATTATTATTCTGGGAGTTGTTGTCTTTCATCCACATAATCCAAAAATACATTTTCTGGCTTTTCTCAGTCTAGAAAGCTCCAAATTCAAAAATAATTTCACATTTCTTCTATATAAATGACCCATTTTAAATACACATTCATCTTTGCAGAGGTGAAGTATCCCTTTAATATCTAGTGGCATTTTCGTGTTTAATGAGATCGGGTGTAAAGATTTGACATTTTATAATATTGTTATTACTTATTTTGTGGTCATTTTTTATTTTATTTCGTATTTCAATGTTTCAGTTTTATTTATTTTATTCCAGTTAAAGAAAAAGTTTTAGTTTTCATTACTTTTTTTCATTAATAAAATCTAGTTACCGCCAAAAGATGCTAACTCATATTTACACTGCATTTACACTGCAGCAAAACACAAACGTTCTGTACAAATCAATGAAAACTGACATGTTATCATAATTAATATGGTAGAAGGAACTGTCAGTGCAAATGCAAGGGGATTGTTTTACAAGTGTTTGTCTTCTCAGGCTTTTCCATTGCAAAAATAGCCAAAGCACTAATTATACGCTGCTAACTGACTGATCCTCTTCATCCAAAAGGAACAAATTAGTCAAAACAGATTTTAGAGTCTCATAACAACAACACTGACTAGAGTAAAAAGGTACACAGGACACAAAACAGGAACAGGAAATGGCCAGCAGCGTAAACAGAAACGCTTCAGGGACTTAATTTCGACCATGCTTCCCTTTAGTCTCTGAAAACACTTGCTTAAAAACAATGGCCAACACTAACATGTACAAGAGGTTAGTCGATGTCTATATGACTTATATTTGGTTGCACAACCATAAAGGGTAAAAGTCATCCGTCTGATATCTCAATGAACAACTTCCTCTTGGCTCAAAGTATCCCATTCAGCGGCACCATGATATCTAGCATCATTAGAGAAGTATATTAAAAGGGACGTGTTTCCGAACCAGCTGACTCTAATCAGTTCTCTCTCAGGGCTGGTGTGCAATGGGAAATCACTGAACATCTGTGCACAGAGATGGGATCTGGTAACCAGACACTAACAGATTGGGCACTGAACAGTTTAATGCCATATTTTTTGCCATATCTACATGCATGTGACTTTTGACTAATACATAAAGTCTGGTCAATGCAACTTATTCTGGCAAGAAACTGTCTACATAAAAAAACTGTCTACATCCGTTCAAAAGTTTAGGGTCAGACTTATTTTCAATTAATTTATTAATTTATTTATGTTTTGAAAGGAATAATACTTTTATTTAGCAAGAATCCATTAAAATCATCGAAAGTGACAGTAAAGACATTTACATTTGATATTTCAAATGAATGCTGTTCTTTTTCAGAGAATCTTATACTGGCTAATGCATGTTTCTTGTGAACCAAATCAGCATATTGGAATGATTTCTGAAAGATCATGTGACACTGAAGACTTGAATAATGATGCTGAAAAGTCAGCTTTGCCATCACTGGAATAAATAACATTGTACGATATGTCGAAATAGAAAAAAATATATATATTTTATTTAAGAGACTTATAAAATATAAAGATAAAAAAATCCTAATGACCCCCAACTTTTGAACAGTATAGTGTACAAATGAAGAGTGCCATAATGAAATTTTCTTCAAGAATGATAATTTTTATCAAGCTTGTATATTTAAGTTCAGTAATTTCACTTAAATGACAATTAATAGGTAATTTTCATTGCCATTTAAGTGAAATTACTGAACTTAAATATACGAGCTTGATAAAAATCATCATTTTAGAAGAAAATTTCAGATGGCACTTAGAGGCTTTTGCATCTGAAACTCTTCAAATATACACACATGCACAAATAGTATATAAATATGTGTAATATTATATAATAAATGTGTTTGTTTTTACTATTTATATTACACTGACACTATGATGACACTATGATTACTATGGCATGGTATACTAGGACAATGGCCTTCCAGGAGCAGGATTGGACAACCCTGACCTAGAACCTTCTTGTGGCCCCTTGGAGCCCAATTTGAAAATCCCTAAATTTGCATGGGGAAATAAATTGTGACATATACAGTAAAGTCACAATAACGAGAAGTAAAGTCGCTCACTATGTCAGCTTGACATCCCATAATGTTGGTTTGGGGAGGCTATTTAAAGTTTCACAAGTGATGTGAATAGAATGTAACTGTGTTTTATTTCAAAGTGCCACTGCTGACAAAGGTCTTACGTTAATCCTTCCAGGACCCTGTTTAAAGCTCGACTTCATTGAGAGATGAGTTGTGTCCAGACAAGAGTCCAATATCATATTGCCATAAGTGCTCATTAGAGTGAAACATTAGCCTGTTCTTGGCTCGCTATGTGGACATCTCTTGTTTGATTTGTGCGCACAGCTGATTGCTGACCTCCGACGACAAGGTCATCTTATGGGGACAGTCAATGGGGTTTTGACGGAATTTATGCACATTCATTTATGGCAACATGAATCTTCATGACACCTCCACTTGTCTTTCCTTGTCAGCAAAGCTCACTGTTCATAGACGGAGGCTGAAGACTGACCCTGCCGATAAGGGGACAATTAGCTTTAGTGATAAACGTCTCACTAACAGTTAATCTTATTGCAGGCCAGCAACAGAAGATGTCCTGCCTAATGAACACTGAGTAATCCTAGCTAAAAGACTTATTATCTGTGTCCCACCAATTCCAACTTCAAGTGCGTCACCGGCGGATGACATCACTGGCTAAACCAAAGAATGGTCTGGGGAGACACTGTATATCCAGAAACACAAAAAATGGATACAGGAAATAAGATGTTGGTTTCACTTAGTGCAATTATGATATTGATAAGGACACATGAGTAAGTCATTAGACACATTTTAACTGTTAGGTTTTAGGTCAAAGTCCATGAAGTCAACAGTCTGAATGTGTTTGGATTCAGAAGGGAATTATCAGGCATGACATCACTGCTGCTGCAACAGCATCTTTTTTTATAGCTGTCAAATACAACAATTGATACTGTATGTTGCAATGTGTCTATTGAGGTTTCTTTGATATACAGTAGCAGGATTTTCACTGTTGGGCTAGTGCGAGCCAGGGCTTTAAACGGTGCTGGGCTAATAGCCTCGGACCTGTGGCACCGAGCCCAAAACCATGCTGCGTTTCCACCGTCGGGCCAGAAGCTCTGCGGCGCTTCACTAAAACCCGTCCATAACACGTCTCTCTGGAACAACGTCACACAAACCCATCATTTCACCAACAAATGGAAGTTTCATCAGAAAACTAATCAGAAAGAAATCACTGGAAACTAGCGAGATCGCAAAACGAACATGATAAAAGTGACCGTTTGTTGGCATTTTTGTTTAATTTTTACTTAAAGATTTTAAACCCAAGCATCAATGTTTTACCACAGGTTTATAATAACAAGTGATACATTGATCATAATGAATTAACTTTTGTCAAGATTTTGTCAAGTGGTTTACCATTATTTCACAAAACGTACTCGGTTACTGACGTAACCTCGGTTCTCTCTAGAAGAGGGAACGAGTACTGCGTAATATCTTACGCTAGGGGAAAATCTCTTTTCCGCGAGATATTGAAGCCAAAAATTATCCTTAATTTTGAAATAATGTAAAACGCGTTGCGGCAGCATGCAGACATAGGCAAGACGGCTCGCGCGCCTATTGGCTGCCCTGCGGCAACTGCAGCAGCCTATCGAGAGGCATGGCTTAGGCCTATAAATACAGCTCGACAGGCTGATAGAATCTGGTTTTTCATCGCCTCTTCTAGAGAGAACCGAGGTTACGTTAGTAACCGAGTGCGTTCTCTTACGAGAGGTCTCTCGTACTGCGTAATATCTTACGCTAGGGGGACACAGTGTAAAACGCCGTGCGTCCTGAGATCCAACACCAAAGTCCCAGGGGCAGGTGCCTGGGGCTCATATAGTGCATGATCACCAGGGACTCGCAGAGAGTCCGGGAAAGAGGGGCTAGAACAGCATCATTCCCATAATAAGTAGCATCCTATAAGGAGCAAATTATATCAATAGTGTTCCACACAGTCAGGGCGAAAAACTCGGCCTGGACTAATGAATATTATGGGTCTTACACACTGCCCATAGAGTCATTTAATCGATCAGCGAGCGGCGCTCAAGCAGTTTCAGTATTCTGAGCCGATAGCATCGGGATGTTTCTCGAGATGTTCGAGTAATATGGTCCTGTGTTCTATGAGCTCTGAGTGTGATCGAGCTAGAATCAGCCAATCGTCCAAGTAGTTCAAAACTCGCATTCCCCGAAGTTTCAGGGGTGCAAGCGCCGCGTCCATGCACATCGTAAATGTACGGGGTGCTAGGGACAGGCCGAACGGCAGGACTGTGTATTGATATGCCTGGCCCTCGAAGGCGAATCTCAAAAATCGCCTGTGACGTGAATCTATTTGTATTTGGAAATACGCGTCCTTCAGATCTATTGACATAAACCAGTCCCCTTGGCGAATTTGCGTGAGGATTTTCCTGGTTGTGAGCATTCTGAACCGGCGTTTCGAAAGCACTTTGTTCAGCTGTCTTAGATCTAGAATGGGTCTGAGACCCCCATCTTTTTTCGGTACCAGAAAATATCTGCTGTATAGACCCCCTTCGCTCTGAGCTTGAGATAAAGGCTCTATGGCCCCTTTGCTCAACAGGTTCGCTATTTAGTCTCGAAGTAGATGTGCTACTTCGTTTTCTACCGTAGTTTCGATTCGCGCCGCGTAACGGCGGGGACGTCGATCGAACCATAGCGAATAGCCTCTCTTTATAATGTTCAGCACCCATTCTGATACCCCGGGAAGCTTTGCCCATGCACTTGCATGAATAGCTAGGGGTTGAATGAGATCTGGGCTCTGGCCGCGACACGGTGGCGGCCAGAGAGCTTCGGTATGCTGTAACATAGATGGCGTGCTCGCAGCGTTCGAGGCGGGGGGCGCGCTGATCACAGCGGGCAACCTGCCCGCGCTCGACTCTCTTATGGCGGTATGCTGAGAGAGAGCGAGCGGGGCGATGTATGCAGTGTGTAGTGTTTGTGGGCACTGGGTCGTGGGCACATTCACTACATTTAATGCACAATTGACAGGAGTCTATTTTATGTGTGCAAGCCCTGGACTGTGGCGGGCTGTGCTTGTGTGTAGGAATGAGCACTGAGCCGTGGGCATTTTTACTACACTCACAACACCATTGGCCGTGGCCGGAATACCAGAAAATACACTCTTTATGAGATTTATCTGGGTCGCCGTAAAACCGGCGTTTGTGTGCAGGCAAACGGGCTGTGGTACCGGCTTGTTTTCTGCAAAATACACTGGAACAGTCGCATTTTCTGGAACTGAACGAGCGGGAAGTTTTGGTGGAAGTCTGGCCGCAGCGAGACTTGAACACCGCCGTTTTCCTAGCCGGGCTAGGAAGACTTTGAGGCCTCTGGCTTTATCTCGATCTTAGGCCGGGGCCCACACGGAGCGAGAGCATGGTCTCGGGTCCTGGGCCTGTCGGCGCTGCGAAGCGGCGGCGGGCTGCGGGCTGCGGCTGCGGCTGGGAGCTTCGAGCAGACGGCTGTTTAGGGTGGCCTGCTGTAGAGCTGGAGCGCTTAGGCAGAAAGTGCTTCATGGCCTGTGACGTCTTCTGCACCTCAGCGAATCTGTCCGCGAAATCCTTGACGGACGATCCAAAGAGGCCGGCAGAAGAGATGGGGGCGTCGAGGAACGCGGCGCGCTCTGAGTCTGACATTTCAGAGAGCGTTAACCATAAATGTCTCTCAGCTACGGTGAGAGAGGCCATGCTCCGCCCTATGGCCTGTGCAGCGGACTTAGTGGCGCGAAGAGCTAGGTCCGTGGCACTTCTCAAGTCCAGCACGCTGATAGCTCCCGGTCCTTCCTCATCCAGCTTACGGAGAAGGTCGGCCTGGAAGATCTGCAGGATGGCCATAGAGTGCAACGCAGATGCAGCCTGTCCAGCGGCGGTGTAAGCGCAACTGTGCATGGCTGAAGTCGTGCGGCAAGCTTTTGACGGTAGCGCTATCTTGGCGCTTAGCGCTACAGCTTCTTCCACCGGAGGAAGAGACTGGTACCCCTTTTCTTTAGCACCGTCCACCACGGAGAATGCTGCAGAAACAGAGGTACGCATTCTGGCTGAGAAGGGGGCGTTCCAAGACTTCGCGACTTCTTCGTGAAGCTCAGGAAGAAAGGGCGCAGGTCTTGAAGACGGTGAAACGCGGTCCCCTTGTAGGAAAAATCCATCCAGCCGGTTGTGCGCAGGCTCCACAAGCGCCGACCACTCAAGGCTGAGGCTCGCTACGGCCAGCGTGAGCAGACGCATCAGCTCTGCTTCAATGCTGGCCCTTTTCCTGGAAGGCTCGCGAGCAGAGGGGGCGAGATCCACAGAGCTCGACCAGTCCTCACTGCCCGACGCCAGGATAGAGCAGCTGTCATCCTCCACAAACGCGGCTTCTTCGTCGTCATCCATGACGGAAGCGGCGGCAGATGGCGGCCGCTGTCCGGGAGTGAGAGACTCGGGTGAAGCAGGCGGCGAAGCTGGCGGGCGAACCGGCGAGCTTTTACAAGTTGGAGGAGGTTCCGGGACCCGCTGAGCACGGCACTTTTTACGGCGCGGCACCGCAGCGCGCGGAGGTGCAGTTTCGGCGAAAGATGCCAGACGAGTCCTCAGAGTCACCATGGGCATCAGCTCGCAGTGAGGGCAGCCGCCGTCAGCGAGCGCGAAAGCTGCATGTTCCTCACCCAGGCAGGAAACGCAGATGACATGGCGGTCCCCGTCGCTGAGTGGGGCTCGACACGAGCCACAGAGGGTGCGAGGCATCTTAAAAAAGACGCTAGGCTCTTTTAGAAAGAGAGTGTGAGTCGCAGCGGCGAACACACACTAGCAGAAAAGGATATAATACGCCGGACAGCGTAGCAGGAACGGCGACTGAAGGCGGCGAGTTGTCGGCCAGCGGCTTCAGATACGAAGGCTCGTCCCGCAGAAGGCTTTCTCAATGGCGCGGCTTCTTCCTCTCGGGATCCAGCGATGCGAGAGCTTCGCTGAAGAGATGAAAAATCAGATTCTATCAGCCTGTCGAGCTGTATTTATAGGCCTAGGCCACGCCTGTTTCGGCAGGACGTGACGTGATGCAGTAGGCGCGAAGCGCCCTCATTGGATCTGACGTCACGAGAGGCCTCTCTCGATAGGCTGCTGCAGTTGCCGCAGGGCAGCCAATAGGCGCACGAGCCGTCTTGCCTATGTCTGCATGCTGCCGCAACGCGTTTTACATTATTTCAAAATTAAGGATAATTTTTGGCTTCAATATCTCGCGGAAAAGAGATTTTCCCCTAGCGTAAGATATTATGCAGTACGAGAGACCTCTCGTAAGAGAACAAGGAGGACACACATACTTATTCAGTCGTGTTTGTTTCTGTTTATGTCACAGTATGTTTAGATAGTGTGTTTACATCACATTTAGATAGAATTATCATTTCTACAAATACGCCACCAAAAGTGCGACCCGAGGAGCTTTAGCACTCTCTCCCAATACAGTTATATTTTCAGTCAGAGAAACAGAGGAAGCTCTCGAAAAACCAGAGTTGCTTTATTTTATGACATGGCCTATGCAGAGCTAAATATGGATATCAGACAGTCCGGTATAAAGAGACGAGACGCACTGACAGATACAATAAAAACATGATCGTGATGGCCTATATGATTTGTCTGATTTCTTCAAGCGTATTTACCATGTTTAATATTGAAATGGTTAGCGCACATAGTCTTTTGCATCGCGTATAAATATGTCTGCCTTATACGGTGATCAGAATCCACATCGGATCACAAACAGAAGGTATTCAAACATGAAAGTGAGTTTTGAGCTAAAATTATTTTAAAAGTCTTTAATGCTGATGTTAGCTGGTACATGTAATCATCCAGCGCTGCTGTCTCCTGTCTCAGGTCAACTCCGCCCCTGTTCATGACCACACCTCAAGCACAAGATGGCCTGCTTTGGACCAAGGTATTCTTCCCTGGCCGTTGGCCCCAAGAAAGCCCCAACAAGGCAAGGCAAGGCAAGTTTATTTATATAGCACATTTCATACACAATGGCAATTCAAAGTGCTTTACATAGAAGAAATTAAAATAATAAAAAGAAATAAGAATAATTAAAACAGTTTAGAAAAATAAAAATAAAATACAGTACAGTACAGTACAAACAATCGGACGAGCATTGGCACAGTGCTCATTCATTAAATGCATAGCTAAACAGATGTGTTTTGAGTCTGGATTTGAAAGTGACTACTGTAGGAGCACATCTGATCTCCTCTGGAAGCTGGTTCCAGCTGCGGCTGGCATAATAGCTAAAAGCGGACTCACCATGTTTAGAGTGAACCCTTGGTGTTTCTAGCTGATATGATCCTAGTGATCTGAGTGATCTGTTGGGTTTATATTCAGTGAGCATTATCTGCAATGTATTGAGGTCCTAGGCCATTGAATGATTTATATACCAGTAATAATACTTTAAAATCAATCCTAAATTTAACTGGGAGCCAGTGTAAAGACCTGAGGACTGGTGTGATATGTTCATATTTTCTGGTTCTGCTCAGAATCCTGGCGGCAGCGTTCTGTATGAGCTGCAACTGTCTTATGGTCTTTTTGGGAAGGCCAGTGAGGAGTCCATTACAATAATCCACCCTGCTGGTGATGAAAGCATGAACAAGTTTCTCTAAGTCTTGTCTGGAAACAAAGCATCTAATTCTTGCAATATTTTTCAGATGATAGTATGCTGATTTAGTTATTGCTTTGACATGACTACTGAAACTAAGGTCTGACTCTAGTGTCACACCAAGATTCCTGACTTGATTTTTGGTTGTTTGACCCCTAGAGTGAAGGTATGCGTTCACCTTGAGAACTTCATCTTTGTTTCCAAACGCAATGACTTCAGTTTTGTCTTTGTTTAACTGAAGAAAGTTTTGACACATCCAACTGTTGACTTCATCGATGCATTGGCACAGGGAGTCAATGGGGCTGTAATCGTTAGGCGATAGGGCTAAGTAAATCTGTGTGTCGTCTGCATAGCTGTGGTAAGCAATTTGGTTCTTTCTCATTATTTGGCTCATTGGGAGCATATACAGGTTGAACAGGAGTGGCGCAAGAATTGAGCCTTGAGGGACTCCGCATGTCATGGATGTCCACTCAGACTTATGATCTCCTATACTCACATAATAACCTCTCCCATCTAAGTATGACCTGAACCATTTTAGGACTATCCCAGAAAGCCCCACCCAGTTTTCCAGCCTGTCCAGAAGTATGTTATGATCGACAGTGTCAAATGCAGCACTGAGGTCGAGTAGCACCAGCACCGATAATTTGCCTGAATCAGTATTTAAGCGAATATCGTTTATTATCTTTATGAGTGCTGTCTCTGTGCTGTGGTGCGGTCGGAAACCAGATTGAATTGTCAAAGTATCCATTCGAGCATAAGAATTTGTTCAGCTGATTGAAGACAACTTTTTCAATGATCTTGCCTATGAAAGGAAGATTTGAGATCGGCCTATAGTTGCTTAATATGGTCTTATCCAGATTGTTCTTTTTCAGGAGGGGCTTGACAACTGCAGTTTTCAGGGAGTTTGGAAAACTCCCAGAGAGAAGTGAAACATTTACCACTTCTAGAAGATCTGCTTCTAAACTGTTTAACACACAGGGCAGGTTGATGTTTTAAGGTGCTGTACGGTTTCTTCCAAAATTTTGCCATCAATTTCTTTGAAATCAGACATAGTAGCTACTTTCTCAGGTGGTTTGATCTGTCTGACCCCAGTGCAACTCAAGGATGTGCTGATCACCTTTCTGATATTATTGATTTTCTCAGAGAAGAAAGAAGCAAACTCACTGCACTTGCTGTCTGAGAGCATTTCACTGGGAATCTGGCTTGGGGGGTTTGTCAGTCTCTCTACAGTAGCAAAAAGAGTGCGTGTGTTGTTTAAATTACTGTTTATAATATTTGAGAAGAAAGTCTGTCTAGCTTTGCCCAGTTCCATATTGAAAGCATGAAGGCTGTCTTTGTAGATGTTATAATGGACTACAAGGTTTGTCTTCCGCCACATGCGCTCTACTTTTCTGCATTGTCTTTTCATATTTTACACTGCTGGTGAGTTTCTCCAAGGTGCTTTTTGTCTGCCACTCTTCTTCCTGACTTTAACAGGAGCAATATCATCAAATCATCAAAAACAAGCCCCGAAATTGACAATGGAAACGCTTTTGGCACGCACACGCATGCCCGCTTTTGGCACGACAGTGGAAATGCGGCTAGTGACAAGTCTATCAAAAAATTGTCAACACAAATGCTAAGATGAAAGTATGTTAACACTCTCCATTCATCTTAGTGATTTTGAAAAATACAAAATATACACTTAAATGGTAGGTGAAAAAACAAAACTAAATGGAAATTTTTAATTGTTAACTAACTTCAACTGAAATAAGTTGAAGTACTCAAATTAAGCATTGCTATATATATATATTTGCCTTCAGAACTATTTTAATTCTTCGTGGCATAGATTCAACTAGGGTGCTGGAATTATTCCTCAGAGATTTTGGTCCATATTGATATGATAGCATCACATAGTTGCTGCAGATTTGTTGGCAGCACATCCATGATGCAAATCTTTTGTTCCAGCACATCCCAATGGTGCTCTATTAGATTAAGATCTGGTGACTGTGAAGGCCATTTCAGTATAGTGAACTCATTGTGGGCCCAAAGTGAACTCAACTAAGAGGCCCAAAGTGTGCCAAGAAATTATCGTCCACACCATTACACCACCACCATCAGCTTGAACAGTTGATAGAAGGCAGGATGGATCCATGCTTTTATATTGTTTACACCAAATTCTGACCCTACCATCTGAATGTTGCAGAAGAAATCAAGACTCATCAGACCAGGCAACGTTTTTCCAATCTACTATTATCCAGTTTTGGTGAGCCTGAGCTAATTGTAGCCTAAGTTTCCCCTTCCTAGCTGACAGTGGCACCTAGTGTGTTCTTCCGCTGCTGTAGCCCATCTGCCTCAAGGTTTGACGTGGTGTGCGTTCAGAGATGCTCTTCTGCAGACCTCGTTTGTAATAAGTGGTTATTTGTGTTACTATTCTCATCTGACATATGGCATCAACAAGGCATTTTCGCCCACAGAACTGCAGCTCACTGGATATTTTCTCTTTTTCGGACCCTTCTCTGTAAACCCTATGGTTGTGCATGAAAATCCCAGTAGATTAGCAGTTTCTGAAATACTCAGACCAGCCAGTCTGGCACCATGCCACATTTAAAGTCACTTAAATCACCTTTCGTCCCCATTCTGATGTTCAGTTTGATTCAGCAGATCGGCCTGACCATATCTACTGTACATGCTTAAATGTATTGAGTTGCTGCCATGTGATTGGCTGGTTAGATTTTTGAGTTAATGAGCAGTTAACCAGGTGAACCTAATTAAGTGGCCTAATTAAGTGACTGTATATCTGTGTTACATTTTTGATGTGCTACATGTTGCAACACGGCAAAAAAACAAAAACAAAAAAACATTTAATATATTGTCATATTAATTTTTGTGTAATTAGATTTGCAATATGTTTAATCTGCCCTGTATTAAACTATTCCCTTTTTGTTTTCTATGATTTTTTTTTTTTTTTTTTATAATAATATTAAATCCCTTTACTCTAAGGCTATGAATGTCACAATCAGCTGCTGGGTCATTATTTAGTAGAACGAAATAACTACATGATGTTTCTCTGTCTCTGTCATTCACTCTGATAATCAACTGTCATCAACTCAAACTTTTAGTTTGGTACCGAAACATGTGAGAAGTGCCGGCCCACTTCGATCACTGGTGTTAGTATTGTTGTTTTACGATTGTTGAATATTGTTAACTATAATGTTAATGTATTGTATAATGTTATCAATTAACAATATCCACAGAATTAATTACTAGATCCAGAAGACAACAAATAAGGTAACATTCATTCAAGTCTTGAGGGACAGGTCATTCTTAATATCAGGGAGCGAAAGACAGCAAGAAAGGGGCAGAGTGGTAAACTAATAATCTAAAAATATCTAACAAGTTGTGTGGTTTAGGGTTAAGAGGTTTAAGGGAAAATTAAAAATCCATTTTTAACAGCAGAAGCACAAAAACATGTCCATGCTTGCGTCTTGCGCCTCTATCTACTGTTTTGAAATGCGAGTAATGTACCGCTGCAAAGTAAGCGGGCAGATGCAATCAGTCAAACTCACTGTCTCTCTCACTGTCTCTCTTCTTTTCTGGTCCTCTGTCTAAACAGAGCTATTGCCATGCTGTCCTTCAACTTGACATGTTTTTTTTTTAACTCTCCCTTTTTTCACCTTTCCCATCTCTTCTTCGCTGTCTCCTGGATGCTGCTGAAGCGTTAACCAGCAGGGCTGCATTCCTGTGGCTGCAGGTTCAAATCTTTTCAAGCAAAACACAGCAAAACATCCAGTTCCCATGGGCCTATTCTTGGCCCATATTGTAGTTAGCTGTGAAAACACTTGCATGTATTCGAAGACCACAGGCCATGAGAAGCTTTTGGTGAAGAGCAGTGTCTGTTTGACTATAGGAATGCACACTAACGAGTCTACACGATCGTGGTTTGGGTCACAGTTCATGTGCACTCCAATAAAGTTTGAGGTTTGTATGAACACAAACCATCCAAAGAGTGGTAGAACTAAGGATATGGGTAGGTTGTTGACAATTCTGCATGGCCAAAACAGTTGTTGTGCATCTTAACTCAACATGCAAATCATAGTTGCACTTTAGTTTACAGTACGTGTACTTCCCTAAGAAAGTAATGGGCAATATAAGGTAACTACATGGGTTAAGGTTAGGATTAGGACTAAGTTCAGGGTTAGAACCAGGGTTAGAATACCCCAGTTATTATAATTACTAAAATAAGTGCATAGTATATAAATGCGGAACAGGACTGTAAAATTAAGTGCTACCCAAATAATTTCATGTAAGAATGAAAATGTATATATAAAATAAATATATAATATAACACATTTATATACAATTATAAAATATAAAACATATAACATAATATAAAGGCAGGTATATGATGTCCTATTTTTATTGTCATGTTTTGTTTTTCAAAATTAAATCCATTTATTTGATCAACACAATAATATTGAGATATAGCATGTTTTTAAAATAACTGTTTTCTGTTTTTAAAATTTATTTCTGTGATTGATGACAATTCTGCAAATGCCAAAGCGGTTGTTGTGCATCTTAACTTTATCTGCAAATCATTTAAATATTATATAATAAGCAAACTAACAAGTAAATAAATTATTGGAACTTTGGCTCTTTTCTTGTACTTTTTTCTTTCCCTCACTGAATTTTTTTTTTTTTTTTTTTTTTTTTTTGGAAGCTTATCTGCAATCAGCAACTCTGAAAGCTCATTACAGCATGCAGGAGCCGGCGCCAGAGATCAGCGCTGTACACCAAAACTGTATGCCCACCAAATGGAAGGCAGAAACAGTTCCACGCTCGTCTATGTGTACGCTTGACCGAATTACTATACATGCAGTGTTGCTTGTCTTACGATTTCAATAAAATAAACAGGTCTAGAATGAGACAGGAATAACATGCTGATGTCTTTTTAGATTCTGTTGAAGGGACCTCACACTGATTCAAACAATCAAAACAAACCAGACAAAACATACAGTGGAGAGTAAACCAGACCTAATGTGAAGCAAAGACAACAAATCCTGCTCTGCCCGCATGAACGCTGGACAAATATAGCACAAATAATGCCAGGGAAACTCTGTCGGAGTTTCCACAGCTCCCTTAGAATAATCTCGCTCTCTGAATTACAAACATTATATATAGCAATTAATCTATTACAAATCTTATACATACATATATATATATATATATATATATATATATATATATATATAATACATATATAATCTAAAATCTATAAAACAAAAATAATAATATTAATAATAATATACTATTATGCAAAAAAATGCATTGAAAAACAAAAAGCTCACAAGAAAAAGCATACATTGACAGCATAATCAGTTATTAATGTTTTTGCATGTGTTCATAATTTATTTGCATGACAGCCTACAAAAATATAATACGGCTTGCTTCTTTGCATTATCACAAATAAAACAATTGACTCCAACCACAATTAGCCTATGTAATATGATTACTTTAATATGATTAAAGGGCAAATATGTCAATTTTCCTAGGCTGGACATGACATTTGGCCACTACTGTGGTAATGTCTGTGGTAAAAAAAAAAAAAAAACACTTCCACTCCACTCTCATACTCTGGTCTGGAATGATCCAAACACAGACAAACTGCATGCCACAAACATCTACATATCAGCAGTCTTGGACCGGCCAATCAGATTTGAGAAACTGAACTAACTGTTGCGTAATTGTTCTTGGTGTACTGATAAAATGAAGGGGCCAGCACCACAAACTATATGTTTGAAAAATGCAGAACTAAGCCTGAGTATGTGTCCATACTGTGTGTATTGTGTGTGCCAGAGTGTGTATTTGGATAAGTGACTTGTATTCATTTGGGGCTTGTAATAGGAAAAGACTGAGGAAATAATTCAGCAGCAGCCTATAAGTGCAGGCCATAAAAGGGCACGTCTGTAAAACAAACAATGCGGCTACACAGAGGGCTATCAGGTTAAAACGCGGGACACCAAAAACAGCTTAAGCAGGATGTGGTCGATTCATTGTCAATTATTCATTTTTCCCACAGCTTAATAGCGTGGTTCTGTTTTTGTGCTGCAAAGTGCCATCGACACAGTCAACACACTGAGGAGGACATGCTGGTTTGGTTTCATTTGGTGGATAATTATCACAGCTGAACCACAGGCAGAGTTGGAGTCCGGAGAACCCGGCAGGCTGTCAGACACCCAGCTAATCGCCTCCCACACAGACAGAGATAAGAGCGCTCTGCCCTTCTACAGGGCCTCCATCACAAGGGAATACCCACACCACTTGCCTTGGTTAACCTACCTATTTTCAACAGTACTTTACAGCAGTGCAGAAGAAAACATCTGAGGAGAATTATAGTAATTAGTCAATGGTGGCTGCAAAACCAAGTAAAGAAGGTCTGTGTGATAAACCCTAAAAAGCCAACATTATTATATGTGATATGCACATTTCTATGGCGTCTAAATTATCAACATGATCAAAACTTTGCTGAAAACAAAAAAACTGTTACACAATATTTTACATGCCTTCTGATATCTAATAATGAATACTTTTTTTAGGAAATAAAAGGCCTTTAATTCCTAAAAAAACTGTGCACATTCAGGTTGTTGGTACATGTGTCTTTTTGCTGTGAAATCTTTACTGTTTTTATGTATACATTAGAATAAAATGTTATATTGTTAGCAATATTTCAAGTTGAACACTTACTGGACTGAAGCAACATAGGCTTACTTGATTGTCCATACATAACTGTTTAGAAAAATCATGTTAAAATGTGAGTATCAAATATGATACATTAGGCTTTTGAGGAACATTTATTTAAACATCTCCTAATCATCATTGTTTTGCATTGCATTATAAAAACTACAGAGCTTTATCATAAACATAAGCATTTCAATATCATCTTAAGACATTTAGAAGATATAGGGCCCTATTTTAACGATCTGAAACGCAAGTGTCAAAGGGCAAAGCGCAAGTAACTTTGTGGGCGGGTCTTGGGCGCTGTTGCTATTTTCCCGGCGGGATAAATGACTCTTGCGCCTGGCGCAAATCTAAAAGGGGTTGGTCTGAAGTAGCTTCATTATTCATAGGTGTGGTTTGGGCGTAACGTGAAATAAACCAATCAGAGCGACATCTCACATTCCCTTTAAGAGCAGGCACGCTTGTTCTAAAGCGGATTCCTATTATAACGGCGGATTTGCCAGGCGCACGCCAGGAGCGGTTCAAGGCCGAGGAGACCGACGTTCTCGTCAGGGAAGTTGGGGATGGAGAAACACACCCAAATTAACTTCGGTTAAACAGGCGTATGATAATTTGGGTAAATGTGTAAGCTAGATGTACGCTTTTATAATAAACTATCTATCTATCTATCTATCTATCTATCTATCTATCTATCTATCTATCTATCTATCTATCTATCTATCTATCTATCTATCTATCTATCTATCTATCTATCTATCTATCTATCGTAATAATGTATGATTTGCAAAAATGATAACTATCTGCGTCTGTGTGTAGATGAGAGAATCAAAGTGTATGCGCGTTGTGCACACGCTACATTGATTAAGGCCAAGCATGCGCCCTTAAAATAGCATATGAATAACATGCGCAACGCGCCACTGACTTTAAACTGTTTTTTTTTTCGGTCAGTGGCGCAATTGTTTTCTAAACCTGTAAAATAGCATGAGGGAACGTTTGCGCCGGAACACGCCTCCTCTTTGCGCTGAACCGCCCCGGGGAGCGCAAGTGTATTTCTTAGTTAACCGACGTGCATCTGTGAAGGGAAAAGTCCGCTTTGCGCGGGTGCAAAATAGGAATGATACATGCGTCGGTGTACAAAGTCAATTGCGCTGGGTGTAAGATAGGGCCCATAGAGTGACAACTGATTTGTGTATGCATTTTATATAATTAGTCTGATATACTGTTATAAAGATCTCATTTGATTTACATTACAAGCTATCAGAATTACCATTTAAATATCAGCATCTGCACCAAATTGCATATTTTTGATCAGTTTGAATATAACTGAGGTGTTTTTTCCCTCAAGTATGAGCTCTGTATTTTCCTATCATACTATGTGAAGTATGAAAGCCTGATGTATCAAATATGATACTCAACAAAAAACACATGTGCAGATTTTTATCTAAACTGTTCCATTTCAAAAAAGTAAATACTATTTTTCAGAATATTACTTCATATGTCAGGCTTTACAGGGATAAACTTGTAATGGGACTGTTGTAACACTTTTTGTTTTAACGTCTGTAGGTTTTTTCCCCACTGTTTATCTCAGTGATGGTACTTTCCCACATTTATCTGCAAGAAGTTAAAGTTGTTGATCTACAACTTATCCCTAAACTGTGTAGATTAATCTGCCTTACTATTGGGGCGAGGTTGGTATTAGTTTTTGTTAAATTAATTTACTAAAACGTACGATCTCCCCTTAATTCTACCCGTGTGCAGCTCATTTCTAACTGGTTTAAACGGATGGTGTTACAATGAACCCCTTGTTACAACCCTCCTCCTGTCCCTACAGCATTTAGGTATTGTGATAAGATGCATGATAGATATAGGTTCCTCCTTCAAACCAGCTCAAACCAGCCAACTAGTTGCGAGTTTTAGCACCACACCCCCCATTTAACATACACTTTATTGCCAAAAGTACTGGGAAACCCATGGGAACAACAGCTACTCGGCCACAAAGTGGTAGGCCACGTAAAATCACAGAGCAGGGTCAGCACATACTGAGGCGCGCAGAGCGCAGAAGTCACCAACTTTCTGCAGAGTCAATAGCTACAGACCTTCAAACTTCTTGTGGCATTCAGATTATCTCAAGACCAGTGCATAGAGAGCTTCATGGAATGGGTTTCCATGGCCAAGCAGCTGCATTCAAGCTTTACATCACCAAGTGCAATGCAAAGTGTCGGATGCAGTTGTGTAAAGCACGCCGCCACTGGACTCTAGAGCAGTGGGGACATGTTCTCTGGAGTGGCGAATCACACTTCTCTGTCTGGCAATCCGATGGATGAGTCGGAGTTTGGCGGTTGCCAGGAGAACGGTACTTGCCTGACTGCATTGTGCCAAGTGTAAAGTTTGGTGGTGGGGGGATTATGGTGTGGGGATGTTTTTCAGGGTTTGGGCTTGGCCCCTTAGTTCCAGTGAAAGGAACTCTTAATGCTTCAGCATACCAAGACATTTCGGACAATTTCCTGCTCCAACTTTGTGGGAACAGTTTGGGGATGGCCCCTTCCTGTTCCAACATGACTGCGCACTAGTGCACAAAGCAAGGTCCATAAAGACATGGATGAGTGAGTTTGGTGTGGAGGAACTTGACTAGCCTGCAAAGAGTCCGGACCCCAACCCGATAAAACACCTTTGGGATGAATTAGAGCGGAGACTGTGAGCCAGGCCTTCTCGTCCAACATCAGTGCCTGACCTCACAAATGCACTTCTGGAAGAATGGTCAAAAATTCCCATAAACACACTCCTAAACCTTGTGGAAAGCCTTCCCAGAGGATTTGAAGCTGTTGTAACTGCAAAGGGTGGGCCAACTTCATATTAAACCCTACGGATTAAGAATGGGATTTCATTAAAGTTCATGTGCATGTAAAGGCAGATGTCCCAATTTTTTTGGCAATATAGTGTAGGTTATATATTTCAGGTGCCTCATTTACAAGATAATCTCAGAACTGTACATGAATCGAAATGTCCAACTACGTAGACATCACCACCACATATGATGTATTGAGATTAATATCTTTCTGTTATGGAAATATATATATTAATAGAATAAAATGGCCTTGCTAAGGCTTGGATAGAAAAGTAGAAAAGTATTAAAAACACATAATGAAGGCATGATAAAAAGTTGGGTCTTTATTGACATATGTCATTTACTACCCGGCCCCTCATTCATTTTTTTAAAGTTAGACATCAACCTTCTTAGACCTTTTTTTTTTTTTTTGAAAGTGTACTTGTACACTGGCGACCCGAGTTCTGTAATAGTGTGTACACTTTTTCTGTGCAACAATAATTTAATCTCTGATGATTCAATAAGTGCAATTCACCTTTATTCCTTAAGGTGGCAATATATTATTTGATACACAATGATAATGTGCTATTTCACTCATATTCACGCAGACATAAAATAAAACAATAACGAGGACAGTGATGATGTTAAAAAGCATCTGCTCAAATTTAAACATTCCAAGTTCCAAAAGGTGAGAAAATATGCTCTATTTTATTCTTCTGTAATTGTTATTAGGGGAGTTTTTTACTACTGCGACAGTTAGAGATCCACCTATGTTAGAAATAGATCGCTACGGGTCGCTAACGACCCAAATATGTAATAATGATTGGCGAAACATTCATGCATTTAAGGGTTAATGTGAGCATCATATAACGAAAAGTTAAAATCTGTTACTTTTAATAAAAATCGCCTGTCCACGGCTCTGTTACACAGAATCAAAGCTGCATCAGTTGCACTCTGTTACGGTTGATGATGACATATTTTAGTAAATTTGTTAGCTGCTGTACACAGCAAACACACTTTTCTCTCTTGCACATTCCTTCAGCTGATCTGACACTGCGGTCACCTGAGGCTTCACCTTATGTGAACTTTCAACAGGACATTTTAGGTTGGCTCCACATTGCTTAACTACATAAAGAGACCACTTTGATGGAATAACGCACCCCACCTCTCCCTCACACAACACACATGCATATTACAGCATCCTCTGTCCACTCAAAGGGACCTCACGTCCTCTCGTCGACCAGGGCTGGACCTTTGAAGGAAAAATCCTTCATGGGTTTGGCCAATCAAAGAAGCCTCTGTCTTTTACCAATAAAGGCATGTTTTGTCAGTGCTACTTAAACACATTATTAACGGTTTATCACATCTGAAGGCTGGCTCACGGATGATTTCAGAGAAACAAACCAGGGTGGGATGTGAGGGGCCAGAGAAAGAGGTAAACAGTTTGTGTACATGTGTGTGTATGAGTCTAATAAGGGTGGAGTTGGTCTGGCTGATGGACAGAAACGATGCCGAAGCCAGACACCTCTGATGATGGCATCAGGGTTTTGACGGCAGACTGGAAAGTAAACACATCTTTCTCCTCGTCCATCCCAGCTCGACTCTCTAATGCAAGCCTTGATCATTAGCCTAGGTAATGTCTGCAGAATATGAAAAAGAACAGGACACAGGCAATCCAGTAAGCCCTGTGCAATAACATTCAGGTTATTTTGACAGCTCAGACAGTACATAAAGTCTCACCAAGGCTGTAAAAATATAAATATTTGGTGTTAATTTCAATCAAACTTCTCAACTGTAACAGCTAACGCGAGTTAGCTAATGCCGAGAGATCAGTATAAAATGGAAAGAGTTATTTTGTCCTTCCTTGCTTTTTTCCATAAGATGTATGGTGCCTCAATTGATTAGCAAGACTCCAGGCAAATTAGGGTATTTAGAGAATTAACATTAAGGAGGCACTTCAGTGGCATGAATGAAGAGAATGAAGGAGCTGTTTACTTGTCGGGTAGAACTAGAACAAACCAGCCAAAGGTGGTTAGCTGGCATGTTTTGAGTGTTTGAGCGGAGTTTGGGAACTTTTCCAGTTGGCCGACCAGCTGAAAACTAGCTTGGTTAGGCTGGTGTTCTTCTTTTCTGGTGTTTTGACTGAAAACTTTTAATGACTGAAAACTTCATCAGAGTGATATGAAACTTTGTGACTTTTGGGGCACTTGCTGTGTGAACGGACAAAACATTTAGATTGTGGTTGTTAAAAAAAAGTCACACATGTAGGTCTTCAGGGTCACAAATGACCACTATATGAAATGAAAGGTAAATAGGAGAAAATATAAAAATACTTTTTTGTTTTTTGTTTACAATCTACAAATCAGCCGCAATGGAGAAAAAAGTGGACAGCAATGGAGTGACACTGTAAAACATCAAAAAAGCACATCAAAACAGGTTTTTTTTTTATATATTACAGTTGTAATCAAAATGATTCAACATCCATTGCAAATCAGGTTTATTGCAACATTTACAGACTTTCAGCTGTGTGCAATGAACAAATCAAACCCCTTCATGGCAAGCATTAGTAGAATGCCCTTTTGCTGTCATGACCTGCTGCAAACAAGATATATAACCAGACATCCGCTTCTGGCAACGTTTCAGAGGAATCTTTGCTCATTCCTCATGAGCAATGGCCTGCAGTTCAGTAATATTCTTTGGTTTGTGGGCTGCAACTACCTTTTTAAAATCCAACCAGAGATGTTCTATGGGTTTCAAGTCAGGTGACTGTGCTGGCCACCGTAGAATCTTCCAGGACCACAACCGAGCCTTGGTGGAATTTGAGGTATGCTTGGGATCATTGTCCTGTTGGAAGTTCCAAAGACCCCCAAGCTTCAGCTTCATCACTAGGCGCGTTTCCATTACAGATTTGCGCAAAACTTTTGCGATTTTTTCTACATGTCGACAAAAAACTATTGCGAAATGACAGCGTTTCCATTAACCGATGTTATGCGCCAAAAACTCTCCCGATAAGTAAAGTCATTCCAAAAACCACGGCAACGGACGTTGGTAGGTTTATGTAGCCTACTAATCCCAGCCACTGCACTAGCCATTATTATTAATCGAAGGAGATGTATGTGTGTTTTCCAAGCATTAATAGTAAGAAACGACCCTTATACTTGTGAGCGGCACATAGGCCTATGAGGTGTTCCTGGGTGTTTCTCCCTCATATCTGCTTCGAGGTCTTGATTGTGGCATGTATTTGAGGTTTAGAATCCATTATTCCTGTAATTATTTTGTCTTATATGAATTTAATAAAGAACTCTGTCTCGTATTCTGTCCAAACACACCGCGTCATCTAGGCTACGTCAGGTGACCTATAAATGCACAAAAGCTGTTTCCATTGCAGTTTTGCGAAATATTTCTTTTTTGAATTGCCTGAAAAACCACCTCATGCGAGCGTAAACACTTTTTTTGCGATAAATGGGAGTTTTACGTGTTTCCATTAAGCTTATTTTCAATTCGCAATTTCAATTTGCGCAAATTGAAGGGTAATGGAAATGTGGCTACTGACAGCATAACAGTTTCTCCTATTTCCTGATATACAAAAAATTAATTCATCTTGCCTTCCACACGCTGCAGGTTTCCAGTGCCAGAGGATGGAAAGCAGCCCCAGAGCATCACAGAGCCACAACCATGCTTAACAGTAGGCAGAGTGTTCTTTTCTGCGTATGCTTCATTCTTCTTCCTCCAGACATTTTTATATTAAAGGGATAGTTCACTTTGAAATTAATTTTTGATATGTTTTAGCTTACCTCAAGGGCATCCAAGATGTAGGTGTCTTTGTTTCCGCAGTAGTTTCAATTTTGATATTTTTAGGTCAAACCGTTCTTGTCTGTCAGTCATATAATGCAGGTCTATGGTCACTGGCTCAAAACACAAGCACAGAGTCCAAATTAAAACAATTCCCCACGTCCAAATGAAACAATTCCCCATCATAAGTACACATTGATGGCCTAAGACACGAAACGAGCGGTTTGTGTGAGAAAACGAACAGTATTTATATCGTTGTTATCTCTTGAAAACAGCACACGTCCAAATGATCTGACGGCGCGGGCGGGTATAGATATACATAGATGTCGCCTTGGCTACTGCAGTTCATTGGAACGAAACCGTAGCCAAGCGACATCTAGTGTATATATCTATACCCGCCCGCTGGCGGGTATAGATGTATACACTAGATGTCGCCTTCGCTACTGCAGTTCATTGGAACGAAACCGTAGCCAAGGCGACATCTATGTATATATCTATACCCGCCCGCGCCGTCAGATCATTTGGACGTGTGCTGTTTTCAAGAGATAACAACGATATAAATACTGTTCGTTTTCTCACACAAACCGCTCGTTTCGTGTCTTAGGCCATCAATGTGTACTTATGATGGGGAATTGTTTCATTTGGACGTGGGGAATTGTTTTAATTTGGACTCTGTGCTTGTGTTTTGAGCCAGTGACCATAGACCTGCATTATATGACTGACAGACAAGAACGGTTTGACCTAAAAATATCAAAATTGAAACTACTGCGGAAACAAAGACACCTACATCTTGGATGCCCTTGAGGTAAGCTAAAACATATCAAAAATTAATTTCAAAGTGAACTATCCCTTTAATTACTATCTAGGTGCTGATCCATAGGGCCGAAAAGTTCCAGTTTTGTTTCATCGCTACACAGAACAGAATCCCAAAACTTCAGTGACTTATTTATATGATTTTGAGCACTTTTCTTGTGCTTTTGGGTCAGTAGTGGTATACGACTTGGAGTTCTGGCATGGAAACCGCATGAGTTTAGTACGCACCTTACTGTGCAAGCTGAAACCTCAGTGCCTGTTGCAACCAAGTCTTGCTGCAGGTATTTTGCAGTCACTCTAGAATTTTTCTGAACCTGCCTTCTCAGAAATCTAGTTGCAGCCGTTGATAGCTTCCTTTTTCTGCTCCGTCCAGGTAGTGTAACCACTGTTCCCTTTCGTTCCGTCACTATGAGTTACGTCAGTGAATGACGAAATGGGGGGTTCGCTTAGAAGCCTATCACCTTCGAGTTCTATAAAACAAGCCAATGGCAATGAAAATGCAAAGGGTCTGCGGAATTTGCATAGTGCAACTCTGCCCCACAGCGTGGGTATAAAAGGAGGGACGCTGGCAATCTCATTGCGGGAACATGACCATCCTGGCGCTGCGGTCTAGACTCAATGACCTCTGTGGAGGTAGAGTCACCTCTGCCACACCCCGATCTATCCCCTAGCCCCGACGATTCTTCCTCAGGTCACACCCCCCTCTTGCGCACAGCAACCCGAGAGTGTTCGCGATGAGATCGTGGGACCGTCTTCTGACGCCCCTTGTGTCTCATTCGGCGCTCCAGATGATGAGACGATGTCCATCGCCGCATCACAAGGTGGGCTGGAGTCTTCCGGAGATGAAGACTTGGCTGTGCTGCCGCCTTCGGGTGTGCCAACATTGCCCGAGTCTGATCCGGAATTGACAGCCATGCTTTCCCGGGCAGCCGCGAGCATCAGGCTGGAATGGAATCCTCCACCATGTCCAGAGCGCTCACGACTGGATGATTGTTTTTTTGGGGGGGGCGAGTGCTGACGACAACAAACAAACCTAGCCAGTTCAGATATTGCATGTGTTCTAGCTTAAGTACACCTGGTGCAACTAATGAAGCCCCTGATTAGTTGCCTCATGTGTGCTTGAGACAACACCTGTTTTGCAGATTTGTGCTGTTGTGAGGGATTCTATTCAGTGGGTTGAATAATTTTGAGACTGCATTAAAAGTTGCATTTTCAGTTGAAATTGGGTAAACCACTTGAAACATTTGCTGTGTTGAAATACTTTTTTTGATTTGTTCATTGCACATATCTGAAAATGTTAAAATTCTGCCAATAAACCTGATTTGCAATGGGGGTTGAATAATTTTAATTCCAACTGTATATCTATAAATATCCACCAAATGATATATTATATCTATTCTGAAAAATGAGGGTAATTCCATTTGAAATAGCATAAAATGTTGTCTAACAAAATGAGTTTAGTAATAAGTTGAAATAAGTAATATGTTTTTACAGAGAATGTGGAGAATTTGGACTGATAAAAACACTGGTAACCCCTGACTTCCAAAGGTTGTGGCCAGTCAGTGAGATTTGGACTGATGGACTCGGTTCTATCTATCTCAGCATCAGTCCGTGAGCCATCTGAGGCTGAGAATAGGTGTCAGTGATACAAAGAATAGATGGTGTCTACACACTTGTCAAAATTGTTCCTTAATATGGTTTTGTTTGGCAACATCTCTTTCTTGTTTCCCCCCCAAAATTCCACATATTTCTCCACTTGCCACCACAGGAACTTCACAGTCCCATCCTAGCCAATAAACCGGATCTCCTTGAGCGGACATGCACTGACCACAGCAACTTTAATCACAAAGCCAGCTGCACCCTCACATGAGCAATGTCAGCTCCAGCAGGGTCATATCACATAAGGAAATCATATTCTAGACTCCTCACATTACCATCCAAAATATTCTCACGCACATCATTTATCACCATCAACAAGAATCATATTAGCCAAAACGCAATGCAACCTGGATGGGGCTCTTACAGTATGTCATTACAAACATTATGTCCTATAACACTAAAAAATGCTTTAATATCCCCCAACAACCCATGCACACAACCTAAAGACAAATAGTTTGCATACGGTATAGAGTAGAAGTTTTCTGACATTAAAATGCAGAGAAGCAAAGCAGAAGCAGCAAATAAAAAAAGTTTTGTTTGAAGCTAAATTTCCCACAAAATGAAGCAACACTAAGCAGTCATTCTCTCCTGCGGTGGGACCACCTCTATTCGATCTCTGTTTGCGCTCAATTTGAACAGGCTTGCCACCATCTTAAACACAGTTTGCAGAGAGACCACATTTACGTCATGATACTCGTTGAGGCCCGGATTCAAACGACTCTCATCGATGTGCAACTCCTGTCCATGTACCGTAACAGCTATCCTCTAAATTGCTTTCTCACACAAAAAGTCCCAAAGTGATGATGAGTGCTATAATCTATAATTCAATACGTTTTTGAAAAAAGGGGGAAAAAAAGGTTTAATTTAATTCCACACTCAAACTATTTTTAAGTATCTTTTCAAGATGTACGCATTTCAATTATACAATTCCATCAAATTGAATTAAATAATCCTTATTATTCATATTATGAATTAAGAATTTTAAATGATATAAATATATATATATAAAATATATAAATCTTAAAGGAACATGTGAATGGACCATTTACAATAGTTAATGTGATTCATATTCATACATAAAAAAAAAAAAAAAAAAAGAAGAAATAAAAATTACGTTCAGATTTATACAAAATGGTTTATTAAGCTCTAGTTTTTTACTCTTTTGTTATTCTTAATTCACAATATGAAAGGATTATTCAATTCAATTTGATGGAATTTTACAATTTATTGAAATCCATAAATCTTGAAAAAAAGGTGTAATATTTCAAATTATAGCATTAAGACATATATTTAAGAGAAACCTTGGTTGATTAGAACATAAAATATTATAATAACATAATAATGTATTTACTGATTTTATATTAATATTATTTTAAATAAATTTTCACTATTTGAAAAGCCCTTCCTGGCTTAGTACCTGAATGCACTAAACTCTCAGAATATTAATATAAAACAGTTACATTGACAAGTTCAAAGCAGTTGTAAAATCACTATAAATGAACACCTATGAATGCACATCCTAAAATAAGGTGCCAGTTTGCTAGTCTAAATAAATGCACCAATTGTTAATAAATTGATTTAAAAATAATAAATATAAATCTGTTTTTAATTAAATCGATCATTTTGAATAAATGTGATGAATAGCAATATTTCTTTACTTAATATGCTACTTATGTACTTTATATACTTTACTTAATATTTACTATTAATAATTTATTATTATTATTATAACATTCAATATTATTAATATATATTACAATGTTTTGGAAAACAAAGCCCAGATTGATTGCTCAACATTATGTCATTCAAAAATGAAAGGGGAAAGGTATATATATGCACTTTGTAGATATTTATAGATATAGATATTTATAGAAGATATATATTTGCAGTTTTATCAGTTATAACTCTGTTAACTTTTTTCCCCTCTCTCTCTCTCTCTCTCTCTCTCTCTCTCTCTCTCTCTCTCTCTCTTTTTTTTGTTTGCCTGTTCTATTCTAGCTTTCCACATGTTTTTCTGTCACCTGATTATGAAAGCTTTCCACTGTGCTTTCATCTTAATTTACAACCTTTTCCTTTTGTTTTTACGTTTGTTCTCTCAAGTATGTGCCACACCATAGCATTATTCTCAGCAGCACTCCTGTTTCCTTTCCACCAGTGACACGTTCACTCATAAATAGGAAGTGCTGAGAGGCTACACACTCCCTATGAGCTTTTGAAACATCTTGGGTTAAAAAAAAAAAAAGTAACAATTTTAAGACTTTTAAGGGTTCTCAACCTTTTTGACTTTATGGCCCACATTTGTTCACTGACATTCCTAGATTGTATACATTAAATGTCAGGAACCCACCCACACATTTATGTGACTTTACCAGTTATTTACTGGATAAGGATTAAGGGTCTTTGCTCACATTTTCTACCCGATTTTAGCATCTTAGCATAACTAAAGAATATTCATTATTAAAAAAATATATATATAATAATTTACATGACCAGGTTTAGAAATCACTCTCTGAAATAACAGGAACCAGTGGGGAAAAAAAGGTCACACTGACATCAAATAATAAGTACCATGTACTGTGTTCATGTTGTATTGCGAAACACCTTTGCTATTATTGAGGTGAGATACGGGTAAGGTTGGGAAAGGTTTAGGGGTATGGGTAGGTTTAAGGGTAGGTTAAGGGGTAAGGGAAGGGTCAAAGGTGTAATTATGTAATCACATAAAGTAATTACAGATTTAATTACATGCAGGTATTTTTTTTTTTTTTTTTTTTTATAAGCACTATGTAAAAAAAAAAAAAGTATGTTCACAGTAAATGCATTGTATCAAATAATTAATTAAAAAAGTTAAAGACACTTCTACCTTTAGCTTATTTTAATGCTTGTTTTGTCTTATTTCAAAACAAATATGTCCCCTTGCTGTTTGCTGGAGCCCGTGACTTTCTTTCTTCCGTGGGACACAAGTTTTTAGATGCTGATGGTGCTCTTTTACATTGGAATGGAATGGTGACCAGTTGCTGTTAACTCCAAAAATGACAAAAAGAGGCATAAAAGTATCATAAAAGTGTTTGAGCTCACGTGTTGTCATGTGCTCCGCGTTTGAGCTTCTGCAAGAACCGACGTTACGCAGCACGTTTGAGCTTCCAAAAGAGGTTTGTTCTTGGGCGTCAAGCAGGTTCCGTTGAACTTCTGTTTATGTTTGCTGATAAATGTTAATATGTGAATAAAAAATGTGTTCATCATATAAAGTGATCGAGTCTCTTCAGAAAAATTGGTTTTACGATCTCTTTATGAACTTTTTGCTTAGGTGGAAAATAAATTACATTAGTGGTAGTTACGTAGCTGTCTATGAAGGGACAGAAATCTTCGTGTTCCGGAGATGAACGAAAGTCTTACGGGTTTGGAACGACATGAGAGTGAGTAATTACTGACAGAATTTTCCTTTTTGGGTGAACTATCCCTTTAAGCAAATATCTCACATTTTGGACTTCCTCCATCATCACAACTGCATTACTGTATATGAATTCAGATAAGCTTGACTATCTTTGATTAGAATATAATTAATGTAATTTAGTTTTTAGTTTATTTTAGTTTAAATGCATTTGTACTAGTTTGCAAAGCTCAATGACTTAATGGCTTAATAAAAATTAATAGTCTATAAATGCAGAATAATATAAAATGGTTACATTAAATGCTCACCTACTGTATGACCACACATCATGGTTTTATTTTATTGAAATGATGATGATGATGATGATTATTATAAGTAGTAGTAGCAGTAGTAGTAGTAATATAGTAATAATAGTAATAGTAGTTGTATTGTCACCTCTGGCCACCTTTCCCCTTTCATTCATGAGTTTTGAACGACATAAGGTTGAGTAAAAAAAATAAAAATTGTGTTAACTATCACTTTAACCACTACAAAAGAAGAGCCATCAATCTGGGCTTTGTTTCCCAAAATATCGCAAGCCTAAGTGCATAGTATAACAGAGCATTGTTTCCAATGGTTTTATGATCTACTTAGACTTACAATGCTTTTGGGAAACACATCCCCAGCCTGTGAAAATAGGGCTTGCTTGTAAAGTTGGTTTGTGTTTCCTGCCTTTAATTTTTTCCTAGTGATGAAATCTATTTGAAATGTCATTCTGAAAATACCCCACTGTCCTGTTTAGTTCCCAAAGCTACTGCTGTACATTCGTGTGAATTCAGGACTAATAAATAGACTGGTGGAAGACTGAGGGGAAGAAGGCAAGCTGCATAAATAAATACTGCTTGAAGAAATCAAATCCAATGCTATGCACCGTGAACTGATCAAACAGACTGCCGCCTTTCAGTTAAATGGCCAAATACAGAACATTTGAGAGCATGAGGGTCATGCACACTCACACACACAAATGATGGTGGTATTCCCATACACCAGAAATTTAGCAGATTTTTGAAGTGTGCAGGTGGCATTTTCCAAACCGGATTAAAACAAGGCTCCAGACTACCAAAACAACTAGGGAACAATTGAATTAAATCATACATTTAAGCCATCTTTAAACTGTAGCATTTATAGGTGTCATGCATTCACATAACGATTACAGTTGCATAATGTTAGATTATTGTTTTAAATATAACATGAATATACAAATATGAAATCAACAAAAAAATGGAAAGTATTTCAATTCTTTTTCATATGAAACTATGCTCTATCAAGACAACAGCAAACCTGTCAAAGAACGAATATCATACAAATCAGATTTTTTATGATGGATATAACTATGATATTCTAAGTAAAGAGTGAAATAAACAGCAGCAGCAGCAACAACAACAAAATCACAAAATAAATACTAAAAGAGATTTATCTTCATTTTTCAAAAATAAATGATGGTTCATTGATGATTACATTTTCACCCAATTTTGCCCCTTATAAAGTTCTTATTTACTAAGTTAGTGCACTTGTTTACCAAGGAGACAACAGTGTCAGACTCAGAGCCTGAATAAAAACAAGGTTAATATAATGTTTAATGTTTAATGTTAATGCTATTTCCAGTCAAGCTGTAATGTTAAAATATGCACACAAAAAACGTGTCAAAATATTTAATTTGTTATGTGTATACAGAATGACATACATATGATATTAACCTTTTTTTTTTCTTTTTTTTTTTTGTATTCCAAAAATGTTAAAAATCTGATTTCCCTCACAGAATGCCTAGAATGCATCATCACATTTGTTCACCTCCGGAACACACCTCTGTCCATTGGTTTAACCTCAATTTTATGAAGTGACGCAAGTTTTTTTTATTTACAAAATATGAATCTCCACTCATGTCCCTTTATAAAACTGAGGTTAAAGTTAAACTGGTTAAACTGAAGTCACATGGATTACTTTAATTGTCTTATGGGTTTTGAACAACAAGGCTGAGTAATTGATGACTTAATAAACAATAAAAATAAAAATTGTGTGTGTGTGTGTGGGGGGGGGGGGGGGGGGGACTAACCCTTTAAACTTTGTTTTATGCTTTAGTATCAGCTAACATATGGAACAGTTTTTCTTTTTTTCGCTTCAGTTCATTGAGTGCATAGCTCCTCATTCCACAGTACCTTTTAACCAACAGTTACTTCTGTGTGCTGTAATGAAGGGTCGTTTCATATAAACTATGACTATGAGAATTTAAGTGCATAAACTATGGCACTTTTTTTTTTTTTTTTTGCTGTATTTCATATAAAAGACAGATTTTAAACCATTTTGCAAGTTCCAACTACTCATGAGCTAAAAGCAAACATGAAACACACAGAACCAAGCAGCACTTATGGAGTGACCATATGCAAAAGGGCCTCATTTTCTATAAGCGTTTCCTCTTGGCAAGATTCAGGTGCGGGGGAAACGTATCGCTACTCAAGGGCTTTTAACATACATAGAGAAACCATATGAAGCCACTTAAGAATGTTTTAATGCAATTGAAATTTTGTCTCTCACGTTCTCGCATTAGGTTTTCACAACAACACAAGCTCATCAGTGTGATTATGGGAAAAAAGGAAAAGGCAAAGAGCAAAAACTAGCATTTGTTTCCACTCTTTGAGTAATGACAGCGATTTCCCCCACATACTGATAGTTGCACTGCTCCAACCTGCACAGTGTGTGTTAAACATTTGCTTTATGATCTCATCCTTTCTTCTACAGACACGAAGAAACACTGGTGGGACTTCACAGGATGATTCCACCCTTTTTTTCTCTACATAGCTCAAGTTTTTTTTTTTTTTTTTTAGGTTACTGACTTTCTAAATGGTGACATAAATGGGAGTTAAGAAACAGAGCTCTGCCTTTAAAATATTATAATCTTACATCTTTTAGCTCAGGAGACACAATTGCAAAAGTATGAAAAGAACTAAAGGACTTCTAACACAACATGAATAACAATGAGCAAACTGTTCAAATATAACTCGTATGCTGCATCCCTACGAAAATACTAAAAATAATTAAAGATATATTCTAAAAAATATCTTGTTTTAAGAACAATGCATGTAGAAAAATGAGTCTTTGCCACCTTCTGTGTTTTTGACAGTTTTATTGAGAAGACAGTGAAACATGAGAGGAGAGAAAGGGAATGGGATCAGGAAATTACATGAACCAGGTTTGAACTCGGGTTGCTCGCAAAAGTGTCATCCAAGTGACAAAGGGGTCAAGGTCTGGCCAGTAGATCTGGAAGCAAAAATGTCTTTCTCTATTGATGATATTTTATAGTTATTTGACAGATATTTGACCAGTTTCTGATTTTTTGGGAGGCTCTTCAGGTGTGAAATTGACTTTTCCCTGTCTTCTGCCTTTGTGATATTAGTGATATTAATGACTTTGAAGACTGATGAGATGAATGGCAATGCTAACCGAGAGCTTTCTCCAGGTATCTTAAGGTATTGCATTCTAGCTGTAGCCTCACATCATGTTGCATGTACAGTGCTATGCATAAGTTTAGACACCCATACTAAAGTTGACTAAAAAGAGGAATAAAAAATCATCTTTTGGAAACTGAACTTAATGCCTTAATTTAAATTTTTTTGGAAAAATCCAACCTTTAAGGACACCAATTTTCTTTGTGAATGAATAATGTATCGTAAATAAATAAATGTTCTTCCTTAAAATACAGGGTGCATAAGTTTGGACACCCCTATGTTAAATTCCCATAGAGGCAGGCAGATTTTTATTTTTAAAGGCCAGTTACTTCATGGACCCAGGATACTATGCATCCTGATAAAGTTCCCTTGGCCTTTGGAATTAAAATAGCCCCACATCATCACATAGCCTTCACCATACCTAGAGATTGGCATGGTTTTATTTCAGTTAGCCTAATAGCTAGTTTGATTTGCATTGAGAGATGATCTTATGGAAAGTACTCCATGCCAATCTCTAGGTATGGTGAAGGCTATGTGATGATGTGGGGCTATTTTAATTCCAAAGGCCAAGGGAACTTTATCAGGATGCATATAGTATCCTTTTTTTTTTTTTTTTTTTTTAAATACTTAAAAATAAAAATCTGCCTGCCTCTATGGGAATTTAACATAGGGGTGTCCAGACTTATGCACCCTGTATTTTAAGGAAGAACATTTATTTATTTACGATACATTATTCATTCACAAAGAAAATTGGTGTCCTTAAAGGTTGGATTTTTCCTAATTTTTTTAATTAAGGCATTAAGTTCAATTTCCAAAAGATGATTTTTTATTCCTCTTTTTAGTCAACTTTAGCATGGGTGTCTAAACTTATGCATAGCACTGTACACATGCACTCACCACAAGAACATGTCTCTGAAAAAAAAAGACTTATATATAAATATAAAACGTTTTCACCAATTTCATGCACTTTCAAAAGATGAGGAAAGGTTATGAGTTAATGAAAATTATGAAAATGTTATATTATTATGAGTTATGAAAAACATAATATAAAGGGGTTTCTTACAAATCTGAATGTAAGTGTACAATAGAGACTGGACAGGTTTGGCATTTTGTTTCCTTGTTTTTAGAGGGGAATGTTACTGTAGGTAGCATGACATAATGGTTTACACTGTTAAAATTCTGGTCTTTTCTGAGGAGTGAACCACAAAAACTCATTTGACTCTGGTGTTGAAATTGCATTTTTCCCTGCTGTGTTGAAACGCACAGACAGATTGACCAACTGAGCTTCACAAATCATGTGGATTTTGACTCTAGCACGTCTCTGAGCAATTACTGGATAGATTTGCTTGAGAGCTTATAGATTGTTTGGCCATCATTCCCAAAGCTCCATTATGCAATGAGGGGAGAAGTGCGCTCCTGAACTTTGACACATTGAGTTGTCTCTTGCCAAGCTACATTGGTTGGATCTGTCATTACAAAACAAGGCTGAAACAAACTGTCTCTTAATTTCCTGTGGAGCACGTACTTGCCTGTGCTCTTTTAACTTTATACTGGTGTCCTTATGACCAAGGTATTTATGCCCACATTTCAGCCCATGGGTGTAGTTTTTCACATAAATGCTTTCCTTATGTACTTTTCATTGATTAAACAACAACAACAACAATAATAATAATAATAATTAAAACTAATTCAAAAGTTTAGGTCAGTAAGGTTTTTTTTTTTTTTTGTGAAAGAAATTCATATTTGTATTCAGCAATGATGCATTGAATTCATCAAAAGTGATGGTGAAGACATGTAGAGTGTTACAAATTAGTTCAAATAAATGCTGTTATTTTGAAATTTCTATTCATCAAAGAATCAAAGAAAAAGTCCTTAAACATGAAATGAACACTAACTAAACGTTACTGGTTTCCACAAAAAAAAAAAAAAAAGCAGCAACTGTTTTCAACTCTGATAATATGAAATGTTTCTTGTGCACCAAATTAGCATATTAGAATGGTTTCTGAATGATCATGTGACATTTGTAATTGTTATGGCTGTTGACAAATTTTCTTTGCCATCACAGAAATAAATTACATTTAAAAAAAAAAATCTTAAAAGAAAAAAAAATATTTCACAATATTACTGTTTTTACTGTATTATTATTATTATTAGGTTACACTTTATTTCGATCACCCAGACATTCTACTAACAACAGGTATAAGTACAGTACCTGTCAAAAGATTAGAAACATTCATATGTTTAATGTCTTATGCTTACCAAGGCTGCTGTTTTATTTTCATAAAACAAATAATAATGCAAATTATATTTCTATTTAAATATATTTTAAAAAGCAATTTACTCCTGTGATTGAAAAGCTGATTTTTTTTTTTTTTTTTTTTTTAAGCAGCCATTTCTCCAGTCTTCGGTGTCACATGATCCTTCAGATATCATTCTAATATGCTGCTTTGGTGCTCATGTAACATTTCTTATTATTATTATCATCAATGTTGAAAACAGTTAGCATTTTTGTGGAAATGGTGATTTCTGTCATCTGGTGGCTCTGAAGTTTGGAGTAATGGCTGCTGAAAATTCAGATTTGTCATCACAGGAAAAAATTGCATTTGGAAATGTATTAAAATAGAAAACAATCATTTTAAATGTTAATAATATTTCAAAATATTACTGTTTTTACAGCAAATATTACTGTTTGACAAAATAAATGCAGCCTTGATAGGCATAAGAGACTCATTTCAAAATCATAAAAAAATATATAATTTTTTGACAGGTACTGTAACTTTGCAACTACGTCAACTAATGCTACGGTCACACTAGACTTTTAACACACGAACAGTCATGGAACAGTTGTGATATGATGTCTCACTCGTCATTGGCGTCTTTTTTAAAAGTGATACGAATTCGCAGGTCAGAGTTCCCCAAACTTGAAATTTGGAACGTAGAGAAATGCAAAACTTCTTCACATGAGCTTGCGTTTCCTGTCTTCAGAATTTGTATGTATATGAATGGAAATCAACGGAACGAAAAGTGTAGTGAGGCTGTCCCTTAAAGATGCTGTATGTACGTTTTTGATTGTACTAAAGCATAAAAATACCATAATATGTTTGCGGATATTTAGGAAACATGCTGAGTTCACATACTCGTTTCTCTGAAAATCAATGCTACAGCCAGTTATTTTACTTTGAAATGTGCGTTCCGTGTCAGAGTGTCTGTTTTTGTTTTGGTCTGTGGGATATACCGCACATTGCCAATTTACCCAATAGTATTTTGCCACCACAGGTTGCCAGCTGGCAGAAAACACATATTGCAGCCATGGAAGCCAGCGAACAAACTGGGACAGAGATCGCAGATTCTACCCGACCTAAAAAGCCTCCGCACCCATCTAAAAATCTCTATGAACGGGAGCATATTAAAACTCATCATAAACCAATAAATCATCTTACGTAAGTCTCCTCGCATTTAATTGTCAATTGCGCTCGTTCCTGTTGCATGTCCTCAATTTGGAGGGGGCGGGGGAAACAACTCTCTCCAATATTTCGTACCCATTTTAAACGCTAGCTGTCAATCTCAGATACTGCACCTTTAACTCTCGTTAATTTACAACTACATGTCAACGAACTCACATTAGAATATTAGTAGACAGTTAGGTTAGGTTTAGGGTTAGAAGACATAGAAGTTGATATGTACTTGCAAAGTTACTTACAGAATGTCTAAAGTGGACAATCGAAATAAGTGAGTGAGTAAATAAATAATGCAATAAATAAAAATATACAATTTATGCAAGTGTGTCCAAAACACATGTTTTAACAAGAACAATTTTATAATAATAAAATAATAATAATAATAAGTTAATTAGCACACACTAAAATGTATATTTTATTTATGAATGATCAGCTTTAGATAAGTTAAATAATATAGTTAAATAGTACATTATAAAAAAAAAAATTAATAAAAAAAGAAATGTTACTGGAATAGCATTTGCTGAGTGGGAGGGACGCACTGTTTTGCTCTGAACATTTCCTATTTCCTTCAGCGCTCTTGATTAGCCTCCCATGCTAATGGAGAATTTCCTGTGTTAAGAAAACGCCACTCAAACAAACCGAGACAGGGCAATACTAAATTACACACAAACAGGCTAGTCACGACATGCAGCCTTGAAAGTCCAAAAAAAAAAAAAAGAAATATTAAAACAGCATGCAACGTTTCAAGCCGACATTCTTTTGGACATATGGAAACATTGTTTTTAATAACTTCAGCTGTTTGAGAAAAGCATTTTTTTATGTTTGACATGGATTAATATACATTATTTTTCTTGGTACTATATCCAATTGATTTTGAGAAGAGCAACACATGGAAATATTAGGAAAGATTTTATTCAAACAAACCCTTCAAAATCACTTGCTGCCAAGTTTCTTTTGATTCAGACCTGAGACGTAATTCTCCAGATTATATGATATTTTCTTGTCTGTTTGCTTTGCAATATGCTGCTCATTGGTTGTGTGAGCAATCACCTGACTGACATATTTGAGTAAAATATGACACCGTTTTCATTACATTTGCCATATATGATCACAGTGTGGGGATTTTCCTGCTATATTCCCAGAGAGGCTAAATTCCAGTCATGCAAGAGGCCAATCTGAGAAGCCGGAGTTAGTTGCAATTTGCTCAAAGATGTCCTTCTCTCATTTTGGTTTTCAGTCTGTCCCTTCATCTCACCCCATTTGCAGTTTCTACTTGACAGTACTTTTCTTTTTCTTTTTTTTCTCAGCTGTCCTCTCTTGACCAATACCACATGACACACATTCAAGTTAAGCAATCTCACTCTCTAAATTGGATTTGAACTTTCCTTTCATCCTTAATTCCACTTTTCTCACTTTGCTTTCCCCCTCAAGGAACGGGATCATGTCGCTGTTCCGCAAAGAGGGCCGTCTCTAATTTGATCCCAACGTACGCAGATGTTTCCATGGCAATTAATGAAACAATCCCGAAACAAATTGGTGGCGGGTGTATGATAAACAGGCAAGCTAAGGCATTCTGACTGTGCTCATAACATACGGCCAAGCTTGATAGAATCTAGCTAATTCAAGGAGGCCTGCTCTTTGTAAACGGCATTTCCACTCTTTGAAGGAAAGAGTTGTAGTCTTGTAAACTTCTTACAATCCGGCTAGGCTCTTCTAAGGCAATGCTTAGAGAGACTGGAGGCGGACAGATGTGGGAAGGGTCAAGGAAACGGAGCAAAACAAATTTACGAGGCATCGAGACTATGTGGATACTGAGGAGATTATAGCTTTGAGTTTGCCCGCAGTGATAAAGAGCTTTTCCTGAGTCATTACTGGGATGATGTGAATTTTCTGGAAGGGCGGTTCTCAAGGGGTCAAGCTTCTCGACTAATAATCAAGGTCCTTTTTGCTGGTGTTTAAGTGTTGAATTACAATAAAAAAGGGCTTTCATGGGTGCGTCATGATCCAACACACCTCTTGAGGTTTCTACATTACCACAAACAGGTGGACACCACTTTGAAACCTCAAATTTACTTGCTGAACATAATTTTTAAAACATTGAGAGTATTGACAGTATAGAGGGTAGTTCACACCAGACTGAAAATGTTGTCATCGTTTACCCTCATTTACCTCCCAACTTTCATTCATCTTTGAAACACAAATGAAGATATTTTTAAAGTCCATTATGTTCACGCTTTAAAAAGTTCATAAAGAAAACAAATTCCTATCATCTGAGCTTTTCAATCCAAATCTTCCTAAGAGACATTGCTTTATACTGTATGATGAACTGATTTAATTTAGGATTTTATTTACATATTGACATTGATCAACACATACATACAGCCCATCAGTTTCAGAATTTTTGGGTGAACTATACCTTAAAGCAGAACTTGGTAACTTTGGCTGGCTAAACAACCTGTTCTGGTGATATTGGTGACTTTCCCCGCTCCCCCCAGCGTTCCCAGGCGGAAAACCAACCTTGCAACTTGGGGACTACCGTCCCGGCAAGATAGAAATTTGAAGTCTCGTGAGAAGCGAGAACGAGAACGAGAACGAGCGCGAAACGCGAATTGCTTTACGGCAATTCGACATAAACACACACGCATGTATGATGTATTACCAGATTACCCACCTCGGTAGACATAGCTCCACACGATACAGTTGGCTTTCTCCGATCAAAACAAACGCACATGAGCAGCGGTAGAGAGGGGGAGGAGGCCGCCGCAAGTGAGTTTTTTACAACCGTGTTGTGAAATATACGCCCCACAGCTGTAGGGGGAGCTCGTGGGGAAAACATGCGACAACAAAAGGGAAAATCAGCGAAGAAGTGACTAGAGTTCGCTAGAGTTGCCGAGTTCTGCTTTAAATACTTCAACTAACACCAGATATATATATACAAAGTATGTGACTTGTTGGGATTTGATCTCATAAAGATACAAGAGCATCAGTGAGATCAGTTGAATGATGGCCCAGTGTTCAAATTCATACCAAAAGTGTTGAATACAGGTTCAGGTCTAGGCTTTGTGTGGATCAGTCAATTTCTCCCCTTAGTAAATCATTACTTTATGAACTTGTGTGTGCCCCATTCCTGAACGCTTGTTAGTAAAGGGTGTAACTAAAATGGCAAGTGAATGGCAAAAAAAACATACTTTTGATCATGTAGTGTAGTTTCTGATGACAAAAACTTGAATGTAGATTACGATCATTCAACGCATGATAAATTTGAAAGGTAGGAATTTCACTACTGCATCCAACTTCTATAAATATAAAAAAGAAACAGGACAAATATTGCATCAATAAAACTGCTACATTCCATGACCATTACATTGCCATGACCAATAAATGTGAAGAAATCTGACTTCTTTTTCCAAGAGATTATAAGGTGATTGTACCAAATATATTCTGGTTTCCATTGGTTTCTGTCCTTATATAAGTCATTGGCTCAGAAACCTAGACTATTTTGGGCAGTGTTATCCAATCAAGAACAAGTTGTCAATCAGTACCCTAATCCCCCAATCAGTATACATTAGACTAGTATAAAACAAAAATTCAATTTAGCCAATTCGATCAAAGGCTCATTTGATCAACGTACAAAGACTAAGTTAAAGTGTCATTTCGGCAATATCCTTCCATCATTAACAGTACACTGTAAAAAATTTACCGTAAAATTTACAGTAACTTACTGGCAACAATTAGCCAGTAAGTTACTGTGAATACTTTTTACAGTAAGGGTACTGTACTTCCATTTACAGTATTTTATGTATACACTGTGAAATCAAAAACAATTAAATACTGTGATTTTAGTTGTATTTACAGTAAGTTACTGGCTAATTGTTGCCAGTAAGTTACTGTGAATATGTTTTACAGTAAGGGTACTGTACTTCCATTTACAGTATTTTGTGTATTCACTGTAAAATAAAAAACAATTAAAAACTGTGATTTTAGTTGTATTTACAGTAACTTACTGGCTAATTGTTGCCAGAAAAAAATAAATACTGTGATTTCAATTGCATTTACATACAAAAAACAATTGAGCACTGTTTTTTATGTATTGTATGCAATACAGTACTATAAACAGTAGATAACAGTTAATCACTGTAAATTCAGTTTCTCACTGTACAATTTAAATACTGTATCACTGATTTAATATTAGCCATCATTAAAAGAATCACCCATATTCTAAAACATTGCAATCAGCTGCAGACAATAAGAAAATTGTTAATAGTTATTTATTTAAAAACATTTGGTAAACAGGAATGACAAAACAGGTACAACATAAAGGGATAATGGACATTGGACAACATGCCATTATACCATCCAAGTTAACGCACATTCTATGTTTGTAATGCGGCCACAACGCCCAGCGGAGTGTGTTAACTTTGGATAGTCTAATGGCGTGAAGTCTATTATCCCGCTTATTACCAGGGGTGCAAACACATGTATGGTCAAAAAAGAGAGAGGTAATCGAAGCCCTCGTCCCGCGGCAAATATCCAGATACTACATTGCCACCATCCCCAACCCACCCCTATAGGCACATATAAATGAAATTTAGAAAAACTATCTTGCACTTCTTCTTCTTGCTTTACTGCTACTTCCTGAAAACAATTTCACCTGATGATTTGAATAGCTCTTTTTGTAAAGAATTAATAATTCTAGGATGATTGGGGTAATTGTGTAGGGTAGGCCTAGTGCATCTGCATAGAAACTAATAAACAAAATACAAATATAAATACAATAAAACACAAATACACGAGAAATAAAGCAGTACTTTATGTTTTTCAGGTAAATTAACTGTATTAAGTATTAATACAGTTTATCTTTAGACAAAACGTGATTAAGCTCTTTCTCTTTTGTTGTTTGATTAACTTTGGTGACACAAACAGCTGCAGGTGTATTGGGTGCTGTCCCTTTAAGACGAATGCACGTATCTAATACCGGTAATGACACGCATCCGTTTTATTTTGACTGCGTTTACGGGGAAACTCGTTGAGACGGACACTGGCTTATTTTTTCGTGCACATGTTTGTTCAAACACAAATAGATAAGAAAGAAAAGGGAATTCGGTGTTCACGAACTTCACGTGCTGTCTGCGACTGAGTGGCTCTGTGCGCCGACAGACCATCTACATTTGGATGTTAAACATAATATATATAGCCTGATACAGCAAAGACAACGTCGGCAGTATTGACGGCAAAATAGGCTACAGAATATTTCGTTCTGTAGGCCTATTGACAGGGGCAATATTTGAAAATCGATAATTAGGCCTATTTTTTAAATTGCAATTATATATGCATTTGTCAAAACCGAGAGACTTTCAAGCATCAAAATGTAATTTATTAATATGTATTTGCGCCTTCTATTTTGTCTGAAAACTTCCAACACTCTTGCGTGTCGCGTGAAAAATAGGCGTCGGTTGCGGTTCTATTTCTAGCATGCGGTTTCGGCGCGGCTCGAGAAGTGTGTGTGTCACGCAGGCATTGTGCTCTAACACAAGCTCTAACCAGTTAACATGAGAGCCGACATAAAAACGGACACTCCACGCCACGCAGAGAGAAATGTGATGCAGTGGCAGATCCAGAGTGAGACAGAAACACTAGTGGTTCACGCTTGCGCACATACTGCTGGTTTGGCGCGCATTGTTCTGATTCGCTTATTTCCTATTTACTTGTTGGTGGACGCAATCCAGAATTACTGTTGGTTAAATTATAATCAGACCCTCTCAACCCCCATCCCCCCTCCCCTCCTTAAAAAAAAACTCTTCGGATCTGCACGATTCACACAAGTCACCCAAACTGACGTGAAAAAAGCGGGAGGCGCCGAAAAGCGCGCTGTTTGCACCCCTGAATTACACTGTTGCTAAATTTAATTTACGACTGAAGAAGATTTTACAAAACGAGGCTGTTTCATTACAAGTTTTGTAAAGTTACAGAGCAAACTGTTACTAGTTCATTCACTAGTTCCGCATGACTGGTTGCTATGACGGAACAATAATGCAAATTGATACAATACGGTCAAAAAATGTAACTACTTTAAATCCATGCAAATAACTGATTATTACCACATTCTAAAGAGCAATAAATAACACTATGGCAGTATTGAAATAAAATAAAACATTGAACATTAAAAAATAAAATATTTAACATTTGCATGAACATTTAAAACAGAAAGGAAAATAAACTTTCCCTGCCACTTGACAAAGGTCTATGACCTCTTGCATGCCCTGACCTTGGAGACCTAGAATCCTAGTTGGAGCCCTGAAATTAAAGAAGAAAACACATTAGATCAGCTGAATGGTTTTGAAAACGGTAAAACTCAACTGTTTAACTCTTGAGGAGTTGTAAAATTAGCCTATTTCCAAAAAAAGTGGAGTGTTCTTTTAACAAATACAACTTTTTATTTAAATAATGTAGGCTACTAGTAAATGGTGAAATTAACATTTAGAAAGATTAATAAATGCTGTAGAAGTGCAGTTTATTAATAGTTAATGTTAACTAATGTAGTTAACTAGAGTTTAATAAATGGAACCATATTGTAAAGTGTTACCAATTTGTTATACACCGATTCAGACGTCTCGTGAGTTCAGTGTTGGACAGGTCAGTTGTTTTAACCATTCATTAAATGTAATCGGTTCAAAGGAGTCATTAGTTCGAGAATCGGATGTGTCATTAGCGGACTATGGCACACGTTTTATTATCCCGGGAGTTTAGGACATTGCACAAGATTTTTGTCAACACAGGAAACATTTCATCACTGGATAGTTTTGTTTGTTTATTGAAAGTGTTTTTATTTCAGCTGATGCGTAACAATTTTCAGAGTACATAAGGCAACGTTTTTTTACAAGGTTTCTGCAGGTTTCAGTAAGTCAAATTTAAGACCTTTTTAAGACATTTTAAGACCATAAAGATTGAAATTTAACACCTACACGACGCATTATCCAAGTTAGATAGTTACCTCGGGATCATTAGAGTATCTATAGGGCCCTGTAAAATCCGTTTTATTTTTTCCCAAATTCCGTTTTATTTTTTCCCAAATTCCGTTTTTTCCGTTTTAATTTTTGCAAATTCCGTTTTTTCCGTTTTAATTTTTGGGAATTCATTTTTTTTTACCCTTTACTGTTATTTTAGTCGTAAAAAGAGTGTTTTTAATGTTGATGATTTAAATGTACACAAATAAAATAGGAATGACCCTAAATTTATTGAGGTAACAAACAAAATTCTCATTTAAAGAGGTGTTAAATGTAGTTTGGTTTGTTTACATTAGTGAATGTATTAGGCTAACTAACATGAACCACGAGCAATACATCTGTTACTGTATTTATTAATCTTTGTTAATCTTAGTTAACCCTAACCCTGTATTTTTATTATGTTACTTCACACAGTGCATTAAGCTAACTAATGTTAACAACTTTTCATTTAAATAATGTAGGCTACTAAATGGTGAAAATAACATTAATAAAGATTAATAAATGCTGCAGAAGTGCAGTTTATTAATAGTTAATGTTAACTGATCTAGTTAACTAGAGTTTAATAAATGGAACCTTATTGTAAAGTGTTACCGATTTTGTTATACACCGAACCGATTCAGTGTTGGACAGATCAGTTGTTTTAACCATTCATTAAAGTGAATCGATTCAAAGGAGTCATTAGCTCGTGAATCGGACGTATCATTAGCAGACTTGTACGCGTTGTGTGATTATCCCGGCAGTTAGGACATCGCACAAGATTTGTCAACACAGAAAACATTTCATCATTGGATAGGTTTTGTTTAGTTTATTGAAAGTGTTTTTTATGTCAGCTGAATGGGCGGAACGCTTTTCAGAGAAGAAGGCAAGGTAAAAAAGTTTTTTTTGCACAATTCACACCCAGCGGTAGCCTAATTCAGGAAAAAAATATGCGAATGCTCCATGTGAAACTTCGTTCTTCCGATCTTTTACCATTGTGTCAATTCTCAATTGATTTAGATTAATAAGCGCGAGGGAGTGAGAGAGAGCAAGACAGTTTGAAGACGCGCGCGCGACCGGGCCTATCTCTCTGCTCGTTCTTTCAGTAATATGCGATTTTCCTCAGACATACGTTTTTCTCCCACACAAAAACAGAATTGTATTCCAAATATGTAAAATTCCGCGAAATTCCGCGTTGACACTAGATTCCGCGTTAATTTGCCAATTCCGCGATTCCGTCCGCGATTCCGTGATCGCGGAAATTATAGGGCCCTATATCTATCTTTCTATCTATCTAGGACTATCTGATTGTGTGTGTGAGAGAGAGGGAGAGGTAGATATTTTTTTAATAGAAAATTGTACTTTTGCATATTATACTGTAAAAACACAATTATTGTTGATTTTAGTTGATCATAACTAGAGAGGAAATGATGAGATGATTAAAGTGACCAAAATTATCACGGTTATCACAGAATCCTTTTCAAAAAGTACTAATACTACAGAATGAAGTCAATTCAACAAGTTGTATGTTGAAAAACAGCAAAGAACAAATTGATTAGCATCAATTAGGGCTGCACAATATGAGGAAAAGCTGCGATGTGCGATAACATTGTTTAATATTGCGATGACGATATGATTTGCGATAAATATTCAAATGTGTATGTTAGCTATACTGTTCCCATGTCTTAGTGCTTTAATAGGTTCTTTGCGTGATAGGTCAAACGTTTATTACCTGCCTGGTTCAGATTACACGATTTTAGCGCGATCCGTTTGATGTAGGGTGTTGTGGGGATTCGTAAAAACAACGGGAGTCGGGACGCAAGATTCGATCGTTTCATCCCGTATACTGTGTCATAGTGGACGACAACCGACGCCAAGTCTGCGATGCTTCACGACATCACGACTAGCATGTTTAATTTTTTAACGGTCCTCCACGACGGGTTCCGTCAAGAGTGAGTGAGTATGAGCGAGAGTGTGTGTGCGCCAGTGAGCGAGACGAGTGTGTGTGTGTGTGTGTGTGCGAGTGCGTGCATGTGTGTGTGTGTGTGTGTGTGCGAGTGAGCATGTGTGCGCGAGTGAGTGAGTGAGTGAGTGAGCGAGGACAGTGAGTGTGTGTGTGTGCGAGTGAGCGTGTGTGTGTGCGAGCGAGTGAGTGAGGGTCAGTGAGTGAGTGTGTGTGTGTGTGCGCGAGTGAATGTGTGCGTGCGAGTGAATGTGTGCATGTGACGGCACGCGATGACTGGTCGGAAAGCAACGTGTAGTCTGACATGTTTCTTGTCCACGACACGACAAGATTTTAGGAGTCAAAATCGTGTAATCTGACACCGTGACTATCGTAACAGACACAAAAATCTTGTAATCTGAACCAGGCATTATTCATCGTGTCAGGCTGTCTGTTGCGATGTGTTCATCGCGCGAGTTCATATCGCGATGACGATGAAAATTCGATGTATCGTTCAGCCCTAGCATCAATATGCACTTTTTGTTTACGTAAACATTAAAATCATTTGCACATGAAACCGAAAATTTGCTCATCTCTTTGCGGTGTGTTTCGGAGCGCGCGCGCCACCTTGGGAACAGCATCTCATGAGCATATTTTTGTGCTATTAATAGCTCTTTTTATTATTAAACGTGTCCCGCAATTTAGCAACAGTAGCTAGCCTGCATTTTACAACAATCACTGAATGCTGAATCTGATTCTGTCGTTACGTTTGAGTTTTAGGGAAAAATGAGAGCGTAGCCTACTGCTGTGAAGGGAATGCAGCTATAGTTTTTAATGGTTTTACCTCAATATATTATTATTATATTATATTATAAAATATATTATTATTATAATCTTTGGAAGCCAAAATCTAAAATAAAATCAGACTAATCACAAATCTGAAGTGTAACCAGGCTACGTTTGAATGTTTAGTTCTGTCCTCCGTCATCACTCATTAGGGCTGTCATGTTGTGCGCGCTGTGGAGCTCTCTCTCTCTCTTGGACTGCGAATAGAAAAAATGCATCACAGACAAATGGTTTAATATTATGGTAGCCTATATAGAAATGGCTGGCGAGATAAAACGTCTTTAGCGCTACGGTCAAGGAGAAGTAGGCAACCAGACGAACCGGAAGTAGGCAACCAGAGTCGTCGTCATGGCAGCGCGCATTGTTTAGACTGAGCAGAATAAGGTGGATAGCAATAATAACATTACGTGTATTTTTCCAAGTACTGACAGCAGAACCGATTTTCATGATCATTTAATACCGGCTTTCGGTACCCATCCCTACCCAGCCCTATATGTTAATGGAATATTTTTATGAATGAAGGCGTGTATCACTGATATTAGTAATATAGCTACTGATGTCTCTATGAAAATGTTTAAGAATCGATATCAGTTTTGTAAGAATGAGAATCGATTCAAATCAAAAAATCTATATTTTTTTACCCAGCCCTAATAAATAACAGTTTATGTTTTACTTGCATATATGATTTAGTCAATCAAGAGCAATCAACAAGTCTCTCTCTCTCTCAGTTAACGTTGATAAGCTACATTATGTCTTGTTTGACTTTCTTTGCCATTTACATCACACTGAACTACAAACTTTCCAATGACGTCTGGTTAAAGGGATGCGCTCGACCAGCTCACGCGTTTTCTAAACACAAACACTGTTTACACGCCTGGTATCGGTTGTTGGTATCGGAGTACAAAAATCATTTTTACGAGTACATTGAGCTCAGTATCGGCCCGATATCGATACCGGTATCGGTGCATCCCTATATTATTATTATCAAATTATTATTAATTATATTATACCCACATATACCTATATTATTAATTATATTATAATTATTATTAAAGCTATTATCAGAACCTCACCTGTATCTAGTCAGTTAGCAAATAGAACTCCGTGAAGTCCCTGATGAAGGATATTACAAAGGGGTTCATGTATGAAGTCTTCCGCTTCACCACTCTCCCTGTCGTCTTGCTCATCTGCTCCTTGGCAGTGCACTTGTTGGAGTCAGGATTGATCCTGACTAAAAACCTATGAACATGAGTATAGGAGTTAGGGGATGGGACAATATGTACACATTAATGAATAACTGTAAGTGCAGTGAGCAATGTAGAATCATACATAAAGGCCAGCAGACAGAGGCATTTCACATCCCAACAGGAGTTAGTCAAGGCTGTCTACTTTCTCGATTAACGTTACCATTCCTCTTCGAAGGCCGACTAGATCATGCGGCCGACTAAGTTAACGTTAGATCATGCGGCAAGCCACTGACAACAGGCGCAATGGGATCCAAAGGACCCCATTTACACAACTGGACGACCTAGACTTTGTAGATTATATACATATATAGTACGTCAGTGATGGTAAATTTACTTACTGATTTTCTGGAAGTCCCGATAAGCAGTTGGTGAAGGATCCGCGATTCCAAGATGGAAACTCCAGCAGAGGCCACGGGTGGGAAAAATACATAACGTTAAAGGCTGTGAAAACGTCTCCGTCGGAGCTCTCACGGAAACGTTTTCGTTGAATTCCTCTCACGCAAAAAGTGAAAGATATCAACACAAAGACGAAAACAAAATAAATACAACACAAGACAAAGCCGTGTATAAAGAAACGTAAATTTGAGTAGTCTGTAACGGCTGTGAAAACGTCTCCGTCGGTCGGGGAGCTCTCACGGAAACGTTTTCGCTGAATTCCTCTCAGGCAAAAAGTGAAAGAAATCAACACAAAGACGAAAACAAAATAAATACAACCACAAGACAAAGCCGTGTGTAAATAAACGTACATTTGAGAATTAACGGAGCTTTTCTGTCACTGACGACGAGTCAGAAATTCAAGTGCTGCTTCTTTCGCGCTTTTTTCCCACAGATTCTAGAACTTTCTAGACTGGGTAAACCCCGCCCACTCTGCCGGCGCCTTATTTCGCCCTGCAGCTCAGAAACAGCTCTGCATGTTTATCTCTCCTGCTTCCGAAGAAAAAATATATAACACTGATTTTTGTAAAATAAAAATCCCATGGGACGTATTTATGAGTTAACCAGACAGCCCCAATTTTTGCCTACCCAAAATAAAAGTCATTCTGAGACACATAACCTTAGAAAGCTTGAGAGTTTTGGCTCAAGTTTAAAACTCAAAATTAATCAGATGTTTTTAATATTGAGATATATAAGCTCAAAAATAAAAACAACAAATATTAAGAATATATTTATTAAATGTATAAAAAACATGAATATTTTAATATTAATAACATAATTATTTGAATATACTATTGCAACTTATAACCAATGGTCATGCTTCATTTCAAATCTGAGGATGATATCTCAAAAAATTATGCGTTTATGAAGCCTATATTGTTAGACCATGTCAAGGGAGACTTTGGGTATGACTTTGGGGAGACTAACGCTTATCAAATATTTTATTTCCCTGTTAACACCCATTTACACCCAAACACCCATTTACAGTCACAAAACAAACAAACAAAAAATATTCTTGGAATCTTATGTGAATTCTTAAAAAAAAGATATTGTATGGAATAGAAAGCTCCTGCAGCAGGTGCAGAGTACAAGTTACATGACATATTTTAATTTATTAAAACACTTTTACTTAAAGCTCACCATCGAGTATTTATATCATATTCCGGTAATGAATTCTGAACAACAATAATCTGGGGCCGTCCATGTGAAAGGGGTACAAAGAAAGATATGATAAAAAAAGGAAAATACAGTAGCTTACTTTAATATTTACAGTACTATAGTGGCTAAATTGTGTTTTTTTTACAGTAATGATTTGACTACTGTGATTTCAACTGTAATGTTTGGACTACTGTGATTTTTACGGTCTTACTGTAAACTTTACAATATTCTACTGTAAAATATTATACAGTACTGTTACTGTGAAATCTACAGTAAATAACTGTAGATTTCACAGCCATTTTTTACAGTGTAGCTATTGACTGTTAGTTGACAAGCCAAGCATACCGCTTCTAAGTTTGTTTGGGCATGAAAGCAGAGAGGTGAACTCTTTAGAGGGCCACTGGCCGTCAACACCTCAAGCTGTGCCAGTCTTCACCCCAGCCCTCTGGACTACTACCACAGCCAGCTACGGCATGTTCTCACGCACAGACTATAATGACCACCTGCCAAGTCTGTCAGCTCTGACACTGGCTGCTGCGGTTCCTATTGACAACCCTAAAACATGCACACACAGAACAAGAAAACACTCAGATGCATGAGAACACAATTACAAATATGTGCTGTTTCTACATATGGTGAAAACTGCAAAATGCCCTTTATATGCAGTCATAGAGGATATCCCTTCAAACTCTCCCATTCGAGAAATACTGCCCTGCCCCTTATCAGGGCTTTTCACTTCACTGTTTCCTTCAAAGGGAGTATCCATCGTCCTCCAAATAGGGAGCAAAGAGTGCTGACAGAAGCTTTCCATTTGACATATACTGCAGTGTTTGCTGCTTCCTGCACACAGAACAATATCTGATAACATTTGTATAAATTCCCTTCACTAGACAAATTTTGTAATTTGGAATACAGCAACATCAAACTCCGTCAGTTGTGCAGACTGACAATTAAAGGCTGGGACACACCAAGCCAGTTTTTCAGTGTGTTCCACCGTTGGCTCTAGTCGGATGCCATCTGGGTTTTTTGGGCTGATTAAGCATGTTGACGTTGGGCCGCCGGTGAGAGAGAGAATTCTAATTAGCTGGAATGAAGAACTTGATCAGCGTGATTAATATTTCAAAATGGTAAGCAAGTGCTGCTTTGTTTAAGGTTTGTATATCTGCAGTCCTAGTTTTGGTTTCCCTCGGATTCTGATATGGGCAGATATTTACTTACACACAGGCACAGAACGCACATGCTAGCTGACAGTCGCATTTAGTCCTTTTGGTGTGTTTAAGAGCTTTTTGGCCGAGACAAAGCCGATGAGAGGCGACAACACAGTCAGCTTCTGTCGCCGCTAGCCCGACCAACAGGTAGAGACATGAAAAGTAAAGACCCAGGCAGACCCGAGGAGATGAAGACCCGGGGTGACACAGAAGGCCTGAGGGTCAAGGCAGACTTAGGCTTTGCAGACCAGGCAGAGTCAGTGGGACTGAGGACAATGGCGGAACCAGAGGGAAGGAGGAGCCCGGCAGGGCCAGAGGGGTGGAGGGTCGAGGCGAAGCTGGAGATCCGGAGGTCTGAAGCAGAGCCAGGTTGATGATTGACCAAGGTGGAGCCAGAGAGACAAGAGAGCCCGGCAGAGCCTGAGGAATGACAGACCACGTGAGGGAGTGTGTACCCAAGTTAGAGCCGATGATTTGGAGGGCCGAGGTGGAATCCAGGGCTCGGAAGCTTGAGGTGGAGCTAAGGGATCCTCAAACCAAGGCAAAGCTGATGGACGGGAGGCCCAAGGCGCATCCAAGCACCTTCGTGGCTCTGAGTCTTCGGTGGGCTTTTGAATATGGTCTGTTGTGGGCATGAATGAAGGCTGGCTGGGCTCCGGACCCATGGTGGAATTGGGGCTGGTGATGTCCTCCTCTGCGGGGCAGACTGTGAATGGAAAACCACACTGCGTCAGTACCCACTCCACATATGCAGTAAAGCTCCCTCGAGGACCTGTGGTTGGTGTTGTAGAACAGAGTGAGTGGTCGGAATAATGGGTAAGGCACGCCAGATCTAAGAAATCCCTTATGTGGTCCTTGAGGGAACAATCTCCCTACTTGAGCAGAAGGAGGCGAACTGCAAGTATATACATTTTTATTTTATTTTTTATTCTCTCTTGTGGTTCTGTGTTTATGCACCATTCTATAGGCCTGAATGCATGCTTGGGATGTTGGAGAAAATATTAAAACATACACAAATGAAAATGATAACAATACAATAAACTATAACTATGTAAAAAAAGCAGTCATCTTAAGGTAGCTAAAAGTTAAGTCAAGGTTAAATGTCAAAATAAACCCAATATCATACACTAGAGTTGCGTGGGGTGGGGGGTAAATTAAGCGCGATCTGCTGTGACATTACAATTCTGTTGCATTGTGGTCTATGGATCTGCCTGAAGTATATTGAGCATACTCACTCCCTCTATCAAGGGGTTGAGGGTCTGTCCAAATAAACTTCCCTCGCCCACTTGACGAAGTTGAATGCAGTTCAAAACAATGGAGAAGTTCGCGAGTGTATGTCTACAAGTGGAGTTATACTCACAGCTCGAGTATAACCACTCCATAAAATTTGAAATCTCAATAAAGACCCAGAGAGAAAAAGTAGACCGAGAGAGGGAGAGACAGAGGAGGGGGGTGCACCTGTGCATTGTAATCAATCAAAATAAGAGACTGTAAATGAGCTTTTATTGCTTAATCCAGTTAAGCCCTTAACAAGTTCAGATGAGCCTCTCGCTAATGAGTCACTCCACTTCCACAGCACATTTATTACCCCTCTTGCTACTGCACTCAGAGACAGCAATGGACATTAACAACCACATACCCGTTGCCATTGAATATTGTGTGAGAGCAGAGATATGTTTTATTATGAGCTCTGTCGCGTTCTCTTTTTGGCAGTAAACTCTCCTCTGTTCGCGTTTTTTTTAAACGGGTGATTCCCCCAAGAGTTGTACCTGCCTCATGTCGACCTTTCTCGCTCGTTGTGACAACTATGCCACTCCTACACCATACACACATCAAAGTAGCCGAAGAAACCTTTCTCTTTTTACGGATATGACGAGACATGTGAGTGACGTATGTACGTAATTTCCTGTGAAAACCTAGCCTGACTACGTCAGACTTCTTACTTCCGCTCAATTTCATTTCGCTCCTGTAGTCAGTCTGAGACAGCGTAATAGCTTTCTGTTTGCCTCCGGCCTGAAAACAGCCGGGCCAATCAACGAACAGAGGGCGGGCTGAGAGCGGTGACGTAGACACTGATTGTACCGTGGATGCGTAGATTTTTACTTCACATAATCTGCAAAAGTCGCGCACAGCCATGTTCACTCCGGTATTTCGCTCGGTGGTTTTGTTTTCGCATCATACATGTGTTTACAGTGGAAGTTAGATGCGGCTGAGCATGCGCATAACACACGCCATAACCAAACGTTATGTGATTGGCTTACGGGTAACCAATGATTTTAAACTTCAGACAAGCGCCCCCCGCGAGAGAGAAAACACTTCTCTATTATGCCATTCCAGACTCTGTCTACGAAGCAAAGCGAAGTAGCAGAGTTTGGTATTACCAGGCTAGTGAAAACCATCCTGCCCAGTATAAATTTTGTTAATTTTGAACAACAAAAACTTACATTGTGTACCTTTAGTTTAACATTATATCAACATTAAAATAATAATAACCATGAAATGACAAAAACATGACAAAATGACTAAAACTTGACTAAAATTAAAATGAAAACAGAACAAATAAAAATATCTAATTCAAAATAGATTATATATATATATATATATATATATATATATATATATATATATATATATATATAGTAGCCTATGTCAGGGATACTAAAATAACACTGACACAAACAGACAGAATTTAATTAAGAAAAATGTTGAATCTTATGACTGCAGGTCTGAACAATATATCTCTGAGCAATAAGCAAAAAGGCTTCAGTAGAAGTCTAAAATAACTATAAAGCGCTAGATCTTTTGAGGATAGCTGAGTGTTTACCTGTTTATATAGCCTCAGCCCAAATTCATTTAGAATGGCATGAAGCTTGTGGCTAAGTGATCATTTTGAAATCTAATAAAGCAATAAAGTCACATCAGGGTTTACAGAAGAATTTCTCTGAAGGTAATGAGCTCCGACATACTTTCAGATGCTCAGATGGAGATATAATACACTTCAGGTCATCTCAGTTTAGTCTAGTCTGCTAGACCTTTAGCTGCATTAGATCACTTTGATATTTTTAAATTTCTACATGTCAATAAAAACTCTTACTGAATGTCTTAGATTGTCAATTTTGCCAAGTAGCCTACTTCATTTCTTAAAGGTCCCAAGAGAACAACAAAACCAATAAAGCCTCACTTAACTGAAGAAAGAATAATGCTGCCAACTCTGTGGGGAAGCAGAGGAAATACAGTTTGTCCATGTGACCGGAACTAATTGTGAACCTTGTTTTCAATATTGGACTCCACCCGAAAATAGAATCTTCTAATTTTGTTGACAATATCATTAAGTTAATACAGTCTGAGAGGATACATTCTTGTCCGATACACATTTATCTGTTGTGTTCTTAAATATTACATTTAAAGTTAATATATGTCATATGCAGGGTTTGAAATTAACACCCGCCAACCCGCCAAATGAGGGTAAAAATCAACTGTGGTGGGTAACGCTGTCAAATCATTAACCAATTTGGCGTTACTTTGCTGGGGAAGTTTGTGTAAACCAAATCTGCGCAGATTTAACACAAATACTCCACTCATGAGTCATCATTATATTAAATACAGCGTATTGCACAGAATCTGCGCATATCTGGCTTACTTGAACACACACATCAATACACAACAAATAACGGCGCACTTGTGCATTTGCATTGAAGCAATAGCGAATATCAAAAAACACATAATAATGTGGCGATACTTCCCGCAGACCAGAGTTCACACGCAAAGACTGAGCTGAAAAACAACACTACCTTACTGATACAGCTGAAGATGAGAGCTCTGTCTGTCTGAGGACATTTGAGCATTTGGTTAACCGAAAAGACATTGTTATTTTCCAACATCCTACAATTTTAGCAGACCCTGGTTTATCCTGAGACCACAGATTTGTTTTGTTCCACGTGACGTTTGATGTTCTTTGTACTGTATTGATCTGTCCACCTAAAATAACATTTTAGGGAAAAGGATGAGGGTGAAAAAGGAAGTGAGGAGATGGTTGGATGACAGGATTTTGTTTGAATAGGAAATGAATGTATGAAATTCAAATTCGATATAAAAAGATAATAATAATATATATATATATATATATATATATATATATATATATATATATATATATATATTAGGGCTGTCAAAAGATTAATCGCGATTTGTGACAAAATAAAAGTTTGTGTTTACATAATATATGTGTGTGTACTGTGTATAATTATTTTGTATATATCAATACACACACATGCTTGTATATATTTAAGAAAAATGTGTAATTTATATATAAAAAAATTATATTTATATATAATATAAATTATATATAAATATATACAGTATATGTATGCAAATATTTCTTAAATATATACATGCATGTGTGTATATTGATATATACAAAATAATTATACACAGTACACACACATATATTATGTAAACACAAACTTTTATTTTGGATGCTATTAATCGCGATTAATCTTTTGACAGCCCTAATATATATATATATATATATATATATATATGTGTGTGTGTGTGTGTGTGTGTGTGTGTGTGTGTGTGTGTGTGTGTGACGTAGTTAATCTGGTTGATTTATTTTTTATTTTTTTATTTATTTTGGCTAGTAGAAGTTATGAATGGCCGGCAACTTAAAAATGTTGTAGCCAAATCGGCCTGTGAGTGAAAAAGTTAATTTCAAACCCTGGTTTATATGTGTACTAAATTGCAACATCAATTTTAAACAAATACATTACTTGCAGTGCACTTTAACCATAATTCAAAGGCAATAGAAGTAATTATGAAATTACATACAAAGATGTACTTAAGTGGCTAAAAAAAACACACTTTCAACTGACTGAAATTTAAACTACTGTATAATACATTTTCATTTAATTGCAATTAACATGCAATTAGGTTGAACATTACATTGAATTCTAAAGTATATTATTCCAATAATAAGCTTTTTTTTTTTTAAGTTGGCTGAACTGTACTTCTTTTTCACAGTGGTTTGCAACTGAGAAAACACACTTGTGCATTGAGTGTTTGCGAATAAAATAAGATAATGTCAGGCAGAAAGAGGGAGAGGAGGAAAGAGACAGAAGAGGGAAGGAAGTACTTGATGACATAGACCTTGGTGAATACTTGGTCCAGATTTTCGCAGCTGAATGGCATGCCAGGCATTTGTCTTGATTGTTCTTCCTGGTTGCGGCCGGGTTGGCGTGAGTCGCAGGCCAGATAAGCATCTATTATTTTTAGTGCTGAACAACGGCCCTGAGGGAGCTGGTATCCTGTTCATATCGGCAAACACTGCAAAAGAACACAGTAGAATGTGATAATAGAAGATACTCAACATCAGGTTGGATGTCGTATCAGTGGGATGACTAAAAACATGAAATACTTTGCAGCTCATCTTTAAAAAAAAAAATGGAATAATGGATTTGGATTAAAAATGGATTTGTGTTTTTTTTTTTTTTTAAATATAGGTAATTAAAATGAGCTAATGCAACATAATTCATGAACATATTCCAACTTATTATGGAGAGACAACCCCCCCCCCCCCCCCCCCCACCGGTAATTTAATTATTATAGTTTATATAATAATTTTGTTATTATAAAATATAATAATTTATTAAATAAATTGTAATGTAATGTAATTTATTGGGTGGCAAATTTCAAATTACCTCTAATTAAAGGCAGGCACTGACTTAAAAAGAAAGAAATCCCCAATAAGTAGACATGCACTATCATCCATCAGTTTGACTCCAACTAAGTGGAGCACAGCATGATTGACAGAGCCTTAGCCTTGTAACTGAATTCTTGGCATATGACAACATTTCTGAGTTTCTTTGAACACCAGGACAAGGCAGTAAAGATTGGTATGAACAGATATTGCTCAGTCTGAACAGGCCTGTCTGGTTGCAGTGACTACTGTCAGGGTGAGAAGGTGACCAAGACAAGACAAGACATGACCAAGGCATTGCCAACCCTGGATACATTGGATACATGTGTCTCTGTAATATAAAGTAATTTATTACATTTTATTACTTCAACACAAACAATTTTTTTTTTTTTTTTTTTTTGTGTAATCTTCACTTGGCAACAGTTAATGGATTAACAGTATCAAACTCAACAGTTAAAAGCAGTTAACATTAAGCATTTATCCTGAATTTTATATGATTTTTTTTTAAATCCTTTTACTCTTAATTGAATTAAACTAAGTGTTTGCGCTTGCAACATCAGGTTCAATTCCCAAGAGAAAACACATACTGATAAAATGTTTACTTGAAACACACTGTAAGCTGCTTTGGATACAATGATCTGCCATGTGAATCAATTCAATCATAACTTTACTTTAATGTTAATTTAATTAATTAATAATTATATTAAATAATATCATATAATATAAGGTTACACTTTAGTTTAAGGTGATGTAGTTACATTGTACTTACTCAAATAAGTACTGAGTAATATTAATTACTATTACTATAACTACATGTACTTACTATAGAGTTACGGTTAGGGTTTGGTTTAGGATTAGTTACATGTAATTACAAATAATTTACTGTTTATGTACATAGTAACATGTAACTACGTCACCTTAAAAAAAAGCGTTACCAAATATAATATTAAATATACTATATTCATTCATAATTTTTTTAAAGACTTCCTTTTGGTAGTATCACTGACAGATCTTATAATCTAGCTATCCAGTTACAATTGTAATGTTGTTAACGTTGTAACAGGTTAACTTTGCATTAAAATTATATGTGTTTCCTTATTTTTGGACATATATTATTGCATGTACATAAACCAATGTCCATTTCTGATGTGTGACAGACAAGATAAAAAGTGTTTTATGTTTGCTGATTGTGTACTTGTTGGATAGAGAAACCAAGAGGGTGTGTGTGTGAATATTGGGAGTGAGGCACTCTTTAAAACTCCACCCCTCTTGGGTGAAATGTGACTGCAACGACAGCATGCTGAACACTAAAAGGCAGAGAGAGAGAGAGAGAGAGAGAGAGAGAGAGAGAGAGAGAGAGAGCGCTTTACCACTGTTGACTGTCGGCAGTGTCACAGCTCCTTTGAGCTTTTGGCAGTAGAAGCACCTCCACTCGCTCGCTCCACACACGCGGTGGTAACACGCTGACTGAACCTCCTCCACTTCAGCTCAAACTCCACTTCAGCTCAAACTCCACTTCAGCGGACTACTTCAACAGGACGGCGGCTTATCTGCCTTTTCTCTGCTGGTTTCAAGAGCTTTTCTTAAAAGTTGAAATGTTTTTCCCCCATCTCTCTTGGACCAGTTTTAACTCAGAATAAAAGGGACTTTTCTTTCCTTCTACATCTTCAGTTCAGGCGCATATGTTTGCTTCAAATGCCACAGGACAGCTGGATATGCACAATCTTTGCAGGATGACTGAAGAATATATGAAAAGGAATTGATGCTGTTGCTCAACATTTGGAGATATGGTGGTATAAAATGCAAGATTAAATACATCATTGTCATGGTATCTCAATCACTTCTTTGAAGACCGAATTGAAGTTTTGAGCACCTAGCTATGTCTCTTTGCTGCTGCTTGTTTCTGATATCCAGTTTGAAAAATCGCGTACCTTGATCTCTGAATACTGAAACATGGAATCCCAGACAAACAGCACTCCACTAACCACTGCGACGCCAACACCTGAACCTGAGTGGATATCATTAGAGATGTTCATCATGGTCATGATGATCATCATCATCACGTTTATCATCGTGGGTAACCTTCTGGTCATCATCGCCATAGCACGTACCTCCCAGCTTCAGAACACAACGAATATCTTCATCATGTCGTTGGCATGTGCTGACCTCATAATGGGGGTGCTGGTGGTGCCACTGGCTGCCAGGATTGCTGTAACAGGGTTCTGGAAACTTAGTAAGACTTTGTGCAATTTATGGACATCGGTTGATGTTTTATGTGTCACCGCCAGTATAGAGACCCTTTGCATCATTGCGGTGGATCGGTATATTGCGATCATGCGGCCATTGCGGTATAAAGTGCTCCTGAATAAGTGCAGGGCTCGAATTATCGTTTGTGTTGTGTGGATGGTCTCAGCTCTTATCTCCTTCGTCCCCATTATGAACAACTGGCATGTTGTGACCAATTCAACAATAAAAATGGAACATGTCACAAACAGCTGTGATTTTAATACAAACATGCCCTTTGCTATAATTTCATCAGTGGTTTCATTCTACATCCCACTACTCATCATGATTTTTGTCTATGCTCGTGTCTTTCTCATTGCCACAAGACAGGTACAGCTAATTGGCAAGAACCGTCTGAGGTTCCAAAACGAGTGCATGGGAAATCAGGTACAGACGGCGATCCATGGCAACAACAACTTGCCTTCAATGTTTAATAACGTCGGAGGGATGACAACAAGGCGGAAAAGTTCTCGCAGACGACCGTCGAAATTAACCGTATTGAAGGAGCACAAGGCCCTCAAGACGCTGGGCATCATCATGGGCATCTTCACACTGTGCTGGCTGCCTTTCTTCGTGGCGAACATCTTCAATGTCTTTAATCGAGAACTGCTGAACCCAAGTGTTTTTCGATACTTAAACTGGTTAGGCTACATCAACTCCAGCCTCAATCCCATAATCTACTGCCGAAGCCCAGAGTTTCGTGCAGCCTTCAAGAATCTTCTTGGCTGCCCCTGGATATCCTCGCTGAGAATCAACTTCCTTTACAAGGAGCTTCGGACTCGATGCCCTTGCTTCCTTGGTTCTGCAGAGCCAGGAATGCCTGGATCGTTCGAGAAGCCCCCCACATCCCAAGGGACACTGCCTGGGGAAGGGAGCAGCCAGAGCAGCTACAGGAGCGAGGAGCCGTCGCCGGGACCACCGCACTCCAACGGCAGCACGTTCTTCAGTGATTTATCCGAACCGGAGACAGAGTTGTGAGTCTCGTTTTCTTCTTACTTCTGTGCTGTCAGGTGTATACGTGAAGAATATCTGTAGATAAAGAGTTTTACACTTTCCTTTATACTTATAGATTTATTTTAGTGTTCACAATGTGTCTGATCAATTTTCCAAGAAGTTCAGAAGAGCATGTACTTCTTGATTACGTATGTCAGTTTTAGGTCTGTATTGACAAATGACTGAAATCAATTTCCCTGAATCAGTGTCAGTAGGGTCAGACTGCTCAATATCACGTCCAGTGAATTTTAAACCTGCTGTAATCAGGTGACCTAAAGTTGCGAATGCGCTTGTGGTGACTTTTCTCAGGGGGGGATACAGCCCTGTGAGAAGTGCGTCAAGGTTGAGCAGGGCAATGTTGAAGTTGTCTTGGGTTACAGAGCGATTGGATGTGTACAACATTTCACGCAAAAATAAATGACTTGTTATGGTACTACTTACGGTGGAATGTAAAACAGCCAGGTGAAGTTTTTATAGGGGAAGAAATACAACGTTTAAGCTAATAATTACTTGCGTTTATAGCTGAAATACACAGAAACAAGAGGGCCAGTTAAACCTAATGAAGATGAAGGTTCCTCTCGGGAGCTACAGCACTTAAGCAAAACTGCCATGAAGGAAGAATTTTTGTTCTGGTTTGAACATTTGTTGTTTGAGCATTATCTGTAAAAGAACGCATGTCAGCAGAAAGGTATGAGTAATGGAACAGGACACAAGCTCTGATATGAAAGAGAAACCATGTGCTCTAAATCTAGCTCTTTCTCTTAAATGCCCAAGAGAACTGACCATCTAAAAAGAGCCAGACTTGCCCTTTTGTTTATTTTGGTTGGACTTTAAATTATTGATAATGATTAAGTAACTTCTTTATATAAAAACAGTCTCTTTACTTGTACAAATATGAAAAACAGAAACTGAAAAATATGATCATGAATTCTGTCTCAAAAATAGTCACGACACTAATTTTTGTATCTTTTGAGTGTCACCTTTACAAATAGCAGCAAGAATAACAGTGCATTCCCTAGAAATCAAAAATAGAAGAAGAAAAAAAAAGACACCACGTAAAGTTTATACAAATGTTAATTTAAACCTCATCCCAACACAAAGAGACACACACTTTTTAATATCAATCTCTTATTTCATTACAGATCTAAATTTCTTCATCCAGACCAAAAAGATAATTATCAGTGTCCACAAGGATATACAAACACATATAGTTTTGTTTCATAACGCATTTGCATTTGGGACATTTTCTAGTCTGTCGGACTTACAATGTAAATAGTGATCCGATAATTGCAGGGTTTTATCCAGAAAATGTGGTAGTTACTTTAATGACTCGCTGGAAGAGGCCAATTTTAAGATGTTTTTGTGGGTTTTCATTTGTACAAACACAGAGCTTCTGCAATACAGGAAATAAATACTTATACTACATTAAATATTTCCTAACAACAAAATCAAAACATTTTAAAAACATTATTTTTGTTTTTATAAAACAGTGTCAGTGCTCTGATGTCACAGATAATAAAAAAATATACATACAGTAGGATTTTTTGATGCACTAAAATAGGAACTGGATATCAGAATTGGTTTTGCTTTGTATATAGAGGCTTTTCAGGAACTACTTTTCCTAGAATGGGGGAGACACACTTGACTATCACAGTACAGGGTTTACAGCAGCTGTTACAGGGGGCTGGGTGGGCAAGCCCTGGAGACATTTCCTAGCCACAATGAAGTGGAAACAATGCACACGCACACGCATCTCACATTCAAACACAGCCATGTGCATCAGACACCACAGGACAGAGACATCTTAGTTGTTTTGCATTTTGAGTTGAGGAGATAATAAAAAAAGAGCATAATGTCATCTTTCTCTCATCAGAAAACTAAATAACTGACCAAAAAATGGTTGGTTGGTTCAAAACAGTCCCACTGAATAGAATGCACTTTTGTTGTGCATTACATTTTTTCATTATAGCATTAAGCATTACTGCTAACTGCTTTACATATAGTTTCAAAATATAGCGTGAGAGTCTTAACTGATGAAACTGTATCTGTATACGCACATGCATCATTTTATATCACAAATGTACAGATAATTTTTCTCTTGGACAAGCAGCTAAAACCACGACAGACTCCATGTGAGTAAAAAGATTGTGGTGGAGACCAAACGGCACAGGCGGAGAGAAAGGAACAACTTAAAGTAATTCTAAGCGACTTCAATTTCCAAAAGCTGTGAGTTCACTGGTGTCAGGTAGCCCATTTCAACAAACAAATCACATTATTCAGCGTATAGCTCACCATCTTGCGAGTACATTGAGTAAAATTTGATGTGCCCTGTGATGTCTGAAGCCCTTTCACGTAAACTGTGTACTTCATTTTCCGTACACCGTGACCAGGTCTCCAGTGAGTTTTATTTAATACGGGTGCAGCTAGAAAATTCTGTCTAGCAAAATGTAATAAGACAAAATGAGCATTTTGAGTATTTTTAGAGCAGTGTACTATGAAAGTTGCCCTTGTGGACATACAGTAATTCAAATAATGACAGATGGAAGATAATGTGTTTTGTTTAACGGGAAGTCAATATGTTGCTGCTGTGCTGCTGATGGGTACATTTTGTGTTGCCGGCAGAAACACACGAATGAAGCCACAATGATTGCTTTGTGTTTCAGTGAGCGCATTGAGAAAAGGGTATGTAAATTGATTAACCCTCCGTGAGAAAGAACTTTGTAAGGACACCTTTTCTTTCTTTTTTTTTGCAAGCAAACGTGCGTCAATTGTATATTACTGCTATACAAGCTAAATATGGATTTATTGTTTCTACCTCTAAATTAACTTTTGTTTGGGTGAGAATGAGGTGGTTTCTGTAGTGTTTTTTTGGCAAGTTTTAGGGCCCCTCTGTTGCTTCTCTAACACCCCCAGGAGCTGATAAACTTTATCACTGAAACGCAACACTTCCGCCTTTGAGGAGAAGCTGTTTATGACCTAAACAGAGCAGGCGCAGCCAATGCTCGAAGAGAAGGCAAGATAGTAGGCAAACACTTATCAGAAAACCTCAAATTCTTCATGAAAATGGGCGATATATATTTTTGTGACTTTATAAAAAAAAAAAAAAAAAAAAAAAAACTATTTTTAGCTAAGACATTACATACTCATGATTAAGAGGGTTGTTATTAAATAATAATATAGCCTAATTTAAATAATAATAAAAATGACATAATAATATATGTATGCTTTTAAAATACCATTGCTAATTTATCATATGCATTTTGATATCTCTAAAAAGATTCAGTGAAAATCTTAATGACTATAAAGTAGTTTCGCGTTTCAGTGTTACAGTCCGCTGTGAACGATTGACTGATTACTTGTTGAAGGCTGTTTCATAAATATTGACAGACTTATTAAAAAGTTCTGATTAATACAGTCATCTTCTTGCGCTATGTTTATCATTCCGTGCAGAAAAAATAGTTATGCATGCAATCGGGTGATCTTTGAGGAAACCTAATACAAATGTGCACAAAGTTTACCCGACTATCACTAGTGTTGACAACATATTCAAATATTATTGCAAATGTTCATTATTTTTGCACTTGCAACTATTTTAGTTGCTATCTGGAGCTTCTGTTTGATTGTGACAGTGTTCAATGTTTTTGCATCATAGTGCTGGTTTGTGCACTATTTTGGCATATTATCTGCAAGTATCAAAGGTCAGTAAACATAGTAGTGAACGCAGACCTTACTCCTCCAATACATTTGCATACTAAAGTCAAAGACTGTTTTGAGTGGAGCACGTCCAGTTGTTCTCTGCTGATGTTTGGCCAAAAGAAACAAATTGCATTCACCTATCCATGCAAAGTGCAAGTTAGACGGACACATCAAAAGTAAAGTTTTGTTGGGAAAATAATCAAACGAGTTAGAAGACTAGACAGGGCAAAAATGATCTACACTGGAGAGCATTCCCTCTGCATTACTCCATAGGATTACAATGTTCTACTTTAAAAATGACCAGTTGCTTTTTTTCTTTTCTTTTTTTTTTTAAAATGGAACAGCTTTAAAACAGGATATTCTTTCAATATGAGCAAGCCTGGAAATTTCCATTCGCTTGAATTAAAAAATTTGCGTCATGCCGCATGACGTTCTACAAATTAGGATGTCGGTTCCATCTGATCATGACTCCACTGATTGAAAAACCATTTGCGAATCGGGCTGTTACTGTACGGCTGTCTGACACCTGTGTGCGTATTTTCCTGGAGCCTGACTTTACAAACAGGTGCTTAATCACTGAATAGGTTTATGAGGAAGAGCACAATACAGCTGACAAGCCGAGGCTGGTATAATGGCTTATCTGCTCTCATCGCCTTCATTGCTGTAACAGTGGGACACCATGTTTCCACAGATCAGAGGTTTATCGCAACCATCAGCTACTGGTATCGCTCTCTGGCTACTGTTGATCTTTACAAGAAAGGGGAGCTAAGATTGGCTCTTGATTGATAAATAACTGAATGGCACAACAGGTTTCGGTTTGAGATCTCAAATCAAGGAGCGGCAGAATAGAGGGAGTTAAAAGCCTTTCTTTTTTCTCTGTTCCATTTAAAGGGATACTTCAGCCGCAGACCCTCATGTCGTTCCAAATTCACACTAGTTTTTCCTGCCGTTGAATGCAAAAAGAGAAATTTTGAAGAAGCTATTGGTTAATCTTTTACATGCAATTACAAAGACATTTACAGGCACCCTCATAATGCTATTATAATTCAACTTTACCCCATGTAAATGCAATGGATCATGGATGTCCTTACTCTGATTATTGGAAATAATTACATTATTGGTGCGCATGTAAACATGGCCAATGAATGAAGACCAAGCAGGATCCAAAAAAAAATTCCTTAAATGCACCATAAAAGTAGTTCATACAGCTATATTCAAAGTTTTCTGAAGAAATGTAAAGCCATGAATAATTTGTGAACACAAATCAGACTGATTTGATTCTCAGGTCCAGCTCATTGTGGCGGAACATTTTATATATTATACCTTTATGGTGCTTTTGCATTGGTGAGTAATGAATAATTATTTTGAATTATAATTATATGAATTGTATTTTTGGGGGGGGATTTAACTATTCCTTTGAAGTGTATGCAATCACATAAATCAAAAGTGAAATGATCATTAATATTTGAACAATTGAATATGCCCAGATGGCCTTTAGTTTCCGAATAACACCCTCTGCACATGTGCATTGAGCCATATGTTGTACATCAGCACAAGCATGCCTTCAAATGATTGCTCTATCATTCTCTGTAAAAAAAAAAAAAAACCTGGAGCAAAAAAAAAGATTGGCAGAAAAAAGTGCAGACAGATTAAGCAATGAGGTAATTCTCTGCAACAGGATATGAACTCAATATGGAAAAGAGCTCTTTTAGCCACAATATAGAGCAAATCACCAAGATCTAGCAAATATCTGCCTGCTATGAGATTTCAGGAGAGGATCCCTTTCTGAGAACACCTGAATCTAAGCTCATAACTCTTTATCAATGGAGGCTGTAGCATCCATTCAGTTTATATTAGGGGTGTAACGATACCCTCATGTCACGATTCGATAGTACGTCACGATATTGAACTCACGATACGATATTGTTGCGACACTCCAAGACACTCACATTTTTTTACTGTTGATTAAAATAATATATTTGGTTTTACATTGAATAAATGAATAGGCTTGGACTTAGTGCTGGTAACTCAATGCACAGGACAAAGGTTAGATTAAACTGGGAAGGGTCATAGCACTTGCATATTGTTGTCCTATTGTTAGTTTAACTGCTTTATTGTTCTCATTTGTAAGTCGCTTTGTATAAAAGCGTCTGAATAAATGCAAATGACAATGGTGACACCAGAATACAAATATTCCTGATTCTGAAGCTGAAAATACAGAATTATTCAAACGAACATGCTTGCACTCTGTCACTGGCTAGACATATTTAAAATAATGTCAATGAAATTTAACTTGGCATTTGGCATTATCAGGACCCACAAATATTCCCCCATTGCATTATTATACATCATATTCAACATTATATAAAGTAGTTTAATATAGTACTGACACTAAAACTCTGTAAACTTGATACATTACACATACATTTTTATTTTGGGTAAATTATACACAATACATATTGTCACTATCCACAATGTATATTGATTTCTTAGTACATGGATGTAGGCCTATGTGTGAAAATAATAATAGTAAAGTTGAGTTTAACCTTTTTATTGTTGCCATGAGATTATTTTAGTAATAATATAATTAATATAATATAATATAATATAATATAATATAATATAATATAATATAATATAATATAATATAATATAATATAATATAATATAATATAATGCCTGGCCAAAATAAAATAAAATAAAATAAATTGAGTCAATGATTGGATCACTGTTGCAGTTAATATTATGTTTCTAGTATGTTATATGTTTGGCAACAGTTATTCTAATTCTAATTGATGGAGTGTGTGGCTTTTCATTTATTAAACAACCATGTATGAAGACATGTATGAAGACACATCATGACCATATGGATGACATCAAGATTCATCAGGCTCAAACTGTGAAAGAATGGTTGGGATGAAGCATGGAGAATCATTTTCACCTCTGAGTCCAGACCTTGAATTCATTGAAAGTCTTTGGGATGTACTGGAGGAGACTTTACAGAGTGTAATAAATTATTTCTATAAAGAGGGTTAGAAGAACTGTTCCCAAACATGTAACACACTAGAAACATAATTACCACTGTAAAATTGATCAAATCACTATAAATGCCTATTTAAATCCAAACAGTGACTTTTTTTTGACAGTTTATAATACATTAATATAATATAATATAATATAATATAATATAATATAATATAATATAATATAATATAATATAATATAATATAATATAATATAATATAATTTAGACTTGCACTTTCAGAAATGTGACTGGTATCTTTATAGTAAGATTACTTCTGCTTGCACTCTTAAAAATAAGGGTTCTTTATTGGCATCAATGGATCCATGAAAAAGTTTCTTATTAAAGATTATTCAAATGTTCTTCACACTTCCTCTTTTAAGAACTTTTCACTGAAAGGTTCATTGGGGAACCCAAGATGGCAGTTCTATGGCATCGCTAAGAAACTCCTCTTTTTGGACCTTTATTTTTTAAGAGTGTGGGGTCACGTTGGCTCCAGCAAAAACACATTTTGTAGAAACATACAGTATAATAAAACAAATCAATCAAAAGCATTAGTAGGAGTCTCTCCGTGTACACCAGTAAGAGAGATTAATTTTTATATTACAGTTTATCAGTATAGTTATTAAACTGTTAAAATGGCATTGGTGCCTCTCCTCAACAGATCAAGGGAGCATTATGCTGACAAAGGACTTTAATAATAATAATAATTCCATATTTGCACACCACTTTTCTGGATGCTACCACTCAAATTGGGAGAAACCTCCGTAACCATGCCCTACGCTGTACAGTGAAGACGAGATATAAAATAATAAGCTATGAGTATAAAATACAAGAGATATACAAATTAATATCAATAAATATAGCAATTTGACTGTACTGATTATGAGATCATCAGGATTTCATCTTAACGTCTTATCCATGGTATGTGTCTTTTAACAATAATGCCCCAGTACAATACTGATATAATAATCAAGTAAAAACTTCCCTCTGCTAAAATGTACTATGTGTTTAATAATGCACTGGCTAGTCCATAATATAGATGTCTTGATTTTAGAAAGCAAACATGCACTTTTGATTCGACACTGAACTCGATGAACTCTACTGTTAGCAGACTTAGAGATCACATTGTACAGTATATCCATTAAAGTTTACTACATGCAAAGCATCACAGGAGCTTGTTCCGAAAAGTCATCTTAAACTTTGCGTGCTGCCTATGTGAACAATCATTTGTGGAAATTGGAGGATGAAAATAGTGATATTCGAGCGAACAGCTAGAGAATATAAAAGAGAGAGATGTCACGGGGTTAAAAGGATAATAAAAAAATGATTTGCTGAGTGTCAGAGAGATGTGGTTTTGCTTGTTTTAGATGTCATGCTGAGATCAGGGTTTTCCTCATGCAGGCAAAATGGAGAGGGCTTTCAAACAGCAGGAGAATAATAACTCATGCAGCTGTGAACGTCACATTCTGTTACTGAATCTAATACACGGTCAAAACCTCAGGAATAAAAGAGCGTAAAATCAGTGTCTGAGAGTGTAGTTAGTCTACCTGGAGAGGTTTTTCTTCCCAAAGAAGAGATCTAGGTATGGCCCCGTACCCATATCAACACCTTAAGCATGCAAGGGGAGTGAGGGCAGTGGAGTGAATATTTCCCATGGTTCAGTTGCAACAAATAGAGTTATTTTTCTAGCCTCAAAAAGACTTTTGACAGCTAAAAGGAAATTCCACCAATTTTTCAAAATGTCCTCAATATGTCGCCGCGCAGATGTAGACAAGGCCACTTTGTGTTATTACAGGCACCTCACTAATCGTTGTTCATTGAACAACAGCTTTGGGAAAAAAGAAAATATTCTCATGAGATGTAAAGGAAGCTGTTGCATTAACTAAACCAGAAAGATATTCATGTTAATGGGTAATTATTAAAGATTGTATTATTGCACCTAGAACCTTCTGATCTACCTCCTGGCTTTACTACATTTAAGCACTTAAACCATTTCAAGGCTGGATAAAACAATTAGACACATGTACGTCTGTTGCCAGGGGAGGTGATCCTGTGCAGAGGATTATGGGTAATTTATTCTGCTTTACACTTATTACCTCAGTACCTGTTATCTGCCCCCAGTGTAAGGATTTATCCGGCAAGGCTTTACACATCTCTTAGTCTTGTTCTCTAGAATAAATATCAAAACATCATTTAAACTTGAGAATCAATAGACTTTTCAACCCAACTTTTCAGAAGGTTTTCAACCCAATACAAAATACCATCAGGCAGTATTGTGATACAAAACATAAGATTTATTTGTATGACCAATACAAAACACTTTGCATTAATATTTTTTTAGATTTACAGCATCAGAATTAAAAGTACGAAATCCTCCCATCCCTTATTTTCAATATAAATTATCTGAAAACAATATGTTTTACAGTATCTTACACATTTTTGCTTATGAAGCAAATCTATGTTAAGGAATGTTTAAATATTTTAACTACATATTACATATATACACATTTGAATATGTATATATTGGTTTGGGTCACATTTTGTGGTGATTCTGTCTAGAGTCTAAAGCATAGAGATCCTGTGCATGAGAGTGAAACTTAATCTCCTGTGGGACTGCAAATAAACTCACCAAAATTAGTTTAATTTGTCATTGGCTCTGAGCTTAATTCAATCTTTGGGTGGCATGATTTGCATACCCGGTTGCAGGTGATCTTTCTGTTCCTTTCTCAGCTTCGCTCCTCTCTCTCATTCTGCCAAAACAGCTGCGTAATAAAGTCAATATCTCTGCATTTCCAAATTTTTCATGAAAGGCAAGAGTAGAGTTTTCACATCAAAAGTCGAGAGGAGCAGCTGCTCCCGTCTCGCTTTGCCACATTTTATTATGGTTATGATACAGTGTGATTTTTGAGTCAGTGGCCAGCAGCTGTGCGGATTATAGCCCGTTTATGAGGTGATGACATTCACACCGAAGCCTCGTTCACACTGACCTGGATTTTATTGCTGGAGGTTGCCAAATGTCTGTATTACTGGTGGCTAATATGTTGGATGGCTAATATTAGGCATAGCTTTTGAAAATTGAACAATACTACGTGTGATTTGCTTAAAAAATCATATTTGAGCCTTATTGATGTGGCAGGAGGGTTCGTAAGACAAAAAAAAGTTGCTAAACGCTGCCACAAGGTACGATTTTAGAGCGAACATCGAGCATTTGGTCATTCACCATGCAACACATGTACCAGAAAGGTTGTTCTTGCAAAGTACACAAAACAACCTTGTTGGTACACGTTTTGATGAGTGTGCGATCGGCGTTGCATGGCGAATGACCGAGTGCTCGATGTTCGCTCTAAAATTGTACCATGGGGTTGAGCCTTATTGATGTGAAAAGAGGGTTCATAAGATTAAAAAAAGTTGGTAAGCACTGCCCTGTGGTATGATTTTAGGGTGAACATTGACGGCTCACACTCATCGAAACATGTACCGGCAAGGTTGTTTTTGTGTTTGTACTTTGCGGAGCTGAAAATCAGCGGGCGAGAACCTCGATGTTCTGCTCTGCGAGGCTTTCAGTCTGTTTTTTTAAAGTTTTGCCTGTGATGAATGTCTCAGAGGTATATAGTATAATCAAATCAGTTAAGGCTCATTCGGTTCAAAAAAGGAACTTGAGGGAAAAATGCAGAATGCCCTGTAGGATAAGCACTGGATGTCAAAGGGCAGCTCTGTGGTTCTGCTATGCTACGATGCAGTAAAAATGGAGTAATTACCATAGAAACTGGATTGACAGATGGGCCGACTGGAAATATTTGTTCAAACTGTTGTCATTCAGCTACCGATGTTGAAACAGCTTTGTGTCAGCTCTACCAAAATATGAAATAACATTTGACGGGCTTGGACTAGGATTACCGAGAACTTCTTTTAGAAATATTTGTTCAGAACAAACTTAAAGGGATAGTTCACCCCAAAATGTAAATTATGTTATCATTTACTTACCGTCGTTCCAAACCTCTATGACTTTCTCTCTTTTGGGGAAATATTTCAGTGGTTTTGGTTCATACAAAGGGTCCAAACCAACACTAAGCCCCTTTGACTTTAATCATATTAGCATATCTTTCAAAATCTTCTTCCAAAATATCTTATTTTGTAATCCACTGTACAATGCAATTCATATAGGTTTGGATCGGCATGAAGGCAGTAAATTAAAACTGAGATTTTTAGGTGAACTTTGACAGTGACTTGATAATCAAATATGTACAAATATAATTCTTAACAATATTTGCTGACTTTCAGTTATCATATGCCTCATAGGAACAAACTATCTAGCATTTGTTCAAGCCATTCGTGTAGAGTCCTGTAATAGATTAAGGGCCAGATTTATCAAAACAGGGCAAATTAGCATGAGAGCGTAATTCCAAAAAAGCGCAGATGGGGGTGGAAAATTCTGTGCGTGATCTACTGACATGCAAATTAAAAAAAATCACAGACACAGCCTGATCTTTTCCATAATGACCAACGCAATCTACCAAGAGCAGTGCAATTTAGTGTCTGGTTTAAAGGGATAGTTCACCCGAAAATGAAAATCAGCCCATGATTTACTCACCCTCAATTCATCCTAGGTGTGTATGACATTCTTCTTTCAGACGAATACAATCGGAGTTATGTCCATCAAAGTCCATCAAAGTGCATCCATCCATGATAAAAGTGCTCCACACAGCTCTGGCATGTTTATAAAGGCCTTCAGAAGTGAAGTGATGCGTTTGTGTAAAAACGTTATAGACTAAAATAACTAGCTTCCGACAGTAGGGCTGGACGATTAATCGAAAAGTAATCGAAACCGAAATTCAGAGCCTATAACCGACGTAATTTTACCAAGACGGTTATTTCGGTTATTTCCCTCTGTGTGCTAATGTACTTTCCCCTTAAAACATATTACCGCGTGTGTAGTCACGTGACTCCACCCGTGAACGCGCGTCTATTTCGCTTCAAACTCGCTTACGCGCGTCCTATTCGCTTTGGACGTGCGAATGGATTCAAAATGTTTAAGCGTAGAACTAGATGCGATAGACGCGAATTTGACGCTCTATTCGCGTTTGGTGTGAACGCAGCATAATGAACAGGCTGCAATGTCAAGATTGCAATGCTGGAATGTGTGTGTGTGTCAGAGAGAGAGAGAGAGAGAGAGAGAGAGAGAGAGAGAGAGAGAGAGAGAGAGAGAGAGAGAGAGAGAGAGAGAGAGAGAGAGAGAGAGAGAGAGAGAGAGAGAGGCATGGGCGCGATCTTAACAGTGGAAACATAAAAACATCATTCGTCATTATAACATCAACGTCAATTTGTAAATACAGGACATCATTAAAACTGCAAAGTGTTTAGCCTACTTATATTTGTGTAAAACATTGTGCTTTTGTCAAACTGTAACCTACAACTGTCACCCAACCAAAATCACAAAGCAAAAATGATCTCATCTTTTGTACATTCATCATATTGCATTGGTTTTCATGTCTTGCCATAAAACAGAGCACTAATCTTTTTATTTTTAAGTTAGGCCTACACATTCTACATTGATTAAAAAATAAAATAAAATGTGTTTTTAATGGTACTATTATTTTATACAGAAATTAACGATTTATAATTCAGATGAGAAGTTATTAAAGTTAATTTAAATTTTAAGGAAACAAATATATTGATCTGAAATATAGCTAATTAATTTTAAATTCATTCAGGTTACCAAACATATCTCAAGGCCTTTTGAATAAAGGGTGGCAGTCCTTCATTATCAACTGTTGATGTGGACTATATACTGGAGAAGTATTTGTTCTCCATTTGAGTGAGATGTTTTTATGTGGCTAATTGAGCAAAGTGCTTTCATATATTTTATTATTAGTAGTATTAGTTCAAGAATAAAATAAAGATATCGGATTGATATCGGTATCGGCAAATAGCCAAAGCTGTGGTATCGGTGAAAAAGTGGTATCGGGACATCCCTAAATCTTTCATTAGAAAAAATACGAACGTATTTACAGTATAAGCCTTGCCAGTGACATAGGATTTTTTTTTTATAAATAATCGTTCAATAATCGTAATCGAGGTAACTTGTTTGATTAATTGCGATTATGATTTTAGTCAAAATCGTCCAGCCCTATCCGACAGACAGCCTAGGCAAGTCGACTTACGGCAAAAGAGCGCAGAGGATAGATGTACGACGTAGGACGTAGAAGTAGCGTAAGTTTTGACGCCTCTCGCGGTTCAAACAAACAGAGATGGGCAACAAACTCAAGCTCCTCCGACATTTCTCTTTAAAAATTCTCGTTTTAGACTTATAATTTGTGACTGGTATTTTGTTTTGCTCTATCCTCTGCGCTTCCGTGTTCATCATTACGTTGTGCATCAAGTTCAAGGGTTACTATTTCACTGCAAACTGATGTGTACGCCGTCTGCCGGAAGCTAGTTACTTTAGTCGATAAAGTTTTAAATATGGATATTTTTCTAACACGAATGCATCGCTTCATGAACTTATTAAATATAAAGCCATTCCCTGCCATTATAAAGCTTGGAAGAGCCAGGATTCTTTTTTTTTTTACTCAGATTGTATTCATCTGAAAGAAGAATGTCATATATACCTAAGATGACTTGAGGGTGAGTAAATCATGGGATAATTTTCATTTTTGGGTGAACTATCCCTTTAAGACACCCTTTTTTGGGCGGTAAATAATATACCAATAAATTGTATATAACAGTATACCAGTAAATTGACTAGCGCAAACCTTAGTAAATCACCTTGCATGATTCATTTAAATACTCTCCCCCCATATATTTTGCGTCTGAAAGCGAAACTCCAACAAATGCATATGCAATGAAGTCAGCCGCAAAAATAACCCTGTTAATGCCTTTTCAGCACAATTTTTTCATTGCGTGTCTTTAGTAAATCCTGACAGTAGTTTTTAATGCCAAAAGAGAGTTTGTGCTGGAGCACAGTTAGTAAATCTGGCCCTTAGTAAGCAAATAAAACTTGTGAGAACATTTGTCGATTGTGAGATCAGCTCCTCAGCCATGCCAATACTGCGGTTTGACTAAGTGGCTGAAATTATATCAGTGTTCTGAACTCTAACCTCAAGGCTTAACAGCTCATTTACGATTAAACTGTGTAAACTAGATGGACAACAGGCATATTATGAAGCTGTTGGACCTACAGGACTTTTTTGGTCATCTAACTGTTTGGTACAGCTGGTATTGGAGCATAAAATCAGCCTTGGAAGAGCTCCATTTTGCTGAATGATGAGACAAAGCTACATCCATGGAAGCACATAATCGGTATACGACGTCTTATTACTCAAAATGACTGCACAAACATTTGTGTATACATTTAATGACACCAAATTTCATTGACAAAGGAGATGGATGTGTCTGTGGCAAAAAGCAAACAAACGAGAATTGGATTGCAACGAACTCAGCTGATGGAAGAGATGATTGTGCTGAACTAGGGCCAACAAGCAGAGATTGGATCATGTAGGGTTTTTTTTTATTTTTTATAAAGGCCGTATCTGGATGGAATGCTCAACAAAAGTGTCAACCGGTCCTGTCATGACTTAGTTCCCAGTGTAGCACTCACTTCCTTGATATTTGCAGAAAGCCTTTTCCTCCGATACTGGACAATGTCACTCGTCAATGCTTGTCAGCAAAACATATAGGCATTTTTCTTATGAGAAACCAAAGGGTAAAAAAATATATGTAAATGGAGGTTGTTTTTTCTTATACTTCTATATAGCATCTATGAGAAGAATTCCACGCACTGTGCATGAAAGGCTTTCCGGACATTCAAAGACGGATTTGATAAATGGGCTAAAGCTAAACAGGATACTGATATTCCACCCTCAGTACAAGCTAAACCTTTCTATTTAGCCTGATATCATGCTTTCCACTCCTGGTCTACATTTTATTACAATGGCGACCTCAATTTCCCTCAGGCACTGTGTGTGACAGACATTGTGCTAAATAAATTACTTTGATTCATCTAAAATGGAAACACTATGCCCAGTGAGTGCAGTAAATCAAGGTAAAACTCAATGGAGAGTAAGATATGACAGCGCATATGTGACTGCGTTATGTTTTATAAACTCTATTCCTTTTTATAGGTGTGGCCAGAGTGGCTATTTTTAGTATGTTTTCATTTTTAGAATGAACATTACAGCTAGAACATTATGATTTTCATGTTACCATGCTGGAGTTCATATTCAAGGATAAAAAAATGTGGAAGGACAAGAAGAGTCTTGAGTTGGATGGGGGAAAATTACTTTTTCTAAATTTAAAAAAATTGTATGATGAGATGCTGTAATGAGGGACAATGACTTGACTGTACGGTTCAATTAATTGGCATTAGTTTATGCATTGAGTACTGTGAACTAACAACATTCCCACAACTTTGCATAGGACATGCGTTTTGGAAAATGCATGAATGAACATAACCACAGTTGATAACACTTTACAATAAGTACAAAACAAAATACTAAAGTTGTCTCTATTAATATTGTTTAATGGACTTGAGCTAACATGAACGAACAATAAACCGTATTTTTATTAACTGACGTTAACAAAGATGAATAAATAATGTAACAAATGCATAGCTCATTGTTAGTGTAACTCAATGCAATAACTATTGGGACCTTAGTGTAAAGTGTTACCCACTTAAAATATTTGAATTAGTTCACCCAAAAATAAAACTATGTCATCATTTATTCAACCTTATGTTGTTCCAAACTTGTATGTGTTTCTTAATTGTTCTTAAATGACAGGTTTTTCATTTTTGGGTGAACCATCCCTTTAAATTACACTCAAATTGTATTCAAGTACATGTGCTGTAGTATGCTAGTCAGCACATCAAAATAAGTGTACCTCTTTAAAGCACGACAAAAGATTAACATAATAATTTAAACCTTTAAATTTAAACTTTTCATTTGATTTTATTACAAAAGAGCACTTTTTTAAAGTGTACTTGATCGTTCTAAGAACATACAAGTTTGCTGTTTTTAAAAACACTTAGGTTACCTTTTATTTAATTAATATTATTTTAATAAAAATTAAGATTAAGCGCACGTCTGCTTCACAAAGGGAACCTTTTCTGTTTAAAAGGACAGTTTGAAAAGTGGAAAAGTTGATGGCTGAAGAGCATAACCTTCTAATCGACTCTGCAATGGAAATGAAACTCCCACTAAGACTCTGCGGTCTGCTTTTCATTGTCACATCACATGGATATGGATGACGGCAGACAAACAGATGCTGCACATTTTCTCAGCGCATCAAAAATACCCCTTGGTCCTTTGATTCTTTATGAGGTAATCAGAAATGAATCCATAACAGAGTGAGAGAGATTAATGAGATGAATGATTTGGGTGCCACCATAAAACTATTCCGATAAGCAGACAAAGCCAACAGGATATAAATAATAGTGTGGATAATATGAATATTGAAATGCGCATTCATGTCATGACATGCATTCGATGATTCATTTGAATAATTACACTGGGAATAGTACACCCCCAATTTGAAGTTATAACATAAGAGGCCCCTTTGACCCCTACAGTGTCAGGTAACTCCCAAACCTCTCCGTTTTAATGAATAGCTTCTTAAGAAAAACAGCAGTGGAAGCATGACAGGAGGGAACGGCTCAAGCTGAGTTAGCGAGATCACAAACGAAGAAATTCAAAACGTGTTCCAGGTGGCCTTTCTGGGCATGGCAGCAAGGAGAGACGTGATTCAAATATTTTCAGGTCATCAATCATTGAAGTTCACCATGTTTAAGATCTGACATTTCACTGGACCATTTTCCCAAATAAAGCAGTGTCCAATATAGAGCTAGAAATGGCCAACATAACCATCTAACTTTACTCAGAAAAAGATATTTTAAACTAAATACACAGTTTTCAAAAAGTTGGAAAAATGTCACAAGTTTCACACTTAACAGACTTTCGCAGACTAACCTGAAAGCACTGGCCAAACTCACAACAGAAGCGAGGCTGCACTGCCACTGACCTCGGCAGCTTGGGTGAAGTGGGCTTCCGGCTGATGAGGCTAACGGTGGCAAAGGACGAGGCTATGTATTGTTTAAAGGGCCCCTATTATGGATTTTTGAAAATGACCTTTCATGTAGTGTGTAACATAGCTCTAAGTGAATGAAAACATCCTGCAAAGTTTTAAATCTGAAAGTGCACCGTATATAAAGTTAGACTCTGAGTCAATTAAATTAATTGTTCTTCAAACGAGTCATAAGCCGTTTCGTTGTGACGTCAAGACGAAACATTAGCATATTGCGCGCGCATACACCAGGGAAAACTTGAACGCCCTCAAACCTGCAGCTGATTCCTGTGGATACTGGACAGCATCATGTCGGGAAGAAGCTGTGCTCTACAATGTGAAAGATCAGTGGTTAAAATTCATCTTTTCCACGATACCACAGCAGCATAATCCTAAACATTTGCTGTGTTCCCTTTATTTTACTGACAGACGACTGCTTCTCAAATCTCGGAGTTCAATCCAGAATTCGCAAACCGCTTGCTCTTGAAAGATGGTGTTCAAAATACTTAGTTTTGAGTTTTATATTGTGTAGGTCTCCTGCTTCTGGCTAACTCACATTATTACTGTCTTACTGAAATACTTCTGCTGATCAGTTGTGGGCCACTATTACCTAAAACTGTGTATATTGATGCAGATCGTCTGTCGTTCTCACTACTTTGAGTAAAGATTAAGCATGGAGCAAGAATTGTTTCATTGTCAGTCATTCACGCTAGAGCTCAGCTAATGTACACACTTTACTGATACAGTTTCCACATGTTCACCGCAATAAATTAGAAAAATACTCTGTAAATAAATAAGTAGGCCTATAAGTAAAATAATCAGTTTGTTGATGGACATGCACTTGTTAATGCTGATGGTGAGGAATTACAGTTGCAACACCTCAAACCGAGTAGTGCATCACTGAGAAACGTCCTGCTCGAGTCGTCCTTGCGATGGAGGTTCGGGTTGAATGAATTCTTCCAATGTTTCATCATCGGTCTCGCGCTCGGATTGATATGGTAAAATAGACGTCATTGTTCGTTACTGTGTTTAGTTTACCGTGTAGGAAGCCTCAGGACATGCAGACGTTGTTATGGCAATGGACGTTTTTGTTTACGACACACGCGCTGTACGCGGTAAACCAATCACAACAGACTGCAATGTCTGGTCAACCAGAGCAGAGTAGCTCGCGGAAAGGAGGGATTTAGAGAGACTGATTTATCTGACGACTCGTTTGAGAATCAATGAAAATGTGGTGATGTGCAAATATATTATGAGGAAATTAAACAGTTTTTTGACCTTTGATGTATGTAAACCTGTCGTAAGAGTCTCCAAAACAACATTAGGAAACTTTAAAATAGCATAATAGGGGCACGTTAATATATTTTCTCAAATGTATGGACAATGCACCATGGGTATTATTCCATTTTGGAGCTCACAGTGAAACTTTAACCTTGGCTGAGTGTCCATGAAAAGCGTTATGAACACAAACACCAATAACATGGATCATGTTATGATGTCAATCAAAGCGGATGGTGCATGTCGAGGTAACAAAACAATAGTGCAACAGTCAGATGGCCAAAGTTCAATGAAAAAGTTTGATGGTAAAAGTTTGTCCTGGGCGGTTCTCTATGGAGAAAATAAATGGGGAAAAACTCACTGAAAAACACCTCACTGGAACATAACACCTCATGCATACATCTGTTTGTGTGACAGTAGCAGCAAAGAGAGTAGCATACTTACTCAACTTCACAAAGTAATCGAGACAATAACCAATCAATGAAACCTGGCTTAACTGACTGGAAAGCTATGGGAAACCAGTTTTCATGACTATAATGTATGCTCTGAAAAATGAACAGAAACTATAATGCAGCAACTGCACCTTTTGATTATTAAAGCCAACTGTCATTATCAGAGCCAAGTGTGAACACACCCCTAGTTACTAACTAATATTAACTCACAAGAAACTCTAATTAACTAATGAGTAAGTAACAGCGCTCAGTTGAATGCGGTAGTTCACTATTTGCTACTAGCTACTATTATCAGTAGCTACTATTTTTTTATACCTCTTGGAGGAAAAATAAGAACTACTATATGTGGTTTATAATTAATGAGAGTAATGCATAATGTATAATTATTCTAGACTGAAGATCATGGTAAACCAATAGTAATGATTCAAGTATTACCAAATCCTTCAGAAGGAATTACTAATTATTTGGACCAGTATTCTAAAGTTAACAGCATTGTAAGTTTTTGAGGTTTTTGTAAGGTAATAGTAATGACTCAAGTGTTACTACATCCTGCCCCTTACATCCTTAAAGCATTCAAGCACAAGAAGACGTGAAAGAGAACTCAATTCGGAACACATACACTGTTTTGACGAAGATGAAAGAAGTTAGACCGGGCAACATCATTAATTTGGTTATCCATTTCAAGTTTGCTCTCAATTAGGATGCCCAAGTTTTTTTATGCAAAATCTCATATTTGGTTCAAATTTCTTAAGTTTAGTCTTTAGATTGCTGTAGCAGACGCAACCCAAATAGAATGATTTCCTTCTTGGATTCGTTAAGATGTAGAAAATTGTAAGATGTAAAAAGACATCCACTTTGTCAAATCTTCATAGCAGGCTCTGAAAGTGTCTATGGATTCATTTAAATGTTATAGTAATATAAAGTGGGACCAAAATGTCTTATTTCATTGTATTTTGACAATTAAACCGAGAACCTTTACCTAGGAAATGTATCTGGTCATCTTATAGTCCATCACGCTGCCCCCCCCGAGGATCGAGTGGTGGGCCGGGCACTCTCAGAACATTTCTCATTTTGTTTTTTCCTCTTCCCTCAGATAGCACATAAACGCTTGGTATTGTTTATGTGTTCCTGTGGAGACTTGTACAGTAGCCGAGATAGGATCAGAATCTCAGGCATTTAAAGCGAAAGAAAATAGTGGAGAAGAAGAAGAGTTAGGGCTCACAGCAGTGTGAAGAGGTTAACGAGAGGCCGCTATGAGATGAGGGATTCTTAACTGAGAATATCATTGGCAAAAGTATCACTCGGCCAGCCAGTCTTCATTAGAGGAAGCAGAGGAGATTGACAATGGAATTGGATTGAGATGTCGTAGACTGGTAGACTGGAATATGTGCACTATAACTGCTGCGCCCACAGATCCAACCGTCGAAGTCAATTCTAATTAACAGAATGTCTACCATCTACTACAGATTAACCACGAAACCGAAGCGTGATGCACATTTTTTTATGAAGATGCACCAGTTTGCACTCCTAGCTCATTTGCTGGCCTAGGCAAGATGAGACATGACCCCCAAAAAAAAACAAAAAAAAAAAAACTGAAAGGTGAAACGGGTTCAAATTTCTTACACTAACATTCAAAAGTCTGGGTTGGGTGATATTTTTTTATGTTTTTGAAAGCAGTCTCTTACTATTTAAAATGACTGTTCCCAGACAGCAACATAGTGTCGGCCCAGATCCGGCCCACATCAGGTAGGCGTTGAATCATCATGTACCGGATGTGGCCCGGATCTGATCTATGTTGCTGTCTGGGTTTTCTATTTTCTTATAATTCAAAGTCCCCCTGAAGTGAAAATCAAGATTTTAATGTTGTTTATGTGTCTATGTGGTGTTTTTAATATGCTTTAAGACAAACCATGTGCAAATTCATAAGTCAGCTCCATTGCTAAGTATTTTCTCCTTAAAACTGCAGTGAACCAAAAACACTCAAAAACGCTGTTTAAAATCGCTGGTGTTTCTGACGTCACAAACTACCTTGTAGCCAATCACGTTAACGTGTGATCATCAATGAGTGGATCTCTGAGCTTGTGTGAGTGGAGGCGGGGCTAATTTGCATATTCATAGAACCACATATACTAAATTAGGCAAGGGTGTAGGGGTGTAACAATATATAGTGTCAGAAAAAATGCAGGTTTTCAGAGTTTTAGTGTCAGTATACTACAGTAAACTACTATATACCTGAAAAATGGTGAATATAATGTATAACAATGCAATGGGGGACTTTTTGGCCTACATTAATTTACATATATCTAGTCAGTGACAGAGTTCAAGCCTACTCGTTTACACACACAATGTAACACCAAATATAGCATTTTAATTAACAGTAATTTTTTTGTTAACCGTATGTCTTGGAGTATCGCAATAATATTGTATCGCGCGTTCAGTATCGTGGTATGTTTTGAATCGTGACATGAGGGTATCGTTACACCCGTACGGGGGGGGAGACTTTAAAGTCCCACTCCGATCATATTTCGAGCTATTTTTAAACATTCTCAGTGGTCTGTAAATGATGATTATGCCGTTTTTAGCCAAAATCACAAAACCTGTGCCGTTTTCTGGGACTTCGCTTCAGCAGAGCGGCAGTAGCTCATTAGCAATTCGCCTCTGCGTTGTGGGCGGAGCCGTTGGCACGGAGACGACCCTCCCCCTCCTCTCCTCTGTACGTTCACACCCGCCGGCGCCGACTTGAGCTTCCGAGAAAACGGAGGAGAAGCTGATCATCGCCGTTGCTGGGTTTCCTATCATTATCGGATTAATTGCAGTTTAACCATCACAGAGTGAAAGCTTATCATTATGTGTTTTTAAGTCCTCCTGCCAGTTTAACAGGCCGCGCTTGACAGGGCATATAAGAACGAGGAGAGAGAGAGAGAGAGAGAGAGCCCCGGCCGCGCGCGCGCACTCACTAATAATTATAAATAATAATGTGACCAAAACGGTTATACAAATGCTGTCATTATAAAAGGTTTCTAGTGTCAATGTATTGCTTGTTTATTCTGTTTACTTTTCATGGTGTGGCACTTCTCTTCTCCCATGATCGAACATAGAATGCTGCTACTTCAGAGCGGCCAAAGCGTCAACAAGCTTCCTCGTACTTTTTGACAAGCGTACAGGGCGGCCAGAGCTTCTTTGCCGCTCAAGTCGGCGGCGGTGTGAACGTACAGTTAGTATTGCAACCGGCTACCGCACATAGGTGTTGATCCGCCATCGTCTTCTCTACTCCTCAGAACCTGAGCGGGCGGGGGCGGAGGGGAGTATGCGCTTGTGTGGCCCCACCCAGTGGAGTTACTACGTCACAACTCCAGTCTATTTTAGCTGGCATTTTAGCGCCTGCTACTGATTCACAGCCATTTGAATGCAGAAATACTCAGAAATACAACTTTGAGCTTATTTTTCTCAATATATGTCCTCTAACATCAGAAAAATGCCACAAGAACATGTTAACACCTAGAAAAACATGATTTTCATCGGAGTGGGTCTTTAAACTGTAAATTATTATGGGGACTTTAAACTGTATTTTTTTCCTGTGAAAGCAAAGCTTAATTTTCAGCATCATCACTCCAGTCTTCAGTGTCACATGATCCTTCAGAAATCATATAATATGCTGATTTTCAGTGTAAGAATCAATTCTTATTATTGTCAATGTTAAAAACTGTTGTGATGCTTAATATTTTTTTATGGAAACCATGATACATTTTTTTTAGGATTATTTTATGAATAGTCACTTTTGAGCAATTTAAAGCATTCTTGCTGCATAAAAGTATTTTCTTTCCAAAAAATAATACAATCTTTCTAACCCTAAACATCTTAATGGTCGGTTTGGGACTGTATTTAATTATCTGCCATATCCAACAGATTTTTAAAGCTAAGAAACCCTGAATTTGGGAACTGGCATGCAACAGAGGAAGGGGGTACTAGTCCATCTAAATAGCATTTGACAAGTTAATGCCTTTTACAAGCCAGTGACTGTCAGAACAAGATTTGCATTTAGACATGCAGCCAGCGTCTTTGGCAATGTTGCCGTTCATACTGACTATAACAGTGTGGACAGCTTTGACCACTTAAATCAATGTAATATCAGACTGCTTCTTTTGAATTTCCAAACATGTTGTTTTGTACAATTTGTGTAACCCTTAAAGGTGTTGTGTGTCATTTATGTATCACCAAAAAATGACTTTTTCCCTAAACAGAACACTTCCCTGTCTGTGGTCAGAAACAAACAGTACCGCTAACGCCCCAATCTCGGTTAATCTAATGTTGCTGTATCAGACAATGGGCCCTATCATTCACTAGGTGGAATGTGGCGCCAGGCACAAGTGTTTTTTGCTGGTGTCAGTTATCTTTTTCACGTCCAGCGCCACCTTGTTTAAATGGCAAATTCATTTGCGCCCATTTGTGCTCCCATGGGCATGTTGGTCTGAAAACAAGGTGTGTTCAGGCGCATTGATCAGACCCATCTTCAGTGCTCTAACTGAGGGAAGGAGGTTGTTCCCCAAAATCTCGCAATACATGGCCCCGGTCATCCTCTCCTTAATACCAGCGTCCAGCGCCACCTTGTTTAAATGGCAAATTCATTTGCGCCCATTTGTGCTCCCATGGGCATGTTGGTCTGAAAACAAGGTGTGTTCAGGCGCATTGTTGTCGCATTGATATTTTGAGGCAACTGATATAGACTGCGCCAATGACCAACAAAAACCGGGCCAATGGCGCAGTATTTATTTATTTATTTTTGTTATTTAAAGGGCACCTATAGGCGGATGCGTACACTCTAAAAATAAAAGGATTACAATGTAAAAGATTATTTTTGTGTGCATAAAGATATGGTGGAATCCGGCTTGTCCCGTAGATGGTCTGCTTGCGCGCTTTAACCTCGCGCACGAGCAGATCCGTTTGCTCTCTGGAGATGCGTTCAGTTTTAAGCTGGCAAATTCCGCCATGTAAATAGCGAATCCGTCATGGGAAATGGGAAGGGAATGGGAAATTTCCCAAGTTCGTTAAAATAGGGCCCAATGTTTGATTATTGCACCTACAAATGGTTCTTATACTTGTTTCTACATATTCAGTTGGAGTAGGAAAAAAGTTACAAAATATATTGAAAAACATTACGTACTTCAGCTTTAACACTTATTATTTATTTCCTCCAGCTGTAACCAAGAGGAGCAGGATGGCTGAGAGTCTCTAGCATGGCTGAAATGAAAGGACGCTGAGGAAGAAGAAACAGGGAAAAGGACTGACTTACATCACAGTTGGCGGGACTTCCCCAGCAGAGACCACAAGGGCCCACAAAAATCATCCATGAAAGCCATCAGGGGAGCCTGCTCCAAAACTAAAAGACAGAAGAGTGCAAAGATAAAACCAGAGAGAGGCAAGCGCTACGAGAACTTTCTCACAAACAGCCCGTCTATGGAGAGAACGACTGAACTGGTACTGCTCATGAAGGAGTGTAATATGGAGCGATCTGATACCGCTAACGTTCTATTAAGTACTGGAGTACAGGAGCAATCCACTTCAGCCCGGTTTGGTCTAGTTTGTTTGCCAAAAAAAATGAATCAGACCAGTAGGTCCTCCAACATGTTTTTCAGTGCTATGTTCTGAGTATGGACTTCTTCAAATACATGGGACACAAGAACTCTAGACGTTATAGACTTTCCAAGCACAGTGTGTTTTTTTAAAATATAAAAAGTTTAGATTTTGTACAATATCTATACTAAATTATTATTATTTATTTTAACCCCCACATTTTAGCTGTGAATGTGTAAAATGCCTGCCACGTTAATATTTTTGTGTTGTCCAGGTTCAGTAGTCCACTGATTTTTCCCAGTCCAGCAACCTCAATATAAGCTACAAGATTTCCCACTCTCACGTTGCAAGCAAACCTGAACTCTCCCGAGAACAGAGAGAGCGTGTAGACGGCTTCACCAATTTGCAATGGATTTTTCAAATATGGTTGCTGTTGTAAAAAGTAGTAGAGAAATGCCAATTCTTCATTAACTCAAAATAGGGATGCGTTGATATTAAAATTCTGGTTGATGCTGATAAAACCAGATAAATAGCAAATGATTCTACACTATTTAGTCTAAATAAATCTAAACTAAAATCAATTACGAATTTGTAATAAAATCTATATTTTGAGATTCTCTAAAGATTAAATTGTGGTTTTGACAAATTCTTACTGTATTTAAAGATTAACTTTAAGTGAGTGTTAGATGACGACAAAGGTAATCAAGTATACACAATTATATATAATTTTGAGGGATACCAATAAATAAAATAAATAAATACATCCAATATTATCCGATAATCAATATACCATGAATCCCTGTTAAATTATTATTATTATTTTTTACTGTGGCCCTCATCAGATTTATCTGTTCAATGCTGCTATTTTTTGTTTATTTAGAAAATTCAGAAAAAAGAGAAAAAAAAAAAAAGCTTTACACTCCTCCAACCATTACAATATTCTGGACTCTACGCACATTTAAAAAAAAAAAAATGCTTTTTTTTTATTTTTATTATAGGCCTACAACATAAGCAAGCACCTGAACCCCATATACTAGAATGTATTTTTGACATAGTGTGCCGAGAGGGAACACATTCACCTATTTGTTGTATAATATCACTTTCTATGCTTAATGTGATACTCGCCAAAAATCTTGTTTTTTTTTATTTTTCCTGTTTGCACTGATCACAATACCATCCCATACCAAGTCGATACAGTCAACTTCCTCTTTCACTGATTTCCTCAAAAAGCTTTTCTAGCAAGTATTGGACAGTTGTGGCAACTTTAGCACTATAATATCAAATGATGGAGTTTTGATGCTGTGTTTAACAGGACAAATATGAGAACAGGATTTTAGGTGCATATGTTTTTGTTCAGGTTTTTGATCAGGTACAGTGGTAGAGATAGATGTATTATTTAAGTGAGATTACAAAGGGAAACCGAAAATGAAATGTCAGATGAATACTTATTGATATTAAATACATTTTAGGCAAGCACATCAGTCTACCTTTCAAACTCTGTATATAAAATTGTGTGAAATTGTATGTATGTGGGGCAAAAGAATGTTTGAGCTGAAAAAAATGCTCAAATTATGAAATTAAAAAAAGTCTATTAAAGATATTATATTCGTTGGGCTCAGAATGAGTGTGAGAAATAGGCCTACATTTATGATGGTTTAAGCTTAAATAAATTACAAGACAACGTGTTCATCACTGATTTAGAATTTAAATGTGTACTTGGTAGCTTTTTCCTCTTTAAAAAGTAAAAAAAAGAAGAAAAAAAAAGGAATAACACTTTTTAAATCAGTTTAAAGACATGTACACTCACATCATGAAGACTCCAATCATCCGTTGGGAAAAAAGAAGTTCACTTAATTGTATTAAATGTGCATTTGTAGTGTACTTCAAAAATTAAACTTACTATGTGGTAACACTTTTTTTTGGATAGTCCATTTTACTAATTTTGCAAATACATGTCAACTTATTCTACTATTCCAAACCCTAAAACCTATACTAACAGTCTAGTTAGTTGACATGTTCCAAAGTCACTTATAGTTAATAGAAAGTCAGTAAAGTGGATAATTAAAATAAAGTATTATATATTTTTTTTTTAAACCGTACTTGCAGACAATATATTAATGAAATAAAAGGCCATTTAAGTGTACTTAAAGAGTACACTTTCATGACTGTTTTTTTTTTAAAGTGCACTTTGCAATAATGCCAAATGTTTTCTTTAAAGTGGTGTATTTTTTTAGTAATATTATTTTAATAATCTTTTTTCATGCTTTAGAGAAGTAATTTTAACTGTAGTGTGTTATTTGCTATTACATTTAAAGTTAGTATACTTTAAATGTACTAAATTGCAGTTTCATCCGTACAAATGTGTAATAACAAATATATTTAAGTACATGGCATACAAGTTTAAATAGAAATGGCATTAGAGTATATTTTAGTTTACCATAAACGCCTATCAGTACATTCAGCAGTATACACTTTAACCACATTTTGAAGACAATAGAGGTAATTATGAAATTACATACAAAGATGTACTTAAGTCCTACTTAAAGTAGCCCCCAAAAATGAAAATGATCCAATAATTGACTCCCCTCAAGCCATCCTAGCTGTATATGACTTTCTTCTTTCAGCCAAACACAATCTGAGTTATACTAAAAAAAATATCCTGGCTCATCCAAGCTTTATAATGGGAGTGAATAGTACCGGTAACTGAAATTTTGAAGTTACGAAAAAACGCTTCCTTCTATCATTAAAGTAATCCATACCGGTTCCAGTGGGTTAATAAAGGTCTTCTGAAGTGAAGCGATGCATTTTTGTAAGAAAAATATCCATATTTATAACTTTATAAACTAGAATCCCTGACTTCCGTACGTGAGTTGAGTTCTGGCTGAAGAGTGAACTCTGACCTGACGCATGATGTATAGTGACGAACGCGGAAGCGCAGAGGATAGAGCAAAACAAAACACCAGTCACAAATTAGAAGTCTAAAATGAGAATTTTTTAAGAGAAATGTCGGAGGAGTTTCAATTTGTTGCCTAGCACTATTTCTTTGAACCGCGAGAGGTCTTGACTCTCACCTAAGCTTACGCTACTCCTACGTCACACACTGGAACTTGACTCTCTCGTGAACGTGCGGACGGACGTTACCGGAAGCTAGTGATTAGTTTATGAAGTGCTAATTATGGATATTTTTTCTTACAAACACGCATCATTTCGCTTCAGAAGGCCTTTATTAACCCTCTGGAGCCATATGGGTTACTTTTATCATGGATGGATGCGCTTTTTTGGGGCTTCAAAATCTATCTAAAATCTAAGTCCTATTCACTTCCATTATAAAGCTTGGAAGAGCCAGGATATTGTTTAATATAACTCTATATGGTTTTTTATTTTTTACAAAGGTATCAGTAGCCTAATAACAAGATTATGTGACCAGCAAAATACTTAATTTTGTTCATTCCCTCTGACTGCAAATAGTGCTTTATTAAAATTGCATCAGTAAGTTAAAACACTTGGTGTTGCACTATAATGCAACGCATCCAAACCACTGGACTGTTGCGATGCTCGTCTGGCTGGATATGCAATCAAACATCTACAAATGGTCCACATTGCAACAACAGTCTTCAACGAGCCCACGAAAGCACCCGTTTATCGCTCTGCACTGCTTATTGGTAGCGGCTTGCATCAAGTTTGGTGCTTGCCTACAGAACGGCAACTGATCCGGACCCTCCCACCTCCACTCTGGTCGGTAAGTGAACTGCACCTCGTGATATATCATCACAGAGTGGCTCAAAATCACTTTCCAGAAGGTTTTTGTTCACTGTTGCTTACTAGAATGATCTTCCCAACCCTATCCAAACAGCTGAATCCCTGAAAATATTCAAGAAACAGCTGAAAACTCATCTCATCCATGAGCACTAAACTGCACCCTGCTGGAAAAACAAACAATAATCTTCTTCTATGCTTATCCCTTTATTCCTGTTCTAGCTTGTAATGTTCTGAACGAGGTCTGAAACTTCTCACTTTTCGTGTTTATTGTCTCCTTAAGTTGATTTGCCTGTTTGTATTCCTCATTTGTAAAAGCATCTGCTAAATGAATTAATGTAAACGTAGGTGTCATAAGTCCATATGACTCAGCAGAACGTAAACAAAAAATGACTGAGTTACGCACCATAAATAAAGTTCTACACAGCTCACCAGATAGATATAAAGTATGTATGCGTGAGTATTTGTGTTTAACAGTTCATGTGGTGAATATGGCATTGGACCAACCCAGGATGTAACAACACCCGTATCACTCCAGCTCAACTGGATGGAAACAATTAAAGGAGAACCTCCATTCACAGTACAAGATGAGCTTACAACAAAAAACATGTGGATACAGTGCAAGGCAAAACAATATCCTTAGGAAAAACGTCAGAACTGGCATTTAGACTAGCACCGGCTATTTGACGATACTTCAACGTCGTCACTGTACCTACTCTCGGTCAATGACCTCCACTAAGTACAAAAAAAAAAAAAAAATCATCTTAGGAGATACTGATCTTCAAACCTCCCATGCAGCTCAAAGCCATAATAAACAGCATCAAGTCAGGAGGGAAGATGAATTTTCCTAAAGAGGTATATCAGATCATGGCTGAAGACGGACGGAGCTGCTCAGAATCTCTAAAACAAATAAATGTTGGAATGTAGGGGATTCAAGATTCAATAAGGGAATCAATGGCAACAATCAAACTGTAACAGATGTGCTTTGACTGAATCAGAATTATAATGAACTTCTAAAAGTAGCATTCAAAATTTTGTTTAATGACTAGTATGAAGAAGAAATAAATCCTAATTATTAGTAGTAGCATAGTACGCCTTGTATTAAAATAAATAATTCGGGGACCAATTCTCACTTGTACTATATTGGCTGTTTATTAGTACTTACTTATAAACCACATATTGATGCCTTGTTCTGCATGACCTCTCACCCACTACAACAACTACCTCACTAACTTTTAATAAGTCATAAACTATGAGTCTGAGGTCATAGTTAAAAGTGAATATGTTCCCCAAACTAAAGTGTGACCATTTATTTATTCAATAAATGATTATTAATGGTTAAATATTATAGTTTTAGATGGTGAAAGGGAATTACTCTAAATGTGATCATTTCTATTCATGCTCTACCACGTTTAAAAAGATCCGCATACTTCACTTCATTGACTTAAAATAGTATCAACCCAAACAACTCCATTTCGCAAGAGCGTATCTGTATAACATAATTACTATTTGCTTCATAATTCTAAGTAATACTGTGCTTGTTTATGAGTTTCTGTGTTCCTCAAATAAACTGCAGGTCTGGGCAAGGTGCCGATGCCAAGATAACAGGGACATCAGAGATAACATGGATGAGTGTGTAGTGAGTGGGTACACTATTGAGACTTACTAAAAACAAGAGAATGTGAAGAATTCCTCGGAAAAGACGAGGTAAAAATGTCATAGAGCAGGATAGATTGGTTAGCCATCTGATAAGCAGCGCCGCCAACAGTTGGACTCACCCGCAAAAAAACAATGTGTACAAGAATTTCACCCTGCAACATCAGTGAGGCATATGTGAAAATCATAAGACAATAAAAATTCTAAGAGGTTAACTACAGGTCAGAATTCTTTCTTCTTCTTCAACGATAAACAAGTACTCACACAGATCGGATGAAAAGAAATGTAAAAACCTGATGATTGAAAGCACAGTCCATCCACACATTTTAAAGAGATAAAATGCTGCTCAATAGTTTGGGGTCAGTAAGATTTTTTTAAAGAAATTAATCATTTTATTCAGCAAGGATGCACTAAATTGATCAAAAGTCAAAGGTTACACTTTACATTGAGGTTTCATTAGTTAACATTAGTAGTTAACATGAATTAAGAATTAACTATACGTCTGCATTTATTAATCTAAATTAATGTTAATTTCAACATGTACTAATACATTATTAAAATCAAATGTTATAATTGTTAACATTAATGCACACTGTAAATTAACATGAACAAACAATAAATGAACAAGTATATTTTTATTAAATAACATTAACAAAGATTAATACTGTAATAAATGTTTTGTTCATTTTTAGTTAATACATTAACTAACGTTAACTAATGAAACCTTATTGTAAACTTGTTTAAAAATGTTTTAAAAAAAGATTTCTATTTCAAATAAATGCTGTTCTTTTGAACTTTCTATTTAAAAAAAGAATCCTGAAATTTTTTTTAAAAATGGATCACGGTTTCCACAATAATTTTAAGCAGCTCAGCTGTTCAATGTTTATTGAGCACAGAATGAGTAGAATGATTTCTCAAGGATCATGAGAAGACTGCACTGCAAAAAAATTATTTAAATAAATTTCAACATTAGAATAAGAGATAATGTGTTGTTTCAACTTAAAAAAGTACGTATTCGTGCTTGACTTAAAATATTAAGTTTAGTTAACTAGTTTAGTTTAGTTAGGTTGGATATTTCATTTATCTCAACAAATTTTAAGTTGTTATAACTAAATTGCAGCAAAAAAATTTTACAGTGGAGTAATGATGCTGAAAATTCCGCTTTGATAAATTAAATGTTAAATATATTACAAAAGAAAACAGTTATTTTAAATTGTAATAATATTTCACATTATTATGTTTTTAGTGTTTTTTATCAAAAAAAATGCAGCCTAGGTGAGCAGCATAAAAGTGACTTCTTTCACAAAAACAAAACACTACTGTAAATCTGATTATGGTTAACACCCCTTACCAGTCACCTCCAATTTTGGCAAGTGCTGCATACAAATGCCCAAAAATGAAATGCATGAAATGCCCAAAATAAAAAGGTTACTGCTCATAAGTAATTCTGAATAGAAACATAACACACATACATTTAGAAAGCCAACACTTGAGAGTTTATAGTTCAAGACTCAAAATTAACCAGACTGTTATTAATATTGAGATATATAAGCTCAAACATATTTTGAACTAAAATAATCTGGGATCACCAGTGATCCCTGACTGGTAAGTGCGCAACAAATTAAATGCGCAACAAATTAAATTGGTAAATAAAATCAAGTTCATACATCAACACATGGATTAACACATCAAAAACGAATGATTTGCATTAATTTGATTTAACAAAAAATGCAGAAGCAACAAGTACACAGCGAGCCACAAAAATGTACAATGAAAGAAATGAATCACGATGAAGCAAAGTTAATTTAAAACATTTTTAACCAGAAAACAATAACAGGGTTCAGATATGAATCATAGGGAACTTGCATGTTCAGGCAAAAGGTGGATACTCAAGAATATGACACGGGATCTTAATGACTCATATGTGACATTTCTGGGTACAACAATAAAATATTGAAAAGTTCCTATTTATATTATACAAAAAGGGGAAAAAAAATGTGGTTACTTCCACATGTGATAAATATCAGCACTCTTGGAAGGCCATTAAGCCAATCAAATTCAAGGACCAAATGATATAATAATGTAATTCATATAATATAATATCCAATTATTATTAATAATAATTAATAATTCATTGTTTTAAAAATATCATTTGAGTGACATACTTTCTCTATTTTATTCAATTAATGAGGATTTTATTTTAATTACCACAGTGAGCCAGTCAAGATCTAGTTAGTGGCTGTGGAAAAGCAAGGGGCATTAGACAATAAATAAATAAATAAACAAATAAAATAAATAAATACATTTTTAAAAAGTGGAAGAAAAAACTGTTGCTTTGTCAGAGCATAAGATGTGAAACAGAAATGTAGTTATCATCAAACAGAAATGTAGATTATTATCATAGCATGATAATCTCTCTGCGGGAAGTGCACCCTCTGACCCCTGGACTTAAACGTGTTTCTAAATGACCAAGTATGGCTGTGATCTGAAATATTATGATTTTCCCCTGTGGTTAAATGTATAAAGACAGCGAAAACATACATACAGAAAGAAGAGAGAGATATTCATGTGGGTTAAGTAAAAATGTGACTGTCATAATTTGGTTTATAAAAATAAAACGCATGTTAAACAGCCATTTAGCTTTTTTATATATATATGCATGTGCTTGTACTTGGTTAAACTTAGTTGACACAGGTTATGACTGCCAGCATGCTTAAGGCAACAAAAAATAAATTAAGATAATAATAATTAAAAAAAAATATATATATATATAAAGGAATAAACTGCAGCTCCATTAACTAATCCATTAATTTCCTTAATTCACAGACATCTTCAAAAAAAAAAAAAAAAACAGTTGTATCAGTAAACTTTAAGTTAATAAAAGTTGTATTTGAGAAATAACTATAACTACTGAAGGACAAACTTTCCACAACAACATCCTCAGGCAACACACTTGATGAGAAAGGCATGGAGCGCCCTCTGGTGTCTGATGAAGGGTCAGACAAAAACACCTGAAGTTCATCACTAACAGATCCAATTGATGATCACTGATCTGCGTGCTGTGTTTTTGTCGATGTGCATAGCACTGTTCATATTAAAACATCATAGTTGTTCAATCATTGTGACAGATATTATTGGATATATTGATCTTGAACGTATATTGTTGATTATTTTCTTATGAAAAGAATTAGGCTACTAAAACGCCTCTTTGTAAACAAACATTAGGGGCCGAGCTGAATCGTTTACTTTAGGGGAAGAAAGGGTGCAGACAGACTCTCTTCTCACGATATATCACCTGAACAGCGTTTGTGCTGGCTGAAATGACAAGCTGCTATGTCGAAAATGACTCTGTAGCTTCAATCAGTCTGTCTGAATTATCCAGCTCATCATCTGTGTCTGACAGAGCCTGTGTTCACTGGGGTAAGATCAATTTCCTGCTGTACAACGAGCCATTTCGATTGCCCACAGTGTTTTACCGGCTTTACCTTTTTTTTTCTGAAAGGTTGTGTACTCAGTGGCTCCGAGAACACAGCTGTCTTTCAAGCAGAAAATGATCTTCTGGAGAATCAGTTTTTCATCAAAACGGTATCAGTTCTTATCACAAAACCAGTTTTGGGCCTCATAGTCCACCTAAACATGAAACCTGTCATCATTTACTCACCCTCATGTCTTTTCAAACTCGAATGACTTTCTTTTTCCGTGGCGTGTGTTAATTCAGCTTTCTCTCAAGTGAGCTGTTAATCGTTGTGACTGAATCATTAAGCAAATCCGATTCATTTGAATCATTCTTCAAGTCAAATCTTTTCAACAATGCTCATGAACACAAACGGAGCCGTGTTGTTTGTCTTTTTATTTATTTATTTAAAACAAATGAATAATTATTTGTTTATACATAATTATTTTTATTTTTTTATTATTTAATGCGGTGGTGGGCTAAAAGCTTAAAATAATTTGCAGAAGTGATAAGAAACTGTAATGTGTCAGGGCCTGGAACTACTTTATAGACGTTTATAAAACTTGCTTTTGTCGTTTTGTGGTTTGACTGTACCAGTCCATATTCACTTTCATTATAAAAGACTTAAAATTGACCTTTTGTGTTTACGGGTCATTTGCATTTTGCTACATGAGGGCGAGTAAATAATGACTTACATTTTTTTAATGAAATATTAAAAAGGCATTGATAAAGTGTATGAGTGGGCCTGATAACCTACACACAAATCCACAGGTTTTTTTTATTACTCTGAAACGACCTGATTTCTGTTTTCACAGATATGTCTTAGTGAGGAGGCTGGAGATGAGATGCATATTGTGTCAGTCTGTGACGGTGTCGGAGCTTCCAAACCATTGCCTATTGCCACTCTCCGCCACTGCATGCCTATGGTGAATTTATTATTGTCGCTGATTGACTGACAACCTACTTCTAATCATAAATGTACATGAGTGAATTTTTTTGTCATACTGTATATTGCAGATCAGTTTTCCTGGTCTGGAGCTCATCCCACCTGTCACCTTTAAACTGTGCTCTGGTAAAGGACCTGTGTTCATCTCTGCTCAGCATATCACATGTAAGAATTTGCATTAGAATACTTGTATTCTATTTGCTGTATTTTCCGTTTTTTCAGTTTTGCTCACTGACAAAAAAGATTGCAAAGATTTTTTAAGATTGCACTGAACTGCAATTCATAGAAATGTATCATGGTTACACAACAGGGGAGTTTCCTTAGGCCAACACAATTTTTGCAACAAAAATGAAATACAAGTTTAATTCAAAACGGTTGATTACATACATTTCGAACTATGAAAATAAATAAAAACTCATTTTAATTTAAAACAATACAAATAAAAATTTTGCCTTACAACAAAATATTTCTCAATTCATTCAGATAACTGTATAAAAATAAATATTGACCTTAAAATTAGTGGTGAAATGGATGATATTGTAGTGTTCCGCAATGCTCCACATGTATGAAAATGTTTATTTAAAAATAAGAAAAATTCTAAATAATAGTAATGATGATAATAATTCTTAAATTCAAATTTGAATTACAAATCTACATGCTCTTTATATCAATTTAAATTTGCTAAATTATTTATAGGCATTTCCAATAGAGTTTAACATTCGGGTTCCAGAAGTAAAAAAATGGAAATTGATTTTGAACGATAACTTATAAACCTTTAAAGACAGCCTTACTCTGAGCTACAAGGTTGTTAATCTATGGTATTTGCTTCTTATTTTTTTAAATAATCATGTTTAACAACGGAATTCCTGATGTAAAACTACATTACCCATGATGCTGTACAGAAAAGGAAACCCCAAAAAAACACTTTCCAGTCCACTTTTAGACACGCACTTGCAAACTTCCCTAAGCACTTCCCCTCGGGGGAATCCCTGCCGCCACTTTGTGTTCCACTTCGTGAAGTGGACGAGGGAAGTTTATATGGACAGACCCTCGCTCCCTTGATTTTGACAGAGGGAGCGAGTCTACTTAATATGTACACTTCAGGCAGCTCCAGATACCACAATGCAACACGATTGTGACGTCAATGCATATTGCGTTTAATTTACCCCACCACAAACAACTCTGATATATTAATTATTATAAAAAAAATTAAACCCATAGTGGATTCCAAGTGGTCAAGGACGTAGCACGTTCCAATTCTGCCTATTGCAAAGGTTCCGCCAGTAGTGGGCATTCATGCAACGTGAGCAATGACGTACATCCGAGTGAACGAGACGGAGTGAAGTTAGCGAGTGAAGGGCATGACAAATTTGGACTGGAACGCAGCCTAGATCTCCCTACGCTCACATTACTTAAATGTCTGCATATAATATAGGCATATTCTGCAATAAACTTAAAATATATTATTTTTACATTTAGTCAACATTTGTAAATGAGTAGTTTTATAAATCCCTATGATAAATGAAAGGAGAGAAAAAAATACTTCTGGAACCAACACTGTAGCATTCTATTCAATTTTGAATGGTGCTCAACCATGCTAAATATGAATTTCTACCTTTTTGCAGTGAATCCTATTGAAATGACTGAAGGAGAAGATGAGGATGAAGAGGAGGTTGGTTGAATGTCAGTGATGAGACCTTATTTTGACAGTTTGAACCATGGATCCTGTGTGACAACAGTATGCACCCTATCAATGTTTGTTTCTAAAGCATCATAGTGGTGCTTAATGTTAAAAAACTGTATTAACTTCAAGTGTTTTAATGCGAATGAAAAACAGTAAGTCTTGTAAAATAATAAAATATGAGTGTAAATAATACCACAATTTTATACGATGTATTTTTCCTCATCTGTAGACTGAGATATGCATACCTTATAAAACACAAAATGTCAAATAAAAAAGACACAACTGACTCAAGAAATAAAGTATATACTGTGCAGTAGTAACAGTTTATGTGACCTGATTCATCTGTGCTTTGACAGAATGTTGTTAATTGTAAAATTATTATTTTTTGTTTACTTAGCAGTGATCACCATAGATAAACTAGCTTGGTGGGGGTATGACAGTGTTAATGAGCCGTTGCTAGGAAACAGTCACACACCTAAGCAACAGACAGTAAACAAACCGTTACAGGTTGTCATTGACAGATCTGGAGAATGACTTGTGTTTACAGTGGGAAAACAACGTAATGTACCAGCACGAGATGTCTACTTGTTCTGTGTTTGATGGTGCAGTCTTTATATCATCCGAGATGAAGCTTACAGAGGATTTCAAGCGAGACACGCACCCCAATAAAGTGAATCTAGCTGGGAGGGGTGAGTGATTTTATTAGATCTGCCTCAAACTGGACATGGACTACTACCTATAATGATGATGGTTAAATTAAAGACCCTATAAAATCAAAATTGAATTTTAGCACTTTTGCTCTTAAAGGGATAACGTTAGTTCACCCAAACATGAAAATTCTGCCATCAATTACTCACCGTCAAATTGTTCTAAACCTAGGAATTTCTTCTGTTGAACATAAAAGATATTTTGAGGAATATGAGTAACCAAACAGTTGCTGGTCCACATTGAATAGAAATGAGAATGTGCTTTATTGCCAAGCTTGTTTACACACACAAGGAATTTGTCTTGGTGACAGGAGCTTCAGTGCACTGCAGACAAATAGGAATACACACGGGAAATGAAATATAACAATAATATAAGAAACAAACATGTAAATAATGCAATATATTGCATATAATGTATGTGTGGGGTCCAAAGAGATTTTCTTAGCCGTATTCTCACTTTGGAGGTGTAAAGATCGTGGGCAGGGGGGGATCTAATAATCTTCTCAGCTGTCCTGACTGTCCCGTTGTAGTCTCCTGATGTCTGATTTGGAAGCTGAACCAAACCAGACAGTAATAGATGAACACAGGACAGACTCGATGATGGCCGAGTAGAGCTGTTTCAGCAGCTCCTGTGGCAGGTTGAACTTCCTCAGCTGGTGAAGGGAGTATAACCTCTGCTGGGCCTTTTTCACTATGGAGTCTATCTGAGTGTCCCACTTCAGGTCCTGAGAGATGGTGTTGCCCAGGAACCTGAATGTCTCCACTACTGCCACAGTGCTGTTCATGATGAGTCCACGATCATTTTCATTGTTTTGAGTGTGTTCAGCTCTAGGTTGTTGTGACTACACCAGACAGCCAGCTGTTCAACCTCTAGTCTGCGGACTCATAACAGTTTTGGATTAGGCCGATGACTCTCATCTGCCAACTTCAGGAGCTTGACAGAGGGGTCTTTTATAGTGCATTCATTGGTACTCAGGGAGAAGAGCAGTGAAGAGAGAGCACAACCCTGGGGGGGCGCCATTGTGAGAGTCCTGAATGTGAGTTTTCCCAGTCTCACTAGCTGTTGCCTGTCTGTCATAAAGCTGGGGATCCAATGACAGATTGGGGTTGGCACAGGGAGCTGGGTCAGTTTGGCTGTGAGAAGATCGGGCATGATGGTATTGAAGGCCAAACTGAAGTCCACAAATAAGATCCTTGCGTAAGTCCCAGGTCTATCGAGATGTTGCAGGATATAATGCAGTCCTATGTTGACTGCATCAACCACAGATCTGTTTACTCTGTAGGCAAACTGAAGAGGATCCAGCAAGGGTCATGTGATGTCCTTCAGGTAGGCCAACACCAGTCTTTCAAACAACATCATGACCTTCATTGACTTCTATAGTATATGAAAAAAATACTATGAAAGTCAATTGTGACCAGAAACTATGGTTACCCACATTCTTCAAAATATATTCTTCTGTGTTTAACGCAAGAAAGAAATTCATACAGGTTTAGAACAACTTGAGGGTGAGTAAATGATGACAGAATTTTCATTTTTGGGTAAACTATCCCTTTAAGGTCATTGTACACCTGAAATGTCAGATATACAGGACAATGCACCAAACATATTTATGATGCATCTTACATTAGTACCTTAATACCATTTACTTTGCATGAGCAATAGCATTTTGTTTTATTGTAAAACCATTCCATTCTCAAATGATTTCATAGGTCATTTAAAGGAATACAAAAAATGACAACTCTTACATATTTCTTACTTCAAAACATTGCCTGTTTATAATCAAATGTACATTTCTCTCAATGACCAGAATATGTTGGAGAACATGGACACACCACATGGCTTCCTCTTGTACGAAAAATTAAGCAGCAAATTGCCACAGACCCGACTCTAACCCCAGAGTACCCACCCATCCTTGGGATCCCAGAATTCACCCAGAGAGCAACCGAACTAGCATTGGGCAAAGATAGCCCCGCCATTGTTGAAAACAAGGTAATGTCCTTTAATTATTTTCAGTAACCGACGTCAGACTGTGTAGACCAACGTGATCAACAACGACTCGCAAGCTGAATACACTGATAGCACTGTAGAGGCTTGGTACATATCCAATGTGTAGTTTGTTTGTAGATAGTGTAAATCCGGTCGTCTTCAACACTATCGTGAAATGTCAGTACAAGCTGTAAACTGCATATAGATTTTTATTATTGAACTACAGAGAAGATGTGACGCAAATGGGTTAGTCACCCACGTCAAACATTAAAGATATGTGCAGAATAGAAACTAACCTCCACTGATCACTTTACTATTTTTGAACTGATTAACATGATACTTTAGTGTTCATATTCAGGTCTGACAAAAACCCAGTTTTCACATTTCTGTCAACCTTAAGCATTTCAACCAGATGAAACAAGCAAATCCACACGATTTAAAAGAGGAATATAATGTAATGTGCAGGGACTTAAAGTTGTTGAACAGAAATTGCAACTTTTGGTTTCTTTTATAAATAAATTTGACATTTGGTCATTCTCATAAAAAAGGTTTCTCCATGATTGTCCCCCAGAACTGTCAAAACTTGTGACAGACAAACAAGCTCAGGTGTCTTATTATGGGGAGTCTGTTTTTCACACAGTCATGAGAGTTCAAAGGAGACAACATGTGCCCACAAGCTCAGTTGTTTGAGTCGAGTTGATTTTGAAAGCAACTTCCAAAAAAATCATATCTTTGATAATTAAAATGCATGATTATTATGGATGATGAAGTGTTTGTTTAAAATTGATAAAAATCACCATCAGACTGAAAATGCAGAAGCTGTTCTTTTCCATATGCTTTTTCCAACTTGCATGCTCAGTGCTTGAAGTGGTGGGTGAGGGGTTCAGCAAGTAAAAAAACGAGGTTACGCTACAGATTAAAATATAGATGTGCCAGTACCAGTGCGTATCGGCCTACTTCAAGCACTGTGCATGGTCTGTTCGTTTAAAAGTCCCATAGCAGATCTCAGCGAATACTGAATCAGACCATTTAAATGTTGAGCAAGCAAGTCAATCAGTGCTATGTAGTAAAACAGTCTTTCCCACCCCTGTTCCTACACCAACAGTGCACATTTTGGATGTCTCCCTTATCTGACCCATCTATTTCTGGTCTAAATCGTCCCTTATACCCTTGAAATTGTATTATTTGAAGGGACAGCCATTTGTAGTGGTGTCCGAAACCATGAGGATGTTAACGAGTGCACTTCAATCCCACAATGCACCGCAATAATGAGTTCAAGCTCAACGGCTAGAGTATACCCATAATACACTTAGAGATTCACTCGCTCGTTTTCATTCACTCCTTCGTGGACTATATTAGTGAATGAGGCTATTTCGAACACAACATTGGAGTCTCTACTAATGAGCTGATGTGCCTCCAGGAACAGGGTTGAGAAACACTGTGGTAAATTATGTGACATTTGATTGCATGACATCCCTGTACCCATTATTAAATGTTTTTGTTGTTGTTTTAAAAGTAAATCAGGATTAATAATAATAATAGCCACTTTCGCCAAATAAATGATAATCTTCACATTCTGGTTTGGCAAAAGGGTATTTGAGCCTCATTGAGGGGATTGAGGGGGTACACACTAAGACAAAAAAAAGTTGGGAAATACTTTTGTTGTGAATTAGATTTAGCCTACTTTCCAAATCACCAACTCAATTTGACATGTGTTTGGAAATGCGGTAGGTGTTTGGCGTCCAAACAGTTGGAAGTATCGGAGCAGTGCGCCTGGGTGCTGAGTTACTGAGATCCTGGTACTGTTCAAGTTCTTCCTGGAGTGGACCAATCTTGCTCTCCTCTCCCTGTGATAGTGGGTACAAAATGTGCACATGCCATAATGTAGAATTTTTTTTCTTTTATCTAGAAATTCAATTCTAATGTTCAGTAATTTCGGACCAAAAACTGAAGATGAACCTTACAAGTATCTGAGCTTAGCCTTTGAATATGCAGTTGTAGCACATGTGCTAATCTCTTTGTCGTTTCTTGAAGACTCACTGACAGGCACCTTTAAGGCAGCAGGGATTGAGGATGTGCAACATTATCGGTACTGGGATGCAGAATCCAATGATGTGTGTGTGGAAAACATGGTGCATGACTTGGAGAACGCTCCGGAACGGTGTGTGGTGGTCCTGTTTGCTTCAGGCCACCATCCAACTGGTGCAGAACTCTCTCCAGAGGACTGGAAACGTGTAGCTGAGGTCATGATGGTATGGTCTCAGAATTAAACACGAAATCGAGCTTAAAAACGGACATCTTTCTCTTGAATTATTTAGAAAGGAAATTATCAGGTGTGTAAGCCCAGTTAGACCCTCAGGGTAAGATCAAATATACTTAAGCCTCACTGAACCTCTCACCATGAGAATGAGAGAATTTTTAAACACTTTCTTTCATGTTTTCTGAAGTCTCTATGCACTTGTGTTAAAACAAGTAAACAAATATCTGGTTAAAGGCCCCAATATACGTCAAGCGAAATAGAAGAATGAACTGATGTGGCGTCATTTCAAACAAAATCAGTCCAAAACAAAGTTCATTTTGGGAGTTCGAAACAGCTTGCCAAAGCAAACTTTCTGGAAAAGTTCATTCCGGCTGCTAAACATCTTCATACTATCAATTGTCCATGGCAATTATGCAATAGGTAGGTGTGCAATGAGGCTCCGCCTTCTTTCACATGGAAATCTCCTCTGCTCTGGTTCATTTCTTCTGTTTAATCCATTGAGGTCAGACGTTCGTGAGTAAAAACATGAACATACTGGACAGCCGCTTTATGATAAAAAAAATTATGTTGTACTTCTGATGAAATGAGACACTGACACTGTTTTTCATGTTTAATACTGCAACGTTGCTTGATTATAAGCAATCTATTGTATAAAGTTCCATATATAAATAAACGTGTGACTTTACTGGAGTGCCGAATCGCAGAGCTTGTGCAAACATATCCACGTTGCAATGATCAGTTGTTTTACTTAAAAAATGCTTGCTGTTTTCTCATTTTTGTTGTGTGCGTAATTTGATTTTGAGAGTAAAGCGCGCAACACATATTTACATGTTCATCTTAATATCTCAGCAGTCGTGTGGGCGGTGTCGGGATGTTCGCTAACAGTATATCGCTGCTCAAGTATTTTGAATTTCGTTTTACCCCAAAGCGTAGAACGAAAAAGAACTTCGCTGTGAGTATATCGGGGCCTTAATACATGTTATCAGATGTATACTAGACTGACCATTGATGGATGGTGTATTGCTTTGATCTCATGATATAGCATAGTTCAAGCTTTTATCACTAATAGCCACAGTGTGGGTCAGTAGCATTTGATATATAAGGATTCCTTGAATGAAATTCCTGTTATCTGGAAGTCTTTCAACCCCATTTTTTTCTCTTTCTCTTGATTAGAAGCGGCAGTTGTTTCCTTTCTTCTTGATGTCTGCCCAAGGCTTGTGCAGTGGTTCACTTGAGCAAGACGCCTGGGCTGTTCGTCATTGTGTGTCTTTGGGGCTTGAACTGCTCTGCGCTCAATCTTTTTCTTACAGCTTTGGCCTCTATGGTGTGTTTACTGTTCCATTTGAAATTGTGTTATAGTTTAAATGACTAAAAACCATGTCTCAGTGTTAAGCTATAGATTACTAGAAGCTAATAGACTATTATTTTGGCTAATGACATTGACAGGTGAGAGAGTGGGGCATCTTCTCTGCGTGTTAAAGCAGAACATGCTGGCCGTGCAATCTCAAGCTGAGAAACTCGTTCAGACTCTTTGGTCCTGCCCACCGATGGAAGGGGCCAGGGTGGTTGCCACTATATTAAGTAATCCTGCCCATTTAGTTGAGTGGTAAGACTTATTCCATTCATTGATGCATTTTAACATGATTAAAATGTTTATTTAAAGGGGTCATGACATGGATTTGTATTATTTTAATATGTTACGATGTACATATGGTACAATGATGTGTAACTATTCTTTGATGACTTGCTCTGGAGGAAGTCATATGTAAATGCATTTGCCGGTGTGACGTCACAAATCCCACAATATCCAAATGAGCCATTTTTGAAGCTTAGTAAATAATGAGAACGACATTTTAAACTATGAAACTTGCAGGATGTTTTTAATGGTACAAAGCCTTCTTATACAGTATGTCAAACGATCAAGGCAAATTCGATTTTTCATGTCATGACCCCTTTGATGTTCGTACATTCTTTGGATTTCAATTCTGTTCTAGCTTGTTTCCTAGTCTTGCTTTCTAATAAACCTGTGGCCGGTTGCATAAACTGCTTAGACTAGTCTCAAAAGTTATTCATCTAATTATTTTTTTTTTAACTTTTTAAAGTCAGTTACATAAAAAGGTTGATCAGTCTAATTTTAATCAGAAAATTATTATTTATTAAGACTGATTACTTCGTCTTGCTGCTAGTTCTTAAGACACAGTCTTAACATAGTGGCAAAGTTTATGCAACTGACCCCTGGCTGCTGAATATTGTTAATTCTGCGATGAATTGCTTATGTCAAGTCAAGTCAAGTCATCTTCATTTATATAGCGCTTTTAACAATGTAGATTGTCTCAAAGCAGCTTTACAGAGATAAATGTATAATTTAACGTAAGATTGTTTTGGCTTTATAGCGGTTCTTTAATAAAGTTATTTTCCAGCTAAAGTTAGTTTTGATTGATTCGCTTCCGTCGCAACGATCATTTGTTTTTAAATTAGGGCCGCCAAGACGACACCATTCTCTCTACACAGACTTTAGCGAACCTGTGAGAAACGCTGATGGCGTTCAGATGCGCATTAAGAACGGGTTCTATAATTATGTGCGTTTGAATATATGTGTGCAGGTTTGGAATTCCCTACAAACCAAGCCTAAACAAATTACTGGTGTTTCCTTATAGTTTTGATTCAGAATTTTATTTTATTTTATCAATTCGGGGTAGATACGCAAATTGAGTTTTCCCGACGACGCGTTATCTGTAGAGTGGGAAAGGGATCCTCCATAGGGAGAGACTAGTTGGCCCTTCAGCACTGCATTGACATCGGGTCCAGGCGAAGGTCCTTCATCAGATCTGGAAACGGCCTGGATCCGGCAGGCTGCGGGAAAACCTTGGGATAAACAAAGACACTAAAATTAGCGTAGATGCCATTCTTCTCATGATGTAACAAGTACATCAGGATTTATGGGAAGTGTTCCCGGTTCCAGCTGACCTAATCTATGCAGCCTAATATTGAATTATAGAAGTCTATAATGTATTATGTGAACGCTATGTCAAAGAGATGTGTCTTTAATCTAGATTTGAACTGACAGAGTGTGTCTGCTTCCCGGACAATGGTAGGAAGGCTGTTCCAAAGTTTTGGTGCTAAATAGGAAAAGGATCTACCGCCAGCAGTCGATTTAGATATTCTAGGTATTATCAACTGGCCGGAATTTTGAGATCGCAATAGACGTGAAGGAGTATAATGCGTTAAGAGCTCGCTCAAGTACCGCGGAGCTAAACCATTTAGTGCTTTGTAAGTAATCAGCAATATTTTAAAATTGATGCGATGTTTAATAGGGAGCCAGTGCAGTTTTGACAGAACCGGGCTAATATGGTCATACTTCCTGGTTCTGGTAAGAACTCGAGCTGCTGCGTTTTGAACCAGCTGTAGTTTGTTTATTAAGCGTGCAGGGCAACCACCCAGTAGAGCATTACAATAATCTAGCCTTGAGGTCATGAACGCATGGACTAATTGTTCCGCATTTGTCAATGAGAGCATATGACGTAATTTAGATATATTTTTAAGATGGAAAAATGCGGTTTTACAGATACTAGACACGTGACTTTCAAATGAAAGATTGGTATCAAAGAGCACACCCAGGTTCCTAACCGACGACGAAGACTTAACAGAGCAGCCATCAAGTGTTAGACAGTATTCTAGGTTATTACGTGAGGAAGTTTTTTGTCCAATAATTAGAATCTCTGTTTTTTCAGAATTTAGAAGTAGGAAATTACGAGTCATCCAGTTTTTTATATCAGCTATGCATTCTGTTAATTTAGTGAATTGGTAAGTTTCGTTAGGTTTTGAAGAAATATAGAGCTGAGTATCGTCGGCATAACAGTGGAAGCTAATTCCATGTTTCCTAATGATATCTCCTAATGGCAGCATGTACAGAGTGAACAGCAGCGGTCCTAGTACTGAGCCCTGTGGTACGCCATACTGAACTTGTGATTGATAAGACATCTCTTCATTTACTGCTACAAACTGATAACGGTCAGATAAGTATGATTTAAACCATGCTAGTGCAATTCCACTAATGCCAACATAGTTTTCTAGTCTATTTAAAAGAATGTCGTGGTCAATGGTGTCAAACGCAGCACTAAGATCGAGTAACACTAATAGAGAGACACAACCATGATCGGATGATAAGAGCAAATCATTTGTTACTCTAACGAGAGCAGTCTCAGTACTATGGTATGGTCTAAATCCGGACTGAAAATCCTCGCAGATATCATTTCTTTCTAGAAAGGAACATAGTTGTGAAGATACTGCCTTTTCTAGTATCTTTGACAGAAAGGGTAGATTCGAGATCGGCCTGTAATTGACTAATTCTGAAGGATCAAGTTGCATTTTTTTAACAAGCGGTTTAATCATAGCCAGCTTAAAGTTTTTTGGTACGTATCCTAGAGACAAAGAGGAATTAATGATATTAAGAAGAGGATCTATGACCTCTGGAAGCATCTCTTTCAGTAGCTTAGTCGGTATAGGGTCTAACATACATGTTGTAGATTTAGATGATTTAACGAGTTTAGTAAATTCTTCCTCTCCTATAGCAATGAATGAATCAAATTTTTCCTCAGGGAGACTACAATGCACTGCCTGATGCGATACTGTAGTAGACGGTTGCATAGTTATAATTTTATCCCTGATATTATCAATCTTATAAGTGAAGAAGTTCATAAAGTCATTACTGCTGTGCTGCTTGGAACCTTCTGTGTTTGAAGCTTTCTTTTTCGTTAGTTTAGCCACTGTTTCAAATAAATACCTAGGATTATGTTTATTTTCTTCTAATAGGTTTGAAAAATAAGCAGATCTAGCAGCTTTTAAAGCCTCTCTGTAAGCAATCGAGCTCTCTTTCCATGAAATGCGAAATACCTCTAATTTTGTTTTCTTCCAGTTGCGCTCCATTTTTCTGGCTGCTCTCTTAAGGGCCTGAGTGTGCTCGTTGTACCACGGCGTTGGATTATTTTCTTTAATCTTCTTTAAGCGCAAAGGAGCAACTGTGTCTAAAGTGCTGGAAAAGAGAGAGTTAAAAGTTTCTGTTGCAATATCAAGTTTTTCTAAGCTATCCGGGATGCTAAAATGATGAAACTGATCAGGAAGATTATTAATAAAGCAATCTTTAGTAGCAGAAGTGATAGGTCTAACATATTTGTAACACGGAGTCGGCTTTGCAGCCTTGGCTAAATGTAATTTACACGAGACTAGATAATGATCTGAGATGTCATCGCTCTGCTGCAGAATTTCAACGGCATCAACATCTATTCCATGTGATAATATTAGATCTAGAGTATGATTACGACGATGAGTAGGTCCTGACACGTGTTGTCTAACTCCAATTGAGTTTACAATGTCTTTAAATGCCAATCCCAATGCATCTTTTTCATTATCGATGTGTATATTAAAATCACCAACAATTAGTACTTTATCTGCAGCCAATACTAACTCTGATAGAAAGTCCGCAAATTCTTTGATAAAGTCTGTATGGTGCCCTGGTGGCCTGTATACAGTAGCCAGCACAAATCTCAAACGTGATTTATCATTTTTACTATATATTTTTACATTAAGCACTAACACTTCAAAAGAATTATATTCGAAACTTGATTTCTTAGTGGTTTTGAAAATATTACTATAAATTACAGCAACACCACCCCCTTTGCGTTTCAGACGGGGTTCATGTTTATAACAGTAATCTTGCGGGGTGGACTCATTTAAAGTAATGTAATCGCTTGGTTTTAGCCAGGTTTCTGTCAAACACAGCACATCTAGGTTATTATCTGAAATCATATCATTAACAATGAGTGCTTTTGAAGTAAGCGATCGAATATTCAGCAACCCAAGCTTTATCATTTGCTCATCTGTATTATAGCTGTTTTTTATTTGTTGAACATCAATTAAATTTTTAACCTTAGATAGGTTTAAACATTTTTTGGATTTCCAAAATCGGGGAACAGACACAGTCTCTATATGATGATAGCTAGGTGAAAGAGGCTCTATGTGATGGGATTTATCTGACCTGGGTGACGCGAGGCCGCTAGCAGACGGTTGGTTTAGCCAGTCTGTCTGCTTCCTGACCTGGTGCCCAATTTGTCATGTTTGAGCTCTAAGACTATGAGCCATATTACTAGATAGAAGAGCAGCACCATCCCAGGAGGGATGAATACCATCTCTTTTCAACAGGTCAGGTTTGCCCCAAAAACTTTTCCAATTGTCTATGAATTCTATATTATTACACGGACACCACTCAGACAGCCAGCGATTCAGTGAACACAATCTACTAACTATCTCATCACTCCTGCGAACAGGAAGGGGGCCAGAGCAAATTACAGTGCCTGACATCGTACTTGCAAGTTCACACACCTCTTTAATATTAATTTTGGTGATCTCCGACTGGCGGAGTCGAACATCATTAGTGCCGACATGAATAATGATCTTAGAGAATTTACGATTAGCATTAGCCAGCACTTTTAAATTTGCTTTGATGTCAGGCGCTCTGGCTCCCGGCAAACATGTGACTATGTTCGCTGGTGTCTCTATTTTCACGTTCCGTGTGATCGAATCACCAATTACTAGGGCACAATCAACAGAATTCTCAGTGGGTGTTTCACTGAGCGGGGCAAATCGATTTGTTGTGGTAATCGGAACGGAAGAGTGGTTTTTTGATCCGCGACTAGAGCGATCCCTCACTGTCACCCATTTGCCCGGCTGCACAGGCTCTACTTCAGCTGGAACCGAATCATGTAAAGAGTTCACTATGCTAGGCGCATCCAAAATAGTATCTAAAGCTCTAGCACTCTTACTATCCTCAATTAAAGTTTGGATGCGTGTCTCTAATTCTGAAATCTTCTCTGTCAGCCTAACTGTCTCCTTACATTTATCACATATAAATCCTACATTGCCAACAGAGAAGTCTATGCTAAACATGTGGCATGAAGTGCAGGTGACAATTACAGGACAAGACATTACTCACCGTGTTTGTTGACTGATTATTACTTACCTGAGCTTTTATGAACTCAAAGGCGCGAGCGCGCGAGAGAAAAAATAAATAAATAAAACAGCTGAGCGCACGGGTGGCGCGTTAACAGGCTAGCAGTAGCGAATTAGCGTGTTGTGTTAGTAGTAACGGATGCTAGCGATGTCAATCTGAGATGTTGGGTAAGCTGTATTTAGTATAAACAACTACAAATTGTAGTAAATGATGGTTCAAAACAAAGAAATACGAGGCTAAGACGGAGCTTACAGCACCGAGGCAAACACACTCACAGCAGGCAGCGAGGCAGACAGGAGCAATCGATCAAAGTACGAAGTACGGAAGTCAAACCCCTCTATTGTCCCTCTATTGCAAGTTGCTTTGGATAAAAGCTTATGCTAAATGCTTGAATGAAAATATTTTATAAGTTATAATGTCCTCACAAAGTATGTGGATGCATAAGTCACACTTTAAATGCATGAATGCCACTGAATTACAGAACATACACAATGTCAAACTAAGAGGCATGTGCAAACAAATACAGCAAGTTGAGTTCTCAAGTTCACACAGGTATCCTATAATCAGGTAGTTCATCACATTACATTTATGAACATTATTTTGAACATTATTAACACTTTGTGTTAGTTTTGAACAGTACATCTATGTTTTTATGTGGAATGATTTACTTAAAAAATATATATTTTATTATCTCTGCGTAATGCCATTTACTTTGACATGTTACCATACAGTATAATGCGAAGACATTTTAAGTGTGGCTTAGGTATCTAAACACGTTTTATGTGCATGTGGTCCTTGGCACTTTTGTATTAGAACATCTGATTGTCAGTCTCTTTATATACCTGCCTGAATAGGTTAGTTTGTTATGGACCATAGCCATTTAATTTAAAGGGTTAGTTCACCCAAAAACCCAGAAAAGACTTTCGTTCATCTTCGGAACACAAATTAAGATATTTTTGATGAAATCTGAGAGCTGGCTCACTCCTCCATAGGCTGCAAGGTAATTGGTATCTGCCAGCCCAGAAAAGTTATAAAGACATCGTTAAGGAGTGTGAGCCAGCTTTCAGATTTCATCAAAAATATCTTAATTGTGTTCCGAAGATGAACGAAAGTCTTACAGGGTTGGAACAACATGAGGGTGAGTAATTACTGACAGAACTAACCCTTTAAGCTTAATGTTCAAAAGCAATGTGAAATCATTCACTCCTGAAATTGCCATTTAAAATTAAGAACATCTCGATCTGAACTCGATCACATTACACTTGTGAACAGGCATAAATGCGGTAATGATTTTGAGAAAAACAAATGCCCAAGGCTTTCTATTATTTATGCAAACATTCAGCTGAAATTAAAAACTGCTCTTTTTATTATTCAGTAAATGACTGAGTCTTAAGTATTTTCTCAGGCAGGAGAGTGTGAAGGGCATTGCTGAACACTGCATGCTAATCCGAGAACGTCTGCGTGAGAGACTGAGGCTTTTGGGTGGTGCAGGGCGTTGGGATCACATAACAAAACCTGGAGGGCTTTATTGCTGCTTAGGACTGAATGGTGAGTGGTATACATAATACATGCACAGGGTATTTTATTTCCACTTTCTTCATATTTTTTTTAGCTAGCAGTTCAGCATAACTAATGCTAATATTCAAAGGCAGGACTTAGGGGGCTGGGGGCCCCTGGGCTTGAGTTTAAGTTTGGGTCCTACCCTACTTACACTACAAACATCATTATGGAGTAGCACAAATGTAAATATGCTTTGAGGTTTCTAGAACAATTAATATGCAACATGTCTATAGTCAAAGTTTAGTGGCAGGCTAATATTAAATAGTCATTATAATACAATACAATGCAGGATGTGCTCTCTCGGTTGAGAGAAGATCAAAACTCTAATAATAAGAGAAGTATTTTTAAATTCCTTGTCATAGCTATCTGTCCTCTTATGTCAGATTCTTAAATTTAGTCAACAAATTCAATCAGAATGCAAAGACACTGTGTATAGCTATTATGACCAAATAAAAGGAAGTCGGAATCAATAAAATCCATTTTTGACACAGGCTGTTTAGACATGGCATGTATGGATTTACACAGCAAATTATAATTGCATAAATTATGTTAAGAGATTCATGTTTTAAATGTAAAATTTTTAATGTAGAAATATGAAAGAAGAATTAAATAACTCTACTTTTTAACTATATGAAACTAACAGCGCCAGTAGGTGGCGGCAAGTCTCCATCTTAAAGGAGAACTCCGGTCAATTTTAACATTGAGCTAATTTTTTGTACATTTGGAGTGCTGTCAGTACAGAGAACAATGACAAAAATCTGTGTTGCCTACACCGTGTTATCCTCGTTTTAAAATTTGCACCCTGTTGACTTCAATGGGGCAAGTTTTAAACCTGCTTTTAGCCTCTTAACATCCTTGATGTGTCATTACAAGTGCACAGGTCATGTGAGTGATTCCTTCAGAGTGAACACGGGTGAATCTGACTGCAGTAGATGTGAAAGAAATATATAAAAAATGATGTTTATTCAGCCAGCGCACATACCTGTATTTACATCCTGTTTTCGGTCGAAGTCCACAGTAGTCGATTGTCGAGTTCACGCGCGTGATCATAGGTACTAAACCTAAATCAGATTCACCCGCGTTCACTCCGAAGGAATCACTCACATGACCTGTGCACTTGTAATGACACATCAAGGATGTTAAGAGGCTAAAAGCAGGTTTAAAACTTGCCCCATTGAAGTTTTAAAACGAGGATAACACGGTGTAGGCAACACCGATTTTTGTCGTTGTTCTCTGTACTGACAGCACTCCAAATGTACCAAAAAATTAGCTCAATGTTAAAATTGACCGGAGTTCTCCTTTAATAAGGGAGTTGAATCCTTTATTCAACCGATTCGTTCAAAAATCCTAATTCGTTTAACCTAGCAAATGACTATTTATGAATGGGTAGCCTATAATTGAATCATTTACTCGTCTGATTCTGTCAAAAATGCAGATATTTTGAGGAACAAAACACGTGTTGCTCGGAGGCGCAGCGGTTCTGCTGTTTGTTCTGTTTTCTTTAACGGACCAAAAACAGAATGTATCTATAAAAGTTACTCAGTAACTTTATTGAACTGTTGTATAAATGTCACATTTGCAATTGTGCAAATGTTTGGAAAAACAGCACTCTTGCTGGTGTGATAACTCGCATATCATAATGTTACATCAATGTTTTGTTTTTAGTTTTTTTATCATTTTGATGACATGTATGCCTATTCCTATATTGTGATGGCAGTGGAGAGAGCCCTCAAAACTCTCCAGAGCACATAATTGAGTGAAAAATTGATAGAAATTAGCATTCTCTGTAAGGCAATGAGATGTGAACATATGAGAATTTATCAAGATTTTTCTTAATGTGTGCTCTTTTGGATTAAAGGCTAATTGAAGCTTTTTAAAATAGCCGATCGTAATGGAGCAGATGCGGATCAACACACGTGCTATTCTTTGTGAAATAAAGATAAATGTCAGGTTGCGCCGTTTGATTATGGCCTCGAAGCTCTCAGTCGGAGGATATTAATTTTATTCCATGCTCCCCTCCTTTTTTAAAACTATATCCTTTCAAGCTACTCTGTGAGCGCGGAAAGACGCGTTCGGCACATGCGCGCGCACTACAGTGTATTGGATTTTATTTTCAAGTGCTCAAGTCACTACTTTGGGCTGATTATAGCCCTCGCTCGCACATGGCCAGACAGTGGAAATACGGCCAATAATTTCTGGATATGTAGCATACAAGTTAACCGAACAAAACAAACAAACAAAAATGGGTAAGGGAGGGGGCCCCCTACTGGGCGGGGTCCATGGGCTGCTGCCCAGTCAAGCCCAATGGTAAGTTCGGCCATGCTAATATTCAGAGGCGGACAGAGTACACAGCTTCATTACTTGAGTAAAAGTACAGATACCCCTTGCTAAATTTTACTCAAGTACAAGTAAAAGTACTACAGTCAGATGTCTACTTAAGTAAAAGTACTGAAGTACTTGTTTTTAAAAGTACTTGAGTATCAAGAGTACAAGAGTACATTTTCTAAATATTGCATTACTACTGCCACAGTGCTTACATTGGTAAACACAGCAAACACTTGAAGCGAAAACTATCATTAACTTGTTCAGAAAATTGAAATAGTCTGGTGAGGTGGGGCCACGGGTTGGCACATTCCCGGGATGGACCTGCTGCGTCTTCATCCATTGTTTCGTCCATGGTTTCGTCTTTTATCTAAATCTGACCATGGAGTTGACCTTGGGCGGAAAGCTGAAGGTGATTGCTGATAGGCTGTCCCAATCAGTGGCGCCTGCACAATCCAATCACGTTTGAGAGGGAAACAACAAATTGAGGGTTTCCGAGATTTTTCTTTTTTCCTTTTTTTTTATTTATTTTTATTAGAAGTAACGGGTACTTACGGTTATGGATAGAAATGTAGTGGAGTAAAGAGTACAATATTTGCCTCTCAAATGTACTTGAGTAAAGTCATGAGTACTCCCCAAAAATGATACTCGAGTAAAGTACAGATCCCTCAAAATTGTACTTAAGTACTGTACTCAAGTAAATGTACTCCGTTACTGTCCGGCTCTGCTAATATTACAAGGGGAGCTCAATACTACAGTATGCATTTAACACTGTAAAGCAGTAATGAATTTCATGCTCTCCCTCAGCTCAACAGGTGGAGTTTCTGATTAAGAGGAAACACATCTACTTGTTACCCAACGGGTGTCTAAACGTTAGTGCCATTAACAGCCGTAACCTGGACTACGTTGCTGAATCCATCCATCAAGCCATGCACTCTCATCTGTGATATGCTTTACATCAGTTATGCAGTGCGAATTTTTGTCTGAATCTTAAGTAGGCATATTTCAAATATATTCATACCGTGTACTGAAAACAGTAAAACTTTTGAAACTTAGGCTTAACTTTTATTGAAGGCTGTAATTCAGGCAGAGCTGCAATAGACTTTGCTGGTTCCCTGCGCTTGAATACTGAAGCCAATAGTGTGTGTGTGTGTGTGTGTGTGTGTGTGTGTGTGTGTGTGTGTGATAGGACATACTGTTTTTTTAATAGGGTCGAAAGAAGTAAGAAATAAAAGAACATGTGAATCACCCGCAGCCTTGTTTGATGCCACTTATCAAGCAACATTCTCACATTTCCCTCCCATACAACAGTATTCTAAACATTTAATGGCATGGTCTTACCATTTTTCTCATCTAAAATAAACTGTATTAAGCATATCTTTGCCTCAGTTTTTGATGATGCATAGTTTTTAATGAGGAGAGAGCCACAAAAAGCAGTTTCCACATTTGAAATCTGTAGCATGCTCGTGATATGGCATGTTTCATTACATTATGGACATTAGCCTATTTATTCATGCTGTTGAATTCATATTAAAGGATACAGTTCACCCAAAAATTTTAATTTGTCATTTATCAATTATAATTTTTTTATCCTGTGGAACTTTTTTTTTTTACTTTTTTTTTTATGTATTGGTTACCAACATTCTTTTGTCACACAGGTTTGGAGTGACATGAGAGTGAGTAAATGATGATAGAATTGTCATTATTGGGTAAACTAACCGTTTAACTGAGATCATACTGTTCTGATGTTAACACCATCATACTGTTCTGATGTTAGTTCTGAGATGCTGGACATCATGGCAGTCATCATAATTTGGTTCCTCCCTGTCGGCAGGAATGTAAAGGGTTAACAGACCTTACATTACAATTTAATGAACATTACCACCATTGGCATTTCCTTTTATTATCACTGGGTGATAAAAGTGATTAGACCATTTTATACTTTTTCTTTTTATATAATAATAAAAAATTCATCCAAGGCAAAAAAATGATAAGAATGATCTTGAATGATAATCATGCACAATGTGCACAGCGTACAAACAACTAGTTACAACATTATTTCTTATTATTGTTCTGAAAAAAAATGAAAGAAACATGGCCACAACCCAGCAAAGCTGTTCCAGAGGCTATATCTAGCCCTTGTGTGGTGTTCAAAACCCTATAACACCCGGGATCTTCTCAGTCAAAAATGACCGGACTATAAAAAATAGCTTATAAATCTTTCATTATAGTATATTTTCACCCAGTATTGGATTCAATCTTTTTGTCCACTTGTTCTCTTTCAATTAGGACTAGTTTTATATTTCTATTTGCATCTGAATAATCGTAGGCCTCATTTATTTGACAGTAGTGATCAAATTTTTTTGAGAAAAAAAAAAAACATTATTTTTGAATAATTTTAGGAAATATTAAATAAAATCTGAAGAAAATTGGCACTGTTGATCACACTAGTCTACTTTAATTTTTCACCAGGAATTTTGTTTTGAAAAACTTTTATTTTGTACAAAATGGCACAGAGTTACACTTGTGGTGTTCCACTGGGCCATTGAGGGCCATTGTTTCAATGGGCCATTGAAAGTGAATGGGAGAGACTGAAAAGTTAGAACGCCATGAGGAATATCTTTAGATCTGATTGATGGAATATATTGAGTTTGGGCTCTTTTTAATCGTGAGCTCCTGCTGTAAATAACGTTGTGCCATTTTTCATTATCAATGTATTTTTTTTATGAAAATACGAGTAAAAAGGCCAAGTCTAAGCTACCTTGCTTGGCTACGTGACTCTGTGGATTTTTCTGTGTTAGAACTCCATGAGGAATATCTTTAGTTCTGAGTGATGGATTATGTTGAGTTTGGACTCATCTTAATTGTAAGCATATGCTGTAAATAATGTTGTGTCATTTTCCACAATCGGAGCATGTTTCATGAAGTTACGAGCGGAAATGTGTATAAAATTCAGCATCCATATATGGTCTACACATGGGTCTCTTGAAGGGCTTCTTTTACAAAAACCTCGCTCAAGTTTAGTAAAAAGCCTGAAACAATTATGCTTGCTGTATTCTACTCATTGAGACCTTTCAAATGACATATGACAAAGGACTAGCTGAGCTGTATGATGTATTTGACATATTGCTGAATGCTGAATTTTATTTTTCTATTTATCAGCAAATAACTCAGCACTACTTAGGATTTTATCAAATTGGCTACATTCATTGTAAATTTCAGACTCTAAGCTTTCAAATGACACCTATTTTAAGTTGATCAAGGTAATATTTTTTAAAGATATGATTATTTCGCAGCTAGGTGGCGCCAGCGGGGGGTACACTTCGTTTTAGAGTGATAACTCAGCACTTGTTAGGAGTTGATCAAAGTGATTAAATGCATTAAAAAGCTGAGATTCTAAGCTTTAAAAGCTTTTGTGTTGTTCATTCATTGGTTGCTTAGTAATTTGAAATCTTTACATTTAAAGAAAATATAAAATTCCTAATTGAAAGAGAACAAGTGGACAAAAAGATTGAATCCAATATTGGGTGATAATATTGCATAACGAGTGATTTATAAGCAATTTTTGTAGGCCGGTCATTTTTGACCGGGAAGACCACAAGTGTGACAATGTGCCATTTTGTACAAAATAAAAGTTTTTCAAAACAAAATTCCTGGTGAAAAATTAAAGTAGACTAGTGTGATCAACAGTGCCAATTTTCTTCAGATTTTATTTGAAATTTCCAAAATTATTCAAAAATAATGTTTTTTTTACTCAAAAAATGAGATGCCTACTCTCAAATAAATGAGGCCTACGATTAATCAGATGCAAATAGAAATATAAAACCAGTCCTAATTGAAAGAGAACAAGTGGACAAAAAGATTGAATCAAATATCGGGTGATAATATTGCATAACAAGTGATTTATAAGCTATTTTTTGTAGTCCGGTGACCGGGAAGACCACAAGTGTAACAAGGTGACAAAATCCCCCCTAAAAAAGTAAGAAAATTGTCAAAAAAACATTTGAGAAGTAGTTATACCATCTGTGAATAGAGTCACTAAGTTTCAGTCCAAAGCGATAACATTAAATGTACAATATGCAAGAGTTTTGCATTAAAATATCCCATAATCTCAAGGCCAGTGTTATATATTTTGTTAAGTTGATTACTTACAATATCCCAAATGTTTCCAACTATTTTTAAATCGTGAGAAAATAGTGATTTTAACCAAGGAAACGGGGCGTGTGAGCAGGGGTGAGCTGGGAGTCGCCAGTCAATTGCGTCACAATTGCGTCAATTGCGTTACCCTCGGTTTCCGCTCGTACTGCGTGGAGTCTTGGACATATGCGGAAGTTGTAGTTGTAGCGTCTATCAAGCAACAAACGTTAGCTTGTTTTGTGCAGTCGTTATGGAACACAATTATTCTTTACCGATTGCAGCTGGTTCTGTCGACAAAGCATGCTTAATTTTATATTTTCCAAATGTAGCATTCGGTAATAGTTATGTTTATGTAAGGGAAGTATTATTGCTTTAGATTTGTGTTTAGTTTATTGACATTGTTTATCACGTCTGGTGTTTATGGCCATGTAAATAAATATAGCATGTGTTATACATAAAGATTAATCAGTATTTTGGCAAATGATGTGGGTATGTTCGAATGTACTTTTACAACAATTGTTTAGAACACGTAAAACTGCGCAGCGTTATCACAACAATGAATTCGACATACAGTAACATCTATGATAACCAATTTAGTATTACACCTTACTTTTCTTGCGGTTAATTCATTTTAATGAAATAAAAGTGTGATGAGGTTCAAGAGTCAGGAAGGAAGACGACAGGGGTCGGCGTGACTGGGACTCGTACTTTATTAAAATAAAGCAAAACAAACAAAAGTCGCACACAACGCGCATTCACCGTGGCAACCGCGACGGCACAAAACAGTTCAAAATGAGAGTTTTTCTTTTTCGGTTTTCTTTCTCTGCGTCCAATTTTCTCTCCAGTCTCTCTCTCGTTCCAGCGCGCGGCTTAAAAGCGGTCTCTCCACGCGGATCACTGCAATAAGACACAGCTGTGTTCGTCATTTGCACTTGACCTACTTGCTCGTCTCTTCTCTCTCCCATTACGCTGAACCACGCCCCCCTCGCCACAAAAAGCATGTCATTATAAAAAAAGAACTTAGCCTCATCCATGAACATGATTTTTCGATTCCCGTCTGACTGATTTACATCCACGGTGGAGTTTAAAACGACAGTTCCCATCATTCCACGCTCCTTCACATCGTCATCAAGCTACGCCGTTGTTGTTGTTTGGAATGTAGCGCCCTCTAGCGGCAAAAAATTATTGCATATTGTTGCTTTAACTAGTATTTTGGGGTAAAAGAAAATTAGCACATGAGGGCTAGATAATCGTGACAGACCAAGATAATGTGTCCTTCCACATTAAAAGTGATAAACAATATATTGTGCTCTAAGACAAAACTGCAATGAAGACAGAATTGATCAAAACAATTCCTACAGGAACAAACACAACTTTACTTACAGTAAGAGGTTTCAAAACATTTAACATTAATCAAAGGAAATTACCTCAGCAATTTGAACTAAATGTTTTCAAGAAATCAATATGCCTGTTATATCTAAGTCAGGTCTAACAGTCTGTTACCTTTGCTAGTCTTGTACGGTCGTGCTCCACTGATAATTTACTGCTTTCTTTGTGGTGACAGCAGCATGTCGCCCACACAGTGACAGTTCAATACCGAACAAATACATCTGTTGAAGACAAACAATCACAGCTGTTCTGACAGCTATTTCCTCCACATGAGTTTAACCGCCTCGGATGATGAATCACAGCTCCTGGCAAATCTTTTTTTCTGGTTAACCATGAATTGCACACATAATGCAGTGTGAGAATCATAAATGTTGTGGGTTTCAGGATCAAAATTCAGGATCTTCTTTTTGTTCCAATATTTTACATTTTACTACAGTTTATTCCAATCCAACTGGCTTTATGCACTACTTCCTGAACTTCAGCCAGCTCCTTTGTTTCCTGTCTGCCATTATTGGACAAACTGATTAATCCAGGTGTGCCTGACCTCAGTAACAATGATCAGACACTCTGGATTAATCAGTTTGTCCAATAATGGCAGACAGGAAACAAAGGAGCTGGCTGAAGCTGGGCATAAAGCCAATTGGCTGTGTTCCAAGAGTTTTGATATACAGTCCAGTAACACTGGAACCTTGATGATAGTATGTGATTATGGTCTGCGTTGAGGTAAATAGACCTTAATCAAGGTAGATTTTGAATTTTAGGTTGGTATAAGGAGGCTGATGTCATTTTCATAGCTGTTTTATGGAGTTATTGTTTATCGAAAGTGTTTTGGAAAGCTGAACAATAGAGCATGTTGTTAAACCACAGTACAAATCCATTGTGTTGTACTCACAGCCTCATTTTCATTGCTGTCAAAACACAAACATTTTTATTATTTGAAAAATAAAGTATCATTTTTTTTTTAAATTGTAACCTACATTTATTTCAGCTAGTTTCTCATTTTTATTTACCGTAGTTTAAATTAAAGTATACAATAACCAAAACTGTAATCCTTTATTGCCATCTCTTTCAGTTAATTGTCGGATCTCGTTAACATTAGCACGTGTTTTAGATCAGGCTGGTTTTACTCCTGCGTTTATTCCCTGTTTCCAGAATATTGTTATTAAAGTCTATCTCCTAGTATTATTCCTCGTCTTTCTGTGCTTCCTACCACGTTCCGTGACAATTAGCTCATGATGTTTTTTTTTTATGCTTTAACAACTTATCTGTAAGTAGTACTCACTTTAGATTAGGTCACATAAAATGCCATTAAGTGCTTTAATCAAACGTTTAGATTAATTGCATTAGTATTAACCTTAAATAATAAATATACACTATATAGTATCGTTTAGGGGTAGCGTTTGCTGTAAGGAGATAGAATCTACATATTGTACAGTATAAAAACATGAAGCCTATAGAGAGGTGCGTGCTTGCATGTGTCTGAGCGTGTGCGTGTTCTTAAATGTATTTGTAAACATTTTAAGGAACACTGAATATGAATGCAATAAATGTCTAATAAAGGATGGTTTAAAGCACTTTTTAATGACATTTTCCCGTTTTCTGTGACCTAATCTAAAATGAGAACTATTTGCTCTTAATAATCAATAAACAAGTCCTTTACTATGAGCTAATTACACAAGAATAATTGTGTTAATTACAGTGACAATGAATGAAGAACTCATTATTTAATATTAAACAATATTATCGATCTGACCTAATTTTGAATTGCTTTAGATGAAATGAACTAATTTAATAATTGCTGACCTTTCCAATAGAACTGAATTAACATTGAACGGACTTCAGCTGAACAACAGACGAAATGCATCATTTTCCTGTTATCACTGTAAAGCTGCTTTGAAACAATCTGTATTGTATAAAGCGCCATATAATAAAGGTACCATGACTTGACTATTTGTATATAGCCTATTTATGTATTAACAACATATTAACAAATGTAGCTATGAATAATATGAACTAATAGTTTGTTAATGATTTGGTAAGTAGGCCTACTTTATTATACTGTATACGTATTATAAAGTGTTACCACTAAGACATAAACTAAAAAAATGAATCATGAATAAAACTATATAGGATCTAGTTTTAAGAACTAAAACTCCATTATTGTCATGTTGACAAAGGCTGCTATAAAGAAATATCATGAACATGGGCATACTGTGCTCTTCTGCTGACTTTTTATTTGTCGTTTTGCCCTCAACTATAAGAAGTTTGTACATGTGTCACATGACACAAACTGGATGGATATTAAATCGATAAGATGGTCAACAAAATAAAAGTGATAGGGGGAAAATGGTGTAGGGGCACTACCTTGACCTTGAGCAGAAGTACTCAGGCATGTCAATCATTTCTCTCCAGGCTGAGATAGGAGTTCACAGCAACACTTAGATGACCACAGAAACACGCCACCATGGAAGAGTGCTCTTTGAAAACCAGGCAACTAGAAATATCTGCACATTTCAGCCTTTGTTTCCACGCATCAAGCACAGAAGAAAGCGGAGGGGTAATGTGCTCTTGTCACGAGTGGTTTATATATAAAGACACAATGCATCGTTTTCATGTTTCAGGAAAAGCATGGCAGCTTTTTTGTAACACTTTGATGGTACAAAAGTCGTTGCTGTTCTGACCTTTTGTGTACTCGATGAGTGTTGTGTTGCTAGCTCAGAATTGGATGCGTTTCATCAATGACATGTCACTGATCTGTCAAGATTTTCCAGGTATTGTAAAGCGCAAGCTACAATTCTGATAACACACTGAATTATTCAGTGGAATTGTGAGTGTATAGTCTGCAAACATTCACCTCATGAGATGATTCATCAGCAAGAGATTTTAGTGTGAAGAACCTTTCATTGGAATAGCAGTAACAGTTTATCAAATAATAATAAAAATACTGTCATTATTTGCTCGACCTCATGTTGTTTCAAACCTGTATGATTTTCTTTCTTCTGTGGAAAACAAAATTAGATATTTCGAGTATTGTGCTAATCGCTTTTTGCCACACAATTATGAAGCTTTAAATCAAAAAAAAAAAAAAGCCCCATAAAAGTATGCTCAGGCATTTCAAATTTCTTTTTACCCCTAAACGAGGAACGAAAAAGAACTTTAAGGGGGGGGGGGGGGGGGGGGGGGGGGGGGGAATTGCAGTATTTATTATGAATAATTTATCTATGCAAATAAATGAATAAAATAATAATTTAAATGAAATAATGAATAAAATATATTTAATAAAATAACTCCCTCCCTTTCGCATGTCTTCTCTTGGCAGGACAACTTGTCACTCACATGAGATCACAGCAATAAGCATATGATGTACATAATGGCTGCCAGTTCATAAGAACTGCCTTGATAATTCAGTCTCAGTCTCTATGGACATCTGGAAGCAGAGCTATTCCATTTTGTTCATTCATATTATCTACCAAGAGTGCCAGTATTAAGGAAGGACAATGAATTGGTTATAAACTGCACACATATACATATGCACTGCATACTCTCTCAAGCAAGAGGCTTTGCATGTGCAACCAGTGCTCACCAGTCAAATCACACAGCTGGCACTATAAGGAGCATATACTTCTGCAATTAAGGGGCTTCTCGACTGCTTGAATTTAACAAACTGGAATGAATTTAACAATCCATTTGGTGATATTAGTGGATGCTCAGTGGTATTTTAGCTTTCAAAAAAAAAAATAAATTTGAAACAGCGTGTTCAGGTGTTTCCACATGTCTTAACTATAATCACAGTTACACTCCATTGTAATGTGCTGGGTGCTTTATCTATTCCTTGCACACCTATGACTATACTCCTATACATAAAGTAATATTTGTTTTTAAAGTGATTAAATTCAATTTAAATATTGTTTTACTAAGATATATTTACAGTATTGATTGTATGCATGTATGAATTTTTATTTAAGTAGTCAACTCTATCGTAATAAAATTGACTCAAAAACATGTACACATTTTAAAGACCCCAAACTTGTGTACGTTCTTGCTGTGCCATTATTGACTGAACACAACACTATATATATATATACACTCACCTAAAGGATTATTAGGAACACCATACTAATACTGTGTTTGACCCCCTTTCGCCTTCAGAACTGCCTTAATTCTACGTGGCATTGATTCAACAAGGTGCTGAAAGCATTCTTTAGAAATGTTGGCCCATATTGATAGGATAGCATCTTGCAGTTGATGGAGATTTGTGGGATGCACATCCAGGGCACGAAGCTCCCGTTCCACCACATCCCAAAGATGCTCTATTGGGTTGAGATCTGGTGACTGTGGGGGCCATTTTAGTACAGTGAACTCATTGTCATGTTCAAGAAACCAATTTGAAATGATTCGAGCTTTGTGACATGGTGCATTATCCTGCTGGAAGTAGCCATCAGAGGATGGGTACATGATGGTCATAAAGGGATGGACATGGTCAGAAACAATGCTCAGGTAGGCCGTGGCATTTAAACGATGCCCAATTGGCACTAAGGGGCCTAAAGTGTGCCAAGAAAACATCCCCCACACCATTACACCACCACCACCAGCCTGCACAGTGGTAATAAGGCATGATGGATCCATGTTCTCATTCTGTTTACGCCAAATTCTGACTCTACCATCTGAATGTCTCAACAGAAATCGAGACTCATCAGACCAGGCAACATTTTTCCAGTCTTCAACTGTCCAATTTTGGTGAGCTCGTGCAAATTGTAGCCTCTTTTTCCTATTTGTAGTGGAGATGAGTGGTGCTTCTGCTGTTGTAGCCCATCCGCCTCAAGGTTGTGCGTGTTGTGGCTTCACAAATGCTTTGCTGCATACCTCGGTTGTAACGAGTGGTTATTTCAGTCAAAGTTGCTCTTCTATCAGCTTGAATCAGTCGGCCCATTCTCCTCTGACCTCTAGCATCAACAAGGCATTTTCGCCCACAGGACTGCCGCATACTGGATGTTTTTCCCTTTTCACACCATTCTTTGTAAACCCTAGAAATGGTTGTGCGTGAAAATCCCAGTAACTGAGCAGATTGTGAAATACTCAGACCGGCCCGTCTGGCACCAACAACCATGCCACGCTCAAAATTGCTTAAATCACCTTTCTTTCCCATTCTGACATTCAGTTTGGAGTTCAGGAGATTGTCTTGACCAGGACCACACCCCTAAATGCATTGAAGCAACTGCCATGTGATTGGTTGATTAGATAATTGCATTAATGAGAAATTGAACAGGTGTTCCTAATAATCCTTTAGGTGAGTGTATATATATACACAGTGGTGGTCAAAATTGATGGCACCCCTGATAAATATGATAAAAAATGGCTGTAAAAAATAAATCTGCATTGTTTATCCTTTTGATCTTTCATTCAAAAAAATCATAAAAATCTAACCTTTCATTGAAGTAAAATAATTGAAAGTGGGGGTGAATCACATTATAAAATAAATGTTTTTCTCCAAAACACGCTGGCCATAATTGTTGGCACCCTGTTATTAAATACTTTTTGCAACCTCCTTTTGCCAAGATAACAGATCTGAGTTTTCTTCTATAATGCCTGATGAGTTTGGGGAACACCTGACAAGAGATCAGAGACCATTCCTCCATACAGAATCTCTCCAGATCCTTCAGATTCACAAGTTCATGTTGGTGCTTCTTCTCTTCAGTTCACTCCACTCATCAGGTCAGGGAACTGGGACGGTCATGGCAGAAGCTTCATTTGCTCAGTTACCCATTTTTGTGTTGATTTTGATGTTTGTTTTGGACCGTTGTCCTGATGGAAGATCCAACCACGGCCCATTATAAGATTTCTAGCAGAGGCTGTCAGGTTTTGATTTTTTTATCTGTTTGTATTTGCTAGAATCCATGATACCATGTATCTGAACAAGATGTCCAGGACCTCCAGCAAATAAATAGGCCCACAACATATAAGATCCAGCAGTATTTTTAACCGTAGGCATGGGGTTCTCTTCATCACTGTTTGCACCAAACACATCTGCTGGGTTTGCTGCCAAAAAGCCCTTTTTTTGTTTCATCTGACCATAGAATCCGGTCCCTTTTGAAGTTCCAGTCGTGTCTGACAACTGAATATGCTGGAGTTTATTTTTGGAGGAGCGAGGAGGATTTTTCTTGAAACCCTCCCAAACAACATGTGGGGATGTAGGGGTTGTTTGATAAAATTGTTTTAGGCTTTCTGACCCCCAAGACTCAAGTAATCTCTGCAATTCTCCATCTGTGATCCTTGAAGAGTCTTTGGCCACTCAAACTTTCCTCCTCACCATGCATTAAGACAATATAGACACATGTCCTCTTCCTGGCAGATTCGTAACATCTTTAGTTGATTATAACTTCTTAATTATTGCCCTGATGGTCAAAATGGGAATTTTCAATTCTTTAGATATTTTCTTACAGTCACTTTCTATTTTGTGATGCTCAACAATCTTTTGCTGCACATCAGAACTATATTCTTTGGTTTTACTCATTGTGATGGATGATTAAAGAAATCTGCCTTTGTGTATTCATCATATTTAAACTCCTGTGAAACAAGAAGTCATAGCTGACAATTTCATGTTCCTAGTCACCCTGGTGTGCTAAAAAAGGTAAATATTAATGGGAATATACTTCAGAGATATTTTTCTCATAAAAAATTCTAGGGGTGCCAACAATTATGCCCAGTGTGTTTTGGAGAAACTTTACCCCCAATTTCAATTCTTTTACTTCAATGAAAGGTTTGATTTTTTGATATATATATATATATATATATATATATATATATATATATACCCAATTTTACAGAGCCACTTTTGAAAGCATCATCATTTCCTCAATCTTCACCTGGTTCGACTTTACTGATGCACAATCAAAAAGGTCTGCTGAAAAATCACTGGCTGCAATCTTCCATTCCGAGCGTTACAATTTTAAAGCAGTGAACATGGCTGTTAGATTTATTCAGACATCTCCCACCTGGTTGTTATTTATTCCAAAAAGCTACCGTCCAGAAAATGCAATCCTAAAGTAAACCTAACCTTGCCCACACAGCAGAGTGTTCAAATGGAATCAAAGGTCTTGGGTTCAATTTCTATGTGGAGAAATGTATCTTCTTTCATCAGTTATGATTTTGAGGTCATAACTTAGTCATTCATTATTGGTTATGAAAAAACAATTTTTGATCTGAATATTGAGAAGAATATCATCCCCCCAGATGTCTTATGATTGTGGTCCTAATACTTTTGGCTTGAGGGAAAATAATATGATTGTATGTAAAGTTCAGCACTAATCTTTTTTAATAAAATAATAACTACAACAACAAAACTGAGCTTAAATGGTGAAGTGTCCTGAGAATAAAATGAATATATGTAATTTCACTTTCTATCTTTCTTTCTTATCTCTGACTGTTGAAAAGGATTTATTCTTCAATGATTTCAGATGAATCCAGTCCTCTAAAATGATAGCGAGACATGAGTCATAATAGCTTCTGATTTTCCTGTCTCACCCATGTTCGCTCTCTCTTTCCTGTAATTAGAGGTCCACTAGCAATGCTGTGTATCTGATAATACAGGCTGAGAGGGGATGTATTATACTCCTGTCCTTCCATTTCACAGGTGCTCATTCACAGGATTAACAATGAAATAAATGAATGACTGTTATAGTGCAAACCCATTATAGATTTGCCCCAGCTCAACCCTTCACCTCCAGGTACACAAAAACACAGAATATCAGCCAGTGCATCTCGCTTGTACTGTAGCCCATCATATCTTTCTATAGTAACTAGATCAGATGTAATGTAGGAGAACAAAAATGTAAGCAGAACAAAAAAAAACACCCTCAAGCCATTGTCAAATTGCCTGTTAGCCTTCACCCCCGCTTTTGAAAAAATCCCAAGAAATGGAATACCCAAACTAAAACAGATAAAGTTCATGAACCCTTTGCACTAAAAGCACAAGTATGGTCTCGTTTGAAATAATGCCAAAATTTGAGCCAATGATTTCAGTTAATCATGAGTCACTGAGAAACAATGGGTTTTACCTGATCTCTGATCAGTTTTATAGACGTTTTAATTAGACATTAGTATCATTTAAATGAATAATGGTAGCTATAGTCTCTTATTGGTCTATTTTGCTGAGCCATTCATAGAACAAATAAAACAAATTCTGACAATTGATAAAATAACATATAGACACTTGAAATTCATAAGATGATCTTATTAGGCCATGTTTAAAACATTTCTAACATGAAGCTAGTTTCAAACTTGTAAAGATTGCTCCATTTAGGAACTAATAACTGGACCAAACAATGGGTCTCATTCATGAAACATAAATATGTGAGCGATTTGCGCGTAAAGAGACCTTCCGAAAACTCTTCTCCTGATTCACAAATACTTCGTAAACGTCAGATGTGATAGTGAAATGTGTGTGTGTGTTAATGAATTCCAATCAGTCGTAAATGGGACACGCGTGCACGCTCATTCTAAATTACCATAAATCCCGCCCATTAAATCCGACTGACAACTATATATGGGCATCATATTATGACACCAAACGAAGGATTTCAACATGTCTTCTCAAAAGCGAATGAAAAAGAGAAATTTCTCAGATGCAGAAATTGAAGTTTTATTATCAGAAGTTCATTCAAAACGGCACATTTTATTTTCAAGTGTACATAGAGGCGTATCAGGTCCTAAAAAAAAGGAAGCTTGGCAGCATATTACAGATGCAGTTAATGGAGTCTGTTAATCGACCAGTCCCAGAAGTGAAAAGAAAATGGTTCGACATGAAGCTTGACTGCAACACTTGTGACTTGCGGACTTGTGTTCCGTTTGCAGATGCTATTACTGGCTCTCATAATAAAAGTAAAAAAGAAAAACTGTATGTAATTACTATATATAATATTTTTTTTCAAAATGCTGTGTAAATATGTACCCGATTAAGGTGAATTAAAATGCAGCCTTATTAATGAGCAAAACGTTCGGATGTGAAACGCACTATTTACGCGTGGCTGGGAGCAGGTGTAGATTTCTTTCGTACCAACTAACATTTGGAAAATACGAACATTTTAATGAATCCGAAGATTTACGCCAGAACCACTTTACACACGATTTACACAAAAATTCGTTTTGCTCGTGTTTCATGAATGAGACCCAATATGTGCAGAGATGTGTAATAAAAAGACCATTTTACTTATCTTAGATGTTGATTCAAGATGCGTGCTGAAAGTAGCCTACGCTGCAGACAGTTACAGCAAATAATGGCAAGTATTTGAATGTTTAAGCAGGAGCTCATTGGCCGCTGATTAAACAGCAACCAATTAGCTTGTGCTATGTAGATAATGACATGATTGCTACCAATAAGTTAAAGACCTCTCAGCCTGCACCATTCAGAGTTTCATGTCAGAACTATGTAATTATCTCCAACATGGTTGATGATGGAAAAAATGGTAGAATTTTTTGTTGTTGTTGATGATATTGTTGATGCTGTACGTGAAGACACTTCTAATCGCGCAATGTTGTATTCGCGCGAGTGACGCGAAAAACAATAAACATCCCGCTAGTAATCTAGAGCAAGTAGCGTGATGCGAATATTCGTTTCGCTTTTGCTGTGCACACACCATTATGGCTAGCTAGCATGTTAGCTTAGAATACCATCAGTACACGACAATTTATGAGATTAAATCCATATTTTTGCATCAAACCTACTTTATAATCCAAGTCGAGTGTTTTAAATAACCTATGGCTATGTCAATTAGCATTGCATTATAAATATAATCTATTACAGTTTTTCTTGATTGCTTAAACACTATAACCAGGCTTTTGAACTAAAAATTCAAAACCATAACGCCATTTATCAAAAAGCACACCCATTTCCCTAAACTATAAACACTATTCCCTGTTTTGACACATGAGTCAGATTTGTTGAACTGTCACTGCAAAACTACACACAAATCCCTTCATTTCTCATTGCCTACAGCATGTTGTCATGTATAAAGCACTAGCATTTAATATTGTTCACTCAAGTCAGCACAGCTTCAGCTCAGTTAGCACACAAATACTCAAGTGGAAACACTAAGAGTCAAAATTTAACACACATCAATCAGATCCTTCAATAGATAGATAAAAGGGCCCAAATCAGTTTATTGAGTTTTGGAACAATGGATCCAGAAAAACATGAAGGAAGAGGTATAAGAATGAGGAGGTGGAAGGGCAAGGACAAGAAGACAAGCAGTCTCAGATGAAATTCAAGCCACTCTAGTTGCCCATGTCTTTATCAATGGTATGACTATGAGGGAAGCTGGGCTACGAGTAAGGCCAAATTTGAGTCGCTTTGCCGTCGCCTCGAGAACCTTCAGGGAGGTGTGGTGGCAAACAAAATTATATCACTCAATAAGAGACAAACATTTCCAATAGTCTTTGATGAGGTGTATTTTCTTGCCAGAAAAGGCCAGCAGTCGTACAGTCACACAGAGTGACACAGAGTGTGACAGTGAAGGGAGAGCATCCTTTCTCCTTTATAGTCTTGACTCCCAGAATGTTATCTTTCTAGGCAAATGATGGTATTTCAACCACATGTGGAACATTCTTAGACGTGTTCATCATATTGTCTCCTTGAGTGGAAGTCCTCCTTAGCCTGGCTCCGCCCTCCTGCGTACTTCCGCTCAATTTTATTTCCCTTCAGTACTACGTCTGGGATTGTGGTGTATTCTTTGGTTTTCTCTGGCCAAATTTTTGGCGGCCCAATCAGCGAACAGAGGGAGTGGCTGAGAGCGATGACGTTGATGTCGTGCGTTAGTTTGAGTTGTAGGGTTACGTCACGACCAAAGGTTAGCGATTGGTTATGGCAGATCCAGAGTGACTCTGGGCAGATCCAATAGTTTTAAACTTCAACAGAATACCCGCCTACAAGGAAGTTAACGCTTGTCAATTGAGAGAGGCCAGACCCTCTGTACAAATGAAATGTACGAGAGTCTGGAAGAACCAGGCTAGGTCCTCCTGTCATGACCAACACTCTTTACCATTCCAATACTATTCCATATTAGAATATGGTTTGTGTGTGCTCTGTGACTGTCATATGATAGTCACACACATCTTGCTGTAAGTAAATATACCAAAAAAATTTGAGAGAGTAAAAAAAAAAAAAAAAAAAAAAAAAAGAGTAAAACAGGGGGGAAAAATTTGTTTGTGTGTGTGTGTGTGTGTGTGTGTGTTGTACTGTGTAGTACATGAATGAATAAAAATGTGCCAATGTATCCATTGGTGACATGTCTTTTGTGTTCATCATGTGAAAAGGTTTGTGAGGGGGGGAACCACAAGCAACATAACTTACCAGTTTTGGAAATGTTGTTTTGAATTTATTGCACCAGTGTGTTAGACTATGTTGTAAGTGTGTGTGATTGTGAGGGCTTGTGTGTGATGTCTGAGGGCAAAGTTTGGTTTTTCAGCAAGAGTGAATGGTTTTGAGTCTAGAGCTTCATTTTGGCCTGAAAATATGATGTTTGGGGAACTGGGTGAGACGTTGTGGATTTGTGTTTACAGTTTTGAGAATACGAGGCATAGTTTCAAGAAATGTGTTTAAACAATCGAGAAAAACTGTATTATGAAAATATCCGACACGGCTTGAAGAACACAGATAAATCATATATCGTTGCAATCTTCCATTATTGTCTCCAAAACGTCTTTATCTGCCTGTTATGGTGATCTCTGGAAGCTTTATGTAAGGGACTTCATGGAATGTCACATGATATGAGTCTTCATCAAGAGTGCCATATGTGGAATAAATGTGCATAGAGTGCCCTCAGGCTGCCAGTATGAATTGAAAACACAGTACATCAGAGTATCCAGCTCTCATAATGATTACATTGACGCATTTTGAGTAAATATTTAATAAAGATTACTCTATAAAAATCAGACGTAAACATGAGATGATAAACACATTTTAATGATGTATATTTTGTCATGGTAGTAATAACATTAAATCTAACAGTAACTTAATTTAAACAAAGAACGATTCAGTGCATCGGCGTCCTCGTGAAGGTTAACAGGTTAAAAACTATTGTTGTTCCCTTAGCTTAACCTAAGACTAACAGATGTGACTCTTGGATTGCCCTGTTAAAACAGCAGCTTATAGAAGCAGTTCAAATACTGTTTGTTATACAATGTAATTCAAGACTCTCACAACAGCCTTGAATAACTTAAGAGGCAGTGTAGAGAAAAAAAAAAAATCTCTGATAGCCGAGGCCATGCCCTGAAGAAGGCCCCATGCCGCTACGCGTGGGCATTTTAAACTTGTCCATTTAGGACATGTCATTTTTGCAATAAAGACATTTTAATTAAGGAGTGCCTCGGCTATCAGAGATTTTTTTTCTCTACACTGCCTCTTAAGATGTTCTACCTTGGACCAAAGAGCACCCAAATCAAACTTAAAAGGAATTGAGCACGCCATTCATCTTGAATCTAAACAGCCTTGAATAACTCTTGTAACTATAGTGAGAAGTAAATATTAAAGACGGTGACTAACATAAAGCCAGAAAGTCCATTAAAACTGACACGACATCACACACATAATTATTTTTCAACAACACATGTTGGCCACAATTATTAGCACCCTTAGAAATTCTCATAAGCTTCACGTCTTGTACTGATTCATTTCAAGGTTGTACACAGGGTCCATTTCTCCAAAGCAAGATTATCTGCAATTTTCCCTGGAGTAGAGGATAAATGTGAACGATGTCTTAACCCATGTTGTCATTTGAGCCACATGTTTTTTCTTTGTCCACGGTTACACGATTTTTGGTCTGGTTTCTTCAACATAATTTCAATTATAATAGGAATACACCTTCAACCTTGCCCCTTAATTGCTATTTTTGGGACCCCAGACAAATCAGATCGATTTAATTGGGCACAGAAAGAAATTCTCAAATTCACATCTTTATTGGCCAGACGTCGAATTCTCTTACAGTGGAAATCTCCAAATCCTCCATCAGTTTCACAGTGGCTTACTGATGCTATGCATTTCTTAAAACTTGAGAAAATCAAGTACGCAATGAAAGGAAACACTGACAAGTTTTTTTATATCTGGCAGCCTTTTCTATCATATTTCGCAGACTTGCAAGTCTTACCAGACTAAGTCCTGTTATTATTTTATATTCGTATATGATTTTAAGTAAGCCGGGGTGGGGTGAGGTGGGGTGGTTTGGTTATGTCTTTTTCTTTTCTTGTTTTCTGTTATTTGTTTAAAATCTAAATTGTAAAAGTTGTCAATTCTATGTAACTCGATTCAGTTTTCAATAAAAATATGTTGCAAAAAAAAAAAAAGAAATTCTCATAAGCAAGTTTTTTTTGCACACCAGGGTGACTAGAAACATGACATTGTGCAGCCATGACTTCCTGTTTCACAGGAGTAAAAAAATGAGGTAACACAATGGGCATATTCCCTTCATCAAAATGGGTAAAACCAAAGAATATAGTTGTGCAGCAAAAGATTGTTGAGCTCCACAAAATAGAAAGTGGCTGTAAGAAAATAGGTAAAGCAATTGAAAATTCTCTTTTTCAACATTAAGAAGCTTGAATCAACTGATATGACGTGTATTGTCTTAATGCACAGCGAGGAGGATCATTTGAGTGTCCAAAGACTCTCCAAGGATCACAGCTGGAGAATTGCAGAAATTGGTCTTGAGGTCAGAAAGCCTCGAAAAGAAAATAATATCGAATAGCACCTACATCACCACAAGTTGTATGGGAGATTTTCAAGAGAAAAACCCTCTCATCCAAAACCAAACTCAGTATTGCCAGACACTACATAACTTCATTCAGGACTTGGTTCTATGGTCAGATGGGGAAAAAAAAAAGAGCTTTTTGATGGCTTCAGCTAGAAATCTTATAATGGACCCTGGTTGTTACAGATCAGCCAGGCTCTCACACCAACCAATCACAGCGCACTCCTTCACCTGAGTACTAATCACACACACCTGCACCTCATCATCACTATCATCACCAGCACTATAAACACGCACTCTTCACCTCAGTTCACCATCTGATCTTGTTTATTTGTAGCAGACTACTTACCTTGATATATCAAACCGTCACTGTCACCCCATTCCTGTAAGAAGAACAATTCCACCACTTCCGACATCAGACTGTTAGGCTGGCGCTGTCATCCTCACACTGCTATGACGTATGGTTCTGCGGTTCTGCAGTTGGTTAATATTGCATCATCTGCACACCGCTCTCCAAAGTATAAATGTTCATATCACTTACCTGCATCCTGTCAAATGTCAAACTCCTGTTGTATCTCCATTAACCATCTCTTGAGTCTGCTTGCGTAACACTGGTTGGATCTTCTATCAGGACAATGATCCAAAACAAACAAAAGCACTGAGCTGAGCACAAAATCAAGGCTTTGCCATGGCCATCCAGTCCCCTGACCTGAAACTCAGAATTTTAAAGATTCTGTATGGAATGATATAATGAACTGAATGAATTTGAGAATCTGTATGGAGGAATGGTCTCTGATATCTTGCCAGGTGTTCTCCAACGTCATCGGACATAATAGGAGAAGAGTCAGAGCTTGCAAAAGGTTTATTCAAAAATATTGAATAAAATGGGCCCAACTTGTGAACAACATGTTTTTGAGAGAAATGTATTTCTTAATGGCATTGAAAGTTTTACATTGACTTCATAATCTTTTGTGTTTTAAAAAAGTACACTTGTTTTAATGTGTTGACTAACATACTAAAGCACATGTAAAGTACTTGATTTTACTTTTAACTGTAGTGTGTTATTTGATATTACATTTAAAGTTATATATGTTAAATGTACAAAGATATTACTACTTCAGTGGGTCAAAACTGTCATCTTGTTTTTCCCCCCCCAGCATGTACAGTACGGTAATTGAGATGACAACCATAGCCATCAGTTGTTGTTTTTTATAAATATATATATCTAGGAGTACATATCAACTCTATTATTTAACATTAGTTAATCTATTTTCAAGAATATTGTAGATACTCCTATTTGGATTTAAATCTGTTTGAAAATGCTTCACTTTGCAATTAGTGTTTGCTTATCTTGAAATAAAGCTCTTTTTTTTTTACGCTTTTTTTTTTTTTTTTTCAGAGGATTAATTTAGGATTTCGAATTAATTTGGCCTTGTGACCTGGATTTCGACAGCCTCAAGTCTCGCTGTCCTCAGTTAACTATAGTAAGTGGGGGGAAAAGGTCAACATTTAAACTAATTATCTAGTACATCAAGTAAATGGACCCATGCCTGTTCTCAACATGTTCCCCAATTTGCTCATCATTTGTGTCAGCTGACTCTGTCAGATTTATAAAATATCAGTCACCAGTATTTTCTCAACCATCATTCCAATAAACTAGAGTTGAAGTGTAATTAGAACAGCATGTTAGAGGTGATCAGCTGGCTTGATTGAGTCCCAGATTTGTCCTGTCATAACCTTTGCCTTTAGAAGTAGCTTGAATTACTTGTTGGAAAGATCACATAGATGCAGCTAGTTCTTTATTGGCTTTGAAACTAAAACCAGGAGGTAAATTGTCAGATATTGATTTGTGGAGAAGCAATCTTTCTTAAGAGAGTTTTGACTGAGATGGTCTATGAAGCAGACGCCAGCTTTTAAAGACTGAAGGACAAACTGGGTGAAAACAATAGCACGTCTATCCAACACTACAGGTTTTAAACTGCCTCTCTGAGTGGGACAAGACCTACAGCTGCAGGAATCCAAGAAAAACAACTCTTACCCCTTCAATTTTGATCTAAACTTTATTTAAAGGCAAAAGAATTGGTTCTATTTGACTTTTTCATGTACCTTCCTGAGCCTGAAGTGCTCAGGGTACATTTTGTTTGGAAAGAGAATGGTAGTTGCTTCTGAAAAGTGCTCATGAGATGAGTATACACACCATGGTAGTGAAGGGACATTAGGGACATTAGTGTTGTGCACAATAACATGTTTTCTGTAGCTTTTATAGGACAAACCTCTGACAGAATACAGTTAATAAGGCCAGAGTTTTCATCACTGAATCATAGGATGGTTGAAGGCTGATAGTGGAATATTGCCTCTTACATCCAAATGTCTGACCGCTAACCTTGGTCCTGGGTTTATCAGCGATGAAAGTCAGTGAGATGAAGCAGATTTCAGCGTTTGTACAGATGTCCTGTATCTCTGATATACTGTAAAATGTTTTTGTTTTAGGGTTTTAGTTTTAGTTAACAATATAACCCTGCTTTAAATACAAAAGTTGTTATACTCTGTGCCATTGTTCATGCCCATTTATTAAGTGAATTATGTTTGACGTTTAACTTTATTTTCCATGCTGTTTGTAACAGAGCGGAAATTTGTCTTTTACACTGGTATCTTACAGTACATACAGTATACACACAAATATGTAATGTTTACACATTGACACAGACACCAAATTAAACAGAATTACATTTACTTTAGAATTCCTTGACACATTTCAAACATCCCACAATAAATGTAGTATATGTACATATTCCTTCTAGGCATATTCTTATAGAAGAAGTTTGGTTATCATCTTTGGCATTATAAAATTACTACCTATAGATGTATATACTGTAATACCTACATATTATTATAATATAATATTATCATTATTAGTAATTATTTTGAAAATTATAATAATATTTAGCCGTAATGTATATAGATATTGCAGTACAATTGCTGTAAATCAAAATACAGTAACTTGCTGGCAACCGTGCTGCCAGTAATGTACTGTAAAAATACAAGAAAATTGTTAACAGTGTAGGTCTACACCTATAGATGGGAGGATTTCAAAAGTACGGATGAATATAAACTTTAAATATCGCAATCACATTTTTCTTTCATAAAATGAGAAGATAATTCCTGGAGTTTATGTTGCTTATGTCCAGTGATCTTATTTTTCCTAATTACTTGTAAAGGTTAAATAATTATATTATATTATAACTGGCTGTCTCATGTTAGGCACATAATGGTTAAAAAACATTACTATTACTAAAACTATTACTATCCGAGGTGTTGTAGGTGACATTTCCCAGTGTACTTGTGCATTAACTCCATGTTCAGACTGTGTATTCATGGTTCACCGATGAAAGGTGATGTGCTACTGTATAACTCTGGTTTGAACTCATGCCGAGAGGGGAATTGAACATGATGATCTTTACACAAGAGTTTCCTGTGTAGGTGCGGAGCATATCAAACAGATGAATCTGGTAATATTGAGCACATACTTCAAAGAGTCAAACAGAAAAATTGGGAAAACATCATAGCCTACTCAGAAAAGCACTCATCTACCAATGCACTTTGAAAATGTAGGCCTATTTCCTTTCTGAGAGTAAATATAGCATAGCATGTATATGCTAAAAACTAACCAGCTGGATTATATTGTGGCTTGATGTCAGACAAAAGCAGTTTACGGCATGAATTAAAATTAGCTCAAAAGAGTCATCTTCATATTGATTAGCATTCCACCATAAGCCTGAATAAAGTAATCCTTCACCCATACGACTGTCATGGAAGACATTAACACATTTTGTTAGCAGGGAGGATTAATGGGTTTTACATACTTCAATCCTCAAAAAGCCATTAGGACTGAAGCTAAGCCAAAATATTCAAGTAGCCTCATAAAATAACGCATTACGATTAATAACATCTGATATTCTAGAATGGATTTTCATTACTAATGCTCTTTTTAAAACATTGCCCTATCTAAGATGCATTCTTTCCTTTTCAGTCTCTTGCATAACTGACGTTGATGGGACATTAATTAACATGAATGCGGCAGGGAAGCTGGTTCTTTCACTGTAGGATCACACTGCATTGATTAAACTGCGAGGCAAGCCATCTGAATGTTCCTGGCAATGGATGGATGAATTAATTAGCCCTCTTGACTTTAGATGGGATCGAAATCTGGATAAGTGACTGTAAGAATAAAATATGCACAAACCCATTGTAATATACTAATTTACCATTGTTGTTAATGCTATTGCTATTATTACGAAGACAAAAATGGTACTGAAACTAAAGCGCAGCTTTGTTTTTGAGATTGGAGGAGACAAATGCAGTCACCCACCATTTTTGCATTTATGACTTTTGACTGCAATTTCATTTCAGGCCTTTATTTATAGATATGGTTTTGATTGTGATGTAAACCAACGTCACAATTTGGATTTCTGTACTTCATGGTAGAATGTCTAAAGATGCATACATTTACAACAGAAAATAAAATAAAATAATAATACATATACAGTATATATATATATATTTACTATCATTCCTTGTTGTTTATATTGCTAAGTATAACTTACTCATCAACATATATTAGATATATTGTCCAATATTGCCTATCACATTAATCTGACATCTCTAAGATTATTATTCACGTCGGCACTAATGACGTTCGACTTCACCAGTTGGAGATCACTAATGTTAAAGAGGTGTGTGAATTCGCAAGTATGATGTCAGGCACTGTAATTTGCTCTGGCCCCCTTCCAGTTCGCCAGAGTGATGAGATACTTAGTAGATGGCTGTCTAAGTGGTGTTCGCAAAATAATATAGGGTTCATAGACAATTGGAAAAGTTTTGGGGGCAGACCTGACCTGTTGAAAAGAGATGGTATTCATCCCTCCTGGGATGGTGCTGCTCTTCTCTCTAGTAATATGGCACATAGTCTTAGAGCTCAAACATGAATTGGGGCTCAGGTCAGGAAGCAGACAGACTGGCTAAACCGACCGTCTGCTAGCTGTCTCATGTCACCAAGGTCAGATAAATCCCATCACATAGAGACTCTTTCACCTAGATATCATCAGATAGAGACTGTGTCTGTTCCCCGAATTAGGGAATACAAAAAAACTCCCAAACCCATTTAAGAGTAAACATTTAATCGATTTAATTTTCAACAATAATATTGATCTGCCTGCATTGACACTATTATACAAGAACTGAACTGAGCTGGACATTGACATCACGGTTTACTCCATAGCGGCTATGTATATATAAATGAACTAAATGAATAACTTTTTTTTTAAACAAAAATGAAACATCACTGAACTTAAGCTGGACTGTGACGCTATTTTCTTCTGGAAACAAACTTTTTTGCATTATTTTCCTGTTATCTCTGTAAAGCTGCTTTGAAACGATTTGTATTGTAAAAAGCTATATATAAATAAATGTGACTTGACTTGAAAGAGCACAGTTCTCATGGCGTATTCACTTAGATAATGTCAACAGAAGCAGCCAAAATTACAACAACAGTGGTTACACATTAGTATATTTTAATTGTTTGATCAAAATTATTTCTAGGGATAATTCAGTAGTAGCTGGATATTGGTAGGGTAATGTCACAGTGTCCTACTAAATTATATGCCCTTGTACTGAAATATAAGTGAAATAATCTATTAGACCAAATGTATTATTTTTATTTTTAATTATGACAGATGATGGGCCTCATTCATGAAACTCAGGCAAATTAAAAATAGTGTAAATTGTTTGTAAAATCATTGTCAATTCTTGCTTTCAGTCATTTCTATAAGGATGATTTTATGAAATTTATTCTGCTCCTGTTTACCCAATATAAACCCAATATACAGGCAGAATGTGCTAAGGAAAGCTCTATTTTCATGAACTATTTCATATTCAATCATTGAGGAGTATAATATTTTGCCCTTTGGCAGGTGATACAAAGCTTGTAGGCTGAATGGTTTTAGAAACCCATATTAGACTTTTAAATGAGTAATTTGAGACTGGTATTTGCCAACTGTGTGTGTGTGTGTGTGTGTGTGTGTGTGTGTGTATATATATATATATATATATATATATATATATATATATATATATAAGGAAAGCTCTATGAACTATTTCATATTCATCCATTGAGGAGTATAATATTTTGCCCTTTGGCAGGTGATACAAAGCTTGTAGGCTGAATCGTTTTAGAAACCCATATTAGACTTTTAAATGAGTAATTTGAGTTGGCAACAAGCCAACTGTGTGTGTGTGTGTGTGTGTGTGTGTGTGTGTGTGTGTGTGTGTGTGTGTGTGTGTGTGTGTGTGTATTTGCCAACTGTGTGTGTTTTATATATATATATATATATATATATATATACAAACAAGCATATTATGTAAACAAAAAACTTTTGTTAGATACGATTAATCGATTTGACAGCACTAATTATTAATATTATTTGTATATATTTTGTTTATATTTTTATATATTATATTATGTTTATGAAAAATTATTCATTTCTTTTTTTCAATGTATTGTAGTGATCACTTCATACTATTGTCCATGCAAACCACTGGCGAAATAAGACTGAATGACACGTAGACTACCAGCAAGAGGGCTTCCTTGTAGAAGAGGCGGCAGGAAGAGTGATCATTCAGTGAACAACCACTGAGCTCTGAAGCAAAAATATGTGGATGCCTGCCGCCATCTTATATACACGTATGTGTGGGGCTAGTGGCTCGGCATGCAAATTCCACTTGCCAATTCCATTGGCCGTTTTTCTAAATCTCAGAGGTGATTGGGGCTCCCAAGTAAAACCCCATTTGTCAGTCTTCGACATAACGTCAAACGTGACTGACAGATTGGGAGCCATCCCATCAGCTGGGATCAGAGAAAGCTTCTGTTAAATAATTAGATTTTCGTCTTCTTCTAAGTATCAAGTTTCAAAAGACATTAAACAAAGTTAGGAATATTTGATCAGTCCTCTCTTTCAAAGCTCTCCATCTGTGTGTTCTTTATATAAAAAATAAACACAGTGACATAACGCTCCTGTGTTGCCCTTACACAACATTATGTTTCTTGCTTTTCAAATCCCAAAGCTTATACCAGCTCATGATGTGATGATGTCTCTGATCTTCTGGTGTTCTTTTTTTTTTATTTTTTTTTTTATGACGCCTGCCTGGAGAAGAGGAGGTAAGCTAACTGTGACCTAGCCAGGAGCAAGGACATATCACCACATGCATGTTTAACTAGCTGGGACGTTTGGCTGATCAAATGTAGACTTTTAATCTTTAATTCAAAATATTCACAAAAAAATCTTAACTTTTAACTAAAGTAAAATAGTTTAAATAAAATGATAAAACTATTTTTTTTCTGAACTATATATATTCCACAATTATTGGCACCCCTACAGATTCTAATGAGTAACAATTGAAGGGGGTGGATTGAATCCACTGCTGCTTCAATGTATATGTAATGAGTGATTATAATCAAGGTATTAATCAATATTTTTCCTTCTAAATATCAAATGAGTTGAATGACTTCTCTGGAGATTTTACTTTGTTATAGAAGTTACCAGTGTGATCACTGAAATGTTTTTTTTCAAGTATTCTGTAATGTCAGTAATTGATATATTGTCACGACACACATGAGGGAGACAGTAGATCCAAGTGCAGTGAGATATTTATTGGGGTAATCCATACTCACAATCAGTTCAGGCAAATGGTCAAAATCCAATAAATCAATCCAAGAACATAAAACAAGAACAGGCAGCAAACAGGAACAGAAGTGTGAGGACATTAAACAAGGACTCCGTGACAAACACTGAAACTGACAGGGTATATATACACAAGTGCTAAACGAGGTGACGAGAAACAGCTGAACACAATGAACACTCAGTGACAGACAGGATCATGGGAAATGTAGTAACAGAGTGTAGGACACCGTGCGGGAAGAGGACCTCTAGTGGACCCCAGGGAAACACAACCAGACACTGTGACAGAACCTCCCCTCTACGGAGCGGCTACCAGACGCTCCATGACAGCAAACAAGACAACACAAAAGTCCAAGAGGAAGGTGGAACGTGAAAAATCCGAGGGAGGGACGGGAGGGCCAGGACCATGCAGGGGAACTGGAACAGGGGGTGATGGCTTAGCCGGCGGCCAGGACGAAGCAGACAGCTCATCGGGCGGGCCAGGACGAAGCAGACAGCTCATCGGGCGGCCCAGGCGAAGCAGACAGCTCATCGGGCGGCCCAGGCGAAGCAGACGACCCCTCGGGCGGCCACGGCGGAGCAGACGACCCCTCGGGCGGCCACGGCGGAGCAGACGACCCCTCGGGCGGCCACGGCGGTGAAGACCCCTCGGGCGGCCACGGCGGTGAAGACCCCTCGGGCGGCCACGGCGGTGAAGACCCCTCGGGCGGCCACGGCGGTGAAGACCCCTCGGGCGGCCACGGCGGTGAAGACCCCTCGGGCGGCCACGGCGGTGAAGACCCCTCGGGCGGCCACGGCGGTGAAGACCCCTCGGGCGGCCACGGCGGTGAAGACCCCTCGGGCGGCCACGGCGGAGAACTTCCCTCGGGCGGCCAGGGCGGAGACTCTCCCTCGGGCGGCCAGGGCGGAGACTCTCCCTCGGGCGGCCAGGGCGGAGACTCTCCCTCGGGCGGCCAGGGCGGAGACTCTCCCTCGGGCGGCCAGGGCGGAGACTCTCCCTCGGGCGGCCAGGGCGGAGACTCTCCCTCGGGCGGCCAGGGCGGAGACGACCCCTCGGGCGGCCATGGCACCGGAACAGACACCACCGGCTCAGGAACAGACACCACCGGCTCAGGCACTGGAACTGGCACCACCGACTCAGAAACAGGAACTGGCACCACCGACTCAGGCACTGGAACTGGCACCACCGGAACTGGCACTGGAACTGGCACCACCGGAACTGGCACTGGCACTGGAACTGGCACCACCGGAACTGGCACTGGAACTGGCACCACCGGCTCCGGCACCGGAACTGGCACCACCGGAACTGGCACCGCCGGAACTGGCACCGCCGGAACTGGCACCGCCGGAACTGGCACCGCCGGAACTGGCACCGCCGGAACTGGCACCGCCGGAACTGGCACCGCCGGAACTGGCACCGCCGGAACTGGCACCGCCGGAACTGGCACAGACACCACCGGCTCAGGAGCAGACACCACCGGCTCAGGAACTGGAACAGACACCACCGGCTCAGGAACAGACACCACCTTCTTGACCGTGGCAGGAGAGATGACGGGTAGTTCTGGGATGGTCTCTGGGATAACAGCGGACTGCACTGGGACGGCTTCTGAAACAACCGCATGCTGTACAGGGACGGCCTCCAAAACGACCGCACGCTGCACAGGGACAGCCTCTGAAATGACTGCATGCTGCACAGGGACGGCCTCCAAAATGACCGCACGCTGCACAGGGACGGCCTCTGAAATGACCGCATGCTGCACAGGGACGACCACCGGGGCGTTGGGGAGATAAGAGGCCCTTCCCCTCCTCCTCCTCCGTCCTTGATGGCGAGGTGCAGCCTCAGTACTAGACGAGACCAGCGGCGAGGACTTTGAACTGGACAGGACCAGCGGTGAGGACCTTGAGCTGGACGAAACCAGCGGCGAGGATCTTGTGCTAGACCAGTCCGGCGGCTCCGGATCAGAAGAATGGCAAGGCGGAGGACGGTGTCGTGGAATTTGTCGACCACCTCCTCCCCTGCAACCTCCCCGAGTTCCGGAGAACTTCGCCAGACGAGTCCCCAGAAACGACTCACCATTTCTGATGGACGAGTTCGCTGAAGCCTTAGCCGCTGCTGCTTCCTCAGTCTGCTGGGCCCATAAGGCAAAACATTGAAAAATGTTTAGTCGAGGCGCTTCCTCCCCGACCTGCGAACCTCCTCTCTGTGGTCCCCTTCCTTCCCCATACACAGGAGAAGGGTTACGGAATCCCGAACTGCTGGATCTACTCATTGTGACGGAGTCCTTCTGTCACGACACACATGAGGGAGACAGTAGATCCAAGTGCAGTGAGATATTTATTGGGGTAATCCGTACTCACAATCAGTTCAGGCAAATGGTCAAAATCCAATAAATCAATCCAAGAACATAAAACAAGAACAGGCAGCAAACAGGAACAGAAGTGTGAGGACATTAAACAAGGACTCCGTGACAAACACTGAAACTGACAGGGTATATATACACAAGTGCTAAACGAGGTGACGAGAAACAGCTGAACACAATGAACACTCAGTGACAGACAGGATCATGGGAAATGTAGTAACAGAGTGTAGGACACCGTGCGGGAAGAGGACCTCTAGTGGACCCCAGGGAAACACAACCAGACACTGTGACATGTATGAATGCAGTAACAGTGCTTGCTTATTCGGCCCGGCTTCCAGAAATGAAATAGGGACATGTTTTGTATTTGAGAAAGGTCTTCAACGTGTTAAAACAAATAGGGGTCATTGAAGTCTATAGTTTAAGGGACCATTTCTCAGTTAGCCTATATTTCCATTTAGACTAAACTTTCCTATCCTTCCATTTAGACTAAACTTTCCTATCCTTGAGAGAAAGAACTTCTTCAAATCCAACCTTGGAACCGTGTCAGTGTGTGTGTTAGTCTTCTTGGTTACAGGTTAAGGAACCACTGGCATTATTGGAGATTGACTGAGTTGTTGTTCGGGACATGCTGGTATATATGTATGCTATTTGGTCATCCTTCTATGTGGGTTTTACAAATATTTAACCAAGGAAAATGATTTAAAAGAGCTTGTGACTAAACCTCATAACATCAATGGATCCTCAAACTTTTGGAGAAACCTCATAACTCCACCCCGCCTCCATTTAGAATAAAGTGAGATTGAATTCATATTAATATAAAATTTAATTCATATTAAATTAGTTCTCTTTGTTAATTTTACATAACTTAGTTAAGTAGATTTTACTTAATTGTTTATGTGAAATTAACTTAAAAAGTCTGTGTAAAAAAAAAAAAAAAAAGTATATACATTTTACTTATAGTTTTTTTTCAGTGAGTCTTAGTCTGGTTTTTGCCATCTAGTTGTAGCCAACATGGTGCTTTAAATATCCTATGCATAGCGCTTGGTGGTGAGCTCTTACAGTGATTTTCTGGAGTAAAACTGACGCTTCATCTTTTGTGTGATGTACAATGAACTTCATTGAAGTTTTGGAGTCAGTCTCCAAAACTATGATCAGACCTCACCTATTTAGCCACAACTTGTTTGGGAAGGTTGAATTAAAAAGAGTTTTTGGTGACATCAAACAGCAATCTCATGTACAGTTTGTCAGGTATTACTAGAACTTTCAGTGGAACTGGGTTTTATGATGAGACCAAAATAAAGCTTTTTTGGACACCAGAAGGTTTGGCATAATAGACAGAAACAAAGCCATGTAGAAAAGTACCTCTGTAAAGTATGGTGGTGGATCTTTCATTCTTTGGGGTTAATCCAAAGACTCTGGACAACATGGTATCAAACTCCAAGTACCAGCAGAAACTAAATCATCACCTGAATGACCCCATCAGGAAGCTTAAACAGGGCCGTGGTTGGATCATGGCTAATGTATTCTTTCATAACAACATAAACGTAAAGAGGGTCACAAATGGTCATTCTAGTGGTATCTAAACGATGCACTTGCAATAAGAGACAATTCATACTCACCATCCCCTCAGTGAGAGCTAATGAATCGTTTTGTAAAAGGTCTCATGCATGATAACCTGAGGAAACAGCACAAGTGAAATTTATTTCAGAGAGGTTCATGTCAGAGATGGATTAGTCTTCACCTCATTTGAGCTTTTTCTCAAGCTGTGCCCATGAATTTGAATGTAAGATTATCTGGCCAAAATCCATATACAATTTTGTCAGAGTAACAAAGATCGACAGATAAATAATGCAGCATGTGCAGTATTTGAAATTTGTTCAAAAAGATAAACCTAATACAGAATGATAACTAGCTACATGAGATTCACACAGCCAGAGCTAATTATTGCTTTTCCCTTTCCAAGTTCTAGTTCTTTGGATGAATTGTTAATTTCCTGTCTTCCTGGTGGAAATGAAGGCCCTGCTACATTTGTGCAATTTGATGTTAAATGAATTAGCTAAAAAAAAAAAGTGCCAGGGGCTACTTCAAATGACCAACCTTGTCAATTCATTATTTAAATATATATCCACAATTACCTCAATTTTAAAAGCCTTTCTCTATAATTATACACTCCACTTACAAGTTATTATTAATTTCTCTCTGTCTGCTGCAATACTCTTAGCCTGGTGTAGCCATATTGTGGAAGACATACTGCAACAAAGCAACAACACATTATAAGAAGGAGAATATGCTTTGATATGACTGCAATCATCAGCTCCAGATGATTGCATAAGAGCCGAGCATGCCAGCAGACTGGAACTAATATTGCGCATTCATTCTACATGCTGAATAAGGTTTTGAACGTACTTGAACAACTCTGAGCCAAAAGCTTTCAGACAAGGACAGAACATTTTGAACAGAACACAGATGGTGAGGAATAGTGAAACAAGAGGGCAAAGGGTTATGGCAAAGTAAGAATGATCAACCTTGATAATCTCATAAAAGAAATATAAGTGCTAACTATTATGACGTTTCAATGAGCCACATATAAAGTATTTCAGTAAAAAAATGAATTTAAATAGTAAATACTGTGCTATTGGAATGACATTCCAGTTAACTGAAGTTTTTAAGTTTATTCCACTTGATGTAAACTTTATATAAACTTATTAGAACACGTTCACATTAATCCAAGGCAACATGCAAACATTTGGAAAAACAAGCAATTTATTATAAAGGTGGCCAATGATATCGACAGGTGCCACAACACCCAAGGCTCATAGGAAAAGCATGCCTCTCTATATATTTTTGTAACAAAAAAACAAACCTACATAAAATTCCCTGCAGTTTCCACCTAAAATAAACACTAGTGACAGGAACACAGCAACAACTTTACTTTTTTTGTCACACAAATTATGATTACAGCGCAGTTAAGTCGGATTGTTCCGATGCGCCAGCACACCGAGGTTGGAATTTGAGGCGTCGCTTTCTGATCTGTTGGCCGTAATGCGTTGAGACCTTGTTGAAGCCTGCAATAATATCAGTCTGCAACCGTTGAGGAAGCTGTTTTTTTTGTATCTTCTTAAATAAAAAAAGCCCATCAACACTGCTTCTCTCTCACCATCACGTGAGAGTACTGTATTTCATATTCTGTAATCTGGTCAATAACGGTGAAATCTGTGTAAATAGTCTATTTGAAATCAAGACAATAAGGTATGCTTTATTATAGAAATTGATTTTCAAAAATAAACCAACTCTGAGAAATATTTAATGGAGTGAAAAATATGGCACATTTGTCTCTCTTTATATACAGAGTATTAAATGATCATATCATGAATTGAAATGATCATGAATTCAAGTGCAACCAAGCTGAATGTATTTCAGGACATTTTACAGATTAGCAGAGACGAAAAGCACACACTTGTTTGGTAGATTCATATTTCCACAAAATCGGTGCCTTTTCAACTTTAAACATTTGAAAAATATAATTGTTTCAAACTGATTTTTTTCAATACCCATTAAATTAAGACATCTTAACATGACAAGAAATTGTGTTGGGCCATCTCAAGATATGCCATTTATTATTTTATGACTGTTTATTTATTTCATGTTTTGGTATTTTCCTCAGTCCTGTTACTGACTAAAGTGTTACTATATATATATATAATACTTCCAATTACAAATATGCAACAGTTTGCACATATACAAGTAGTATTTTGGTTCCTCTTTTCATTCAGATTATGTTATATTTAAAAAAAATCTGTTTTATATCATAATTGCCATTCAGATTACTGAAAATGTTTTATTTCAGGGACGACATCACATTACAATTAAGAAATATGTATACTTTGACAAGACATTTATTTTAAAAAGGGTCTTGTCCAAAATGCAATATAGTGCACGTTACTATGGTGAGATCTGTTTGACTGTCAAATGTCATTTTTCTTTTAAAATATCAAATTAATAACAGTAACAGGACTGAGCTCTCAATAACCGAGAGGGTCTTTAGTCATCTATTGTTTGTCATTGCAGTTAAAGGGGGGGTGAAATGCTATTTCATGCATACTGAGTTTTTTACACTGGTAAAGAGTTGGATTCCCATGCTAAACATGGACAAAGTTTCAAAAATTAAGTTGTACGTTTGATGGAGTATTTCTGTGCCAAAAATACTCCTTCTGGTTTGTCACAAGTTTCAAGTTTTTTTCGAGTATGGGCATGTGTGACGTCAGATGGGGCGGAATTTCCTTATACGGGTCCTAAGGGTACTTCTCCCGGAAGGGCGCGCGCGCACCCGTAGACCAGAGCGAGAGAGCGAAAGCAGTACGCCCATCAAAGCGCTGTGCTCGCTGCAGTCACAGGACTTTGTTTGTTCCCTGCATTTCGACGATGATTGTTTTATAAACAAGGCCCAGTTCGACGCCGGATTTGCAGATCATCTAATGCTTAAGGATGGAGCAGTCCAAACGATAAAGGTTCAATGTAGTGCATTGGAACCGCAGGCGGTGAGTAAAACTGCTTCAAATGTCTGTGTGTTGTTAGCTATCAGCGCGTAAGCACAGCTTTAGCTCCGCCCACACGGCACGCCTCCAGACGCTCGGTTTTTTCCAGGGGGGCGGCGTTTCATATTATGTTGAAGCTTCCCCGGGCGCCGCCATTGGCTATCAGACCATCACCTGCTGTTAGCATCCCATTGACTCCCATTCATTTTGGCGTCACTTTGACAGCGAATAACTTTACATCTGAGGCGTTTAAAGACTCCATTTGTCCATTATTTATTTCTAAAGAAACACGAAAATGTATAAAAGGCTCCATTACCTTGTATCTTACGTTATGGCCCCGTAGAAGCAGTTTTTGTAAAAATAGGCTAACGATTGCGTCATAACCACGCGACTCTCTGTCGCACAGTAGAGAATTACCGTATGGACAGGAGGAGAAGCTCGCGCGCAATCGGGGGGACGTGGAGGCAAAATGGCAAAGTAATTAATCAGAATACTTAGCAAAAGTTTCTCCTGCTCCAGCTCATGGACACCTCCTACTCACACTCTCCGTCTCTGCAAGTTTCGGAAGGGAATGATTCAGATTTCTCTTGGCACAGCTACTAGAAGACAGACGGGTTGCTCACGTCACATCTACATCGTCAAGCTCAGTGTGAGTCTGCGCAGTACGCTCGACCATCAGGAAGTTAGTGCTTCTAATTGACTTCACTTGCCTCCGTTGAATCCAATGGGGTCACTGTGTCCAGTTTATATACTGTCTATGGTTTTTTCCGGAAAGACTCGGTACAGCCCATCTCTCTTTTATAAATATAATAAAACTAAAGACTTTTTGGAGATATGAAGGATGCAATACTACTCTATAGGTACTCAAGATTGACTGAAACTGAGTGTTTCACCCCCCCTTTAATTGCATGCATCATGGACAAGAGGTATTAAAGGCACAATATGGAATTTTTCGCCACTAGGGGTCGCTAACCTATTTACAATAACAAAGGCGTAGTTTGATGACGCAACACATGCTAAGAATTATGGATGTTGTCGTCAACGTCAAGCCGGCCGATCTAATAATGTTTATGGATGACTGAATACATCGATGCTTTTATCATGACTGTGATATGAAGCAGTTCGGGATTGATAAGAGACTGCTATCAGCTCCAAACGCGATGCGAGTCCCACGGATATAAAAGGAATATGGACATTTCATTCTACCGAACTACACGCAGAATTACTACTCACAGGTCAGTTTACTAGACAAATTAAACTTGTGAGGTAATGCAGCGCTGTTTCACTTGGTCTAACATTACACTATCACTCTAAACTGCATTTGAATGTGTTGAAATGTATGTATGTGTTAACGTTAGTTTGTCTGTATGAGACTAGCAGTAAGCTAGATCAACATTAGAATAACATACAGATCATATTCTAACATTTTATCATTGTTGAACTATATAATATTGTTTAGTTTTATGTAAATGTGCTCACCTGTTTAATAAAGTACATGTAGGAGCGGTCGAAGTCTCGGACGTGGAGCTCTCGTTTATATACTGTCTATGGGAGCTCTCGGCATCTCGAAAACACCGCGCTGATATTGATTCTCGGTTTAGTTGTCCTTTTTTATCCAAAGTCTGCTTGCCATGGTCCATAATGTTTGAACGAAACAACAACAGCGTGCAGATAGACATTGCGAACTACACAGTTGTCCGCGTCAGTTTGGTTACTATCAGAGGGCTCTGGGTCATAGCTCTGGTTGCCATGGCAGCACGAGCGGAAACCAGAGACAACACGGATATGACGGCATTGACGGCGACAAAACGGAAATAAAGACACGGTCCGTGTCTTCGAATTAAAATATTAATTTCTCTGGATTTAGAAGTTAATTGGAACTGTCGGGATAATGTAAATACACAACTTTAAAAAATATATAACATAGATATAGTGATTTTTTATATTTTTAAAGCAAAAAAAATACATATTGTGCCTTTAACTTATTTACTTCCATATAGTTACCTATGGAACATTAGGCCATGACAATCTGCTTCCATATGGGAGGTAATCTAGAATTATATAGAAAAATACAATCAAGAAAACATATCTTTGGACATATAAAAAACAACTGGCAATACAACTACAAAAAAAATTTAATAATAATAATCCACAGGACATAACAAGGGTAAGTACTTTTAAAAACTGATTGTTTCTGGTATGTACAACATTTTTGCAGTATATAAATCCTGAGAACAGCCATACATACGTCACATTACATGTTGAAGTTAAAAATTTCAACAAAGAAAAGGAATTTCATCAAAGGAAATTAGATGTAAAAACTTCCAACTTAATCATGCACTTAAAAACTCACAATTTTATGTATATTGTGACAATTAAAAAAAAACAGCTGCCATTCAAAAAAGAGCAAACAGTACCACAGAAAAACAACATGGAGTAGAAAATGGAAGTGGTGACAGAAGTAAGAACATTTGGCAGAAGGTAAATAAACAGAGAAACCTCTCTGATCTAAGATAATGACAGAGCTACTTCTTATTTTACTTTGTAAGCTCTAACCATACATGTCTCTGTATCTCCACACGGCGTGTAGTGAATGGCAAAGGAGCAGGAGTGAGACGAAGTACATCATCTAATAGATACCAAAGTACATCATCTCGAATAGGCAAAATTAATCTGTTCGGACCTCTGCTGTGCATGCATTTCACCTGGATGTATATTCATCTGTTACCATCACACCTCGGAATTGGTCCGGTCAACTGTGTTGTCTTGTATTGGAGTTTGGTTGTCACGCAGGAAACTGAAGGCCTGAGATCCAGGGCACTGGCACTGAAGCCTCTTCATAGCTACGCATGTACAACTTACATCACGGCAGATAAGGCCACCTCTTTCTAAGGTCACAACTTGATGAAGGCACATAGTTGAGGGAACTGTTGGGATGTTCTGAGGCATAGCCTGTTCTATATCGTCCTCATCCACATAGAACAGCTTGATGGTGGTGTGTGCACTGATCAGCGCTGAGTACAGAGACCTTGCATCAGTGATGGCATGGCCTTTGCTGACAAGGCCATCAGCTTGTCTCTTCAGTGCACCTCCTACTCCATCAGGAGCCCCCTTCCCATGACTGGTCTCGAAATAGTCACTGCCGGTATTGTGAGCAGGGTCCATCACTCAGAAAATGTAGCACCTTCACAGTAGGATGCTCCTGCTTGACGTATGTCAGCACTGGCCTAAGATGCTCCCAAATTGCAGCCGGGCCTTTTTGCCCTTGAGGAAGTCACCGTACAGAAACAAGTGGGTGTGGCATTTGGGGCTGTGTATAGCACACCTGTATGCAAGATGGCCTGTTGGTGTGACCCCCCAAATTGCATGGCCTGGATCTCAGAGGACCACTTACATGCATAGTTCTCTGAAAAATCAATACGAAGGCAAATTGCTTGCTGATGTTGAAGTTATGCCGTTTGAACTTTACAAGCTGGTCATAAAAGTTTTCAATAAGGTCACCCAGAGTGCTCTCCATTACCTTTTTTACCGTGATTTTGAATGCTACACTTTCACCTCCTTCAGACCTCTGTCACTCCTCCATTCCCCACTGAACGTAGGAAACCATGGTTTCTGGTGTGTAAGGGGCCTTCATTGGAAAGTTGGTAAGTTTGCATGTCTCACACTCACCATACATGCACTCTTTTCTTTGTGAGTCACACACGATTTCTTTCACTAGCTTGTGTTGGTGGAGCTTATTCACTATGAAGGTAAGGTTCTCGTGTGTCTTACACAGACACGTCTCCCTATCTGCCAGACTTGGACTGACCACCCAAAAAGGTTGCAGGTGACAAAACAAAGAATACGAAATCATTCTCTCTGGGTATTCGGCCAAGAATTTCCTGTAAGCATTCCGCATTGTGTCAAGGAGGACACGCAGGTCTTAATTGTTTCTCCAATTCGTGCGTTTCCTTTGCGTTGAAATGCCAGGGGTTCTTTGTTAGACATTCTCCACCTTTTTTAGGAGAAACCCAATGCTGCCTCTGCAGACTTCCTCAGCCTGTACTTCCGGATAATTTTACCCCCGGCACATATTTTCGCAATCATCTGCCTTTCCTTTTCACCAGTGGCATTTTGGTAGCGTGCTCTGAGGACGTTGGTAAGGGCCGCATGGAAAAGGAGACGTTTCCTTACCACTGTAGGTGAACTTAAGAATCTATGCTCCCTATTGCTCTGGGATAGTAACAAGACTGATGGTAACAGGACTGATGATTTGATGCTAATATGCTAATTTCTAGCTAACAGGTCAAAGTCAGAAAGGCACATGGTATGTAATCTGAAAGGTTATTACTTCTAGATATTAGTAATATCAGGATTAATAAATAATTGTTTATTTGTACACTTTAAATGGTAACAGGACTGATGTTGTATGCTGACCCCTCTCTAACAGCCCTGATAAAACATGAAAAATAGGACATTTAAGAAGAGAGAAACTTACCCTTGCTTATACTGTGGAATCCACTTCCTCTAAATGATGTCACTTCTGGTTTGTACCATTATTTTATAGGGTTTTTTTGGTGATAGTAACAGGACTGATATGAAATTAGGGGACAGTGATAAAATGACTTATATTTCTAAGAAAATATATCTATTTATGTCTAAACCATTGCTTAACAATAAGATTACACTTGAGACTATATAAAACTGTGAACATTTTGATCATTTTACCAACATTTTACAAATGAGAAGTCCTGTTGAAAAAGAACAACCAAAATCCTTACCCATAGCATATAATGTGTGATTTTAATTATTTAAAAGTATATTTTATTGACTTTTACTTGGTCTTATATTGATATGATCTGTAGTAACATTACGTTTTTTTAAATTACACATTTATTTGTTGTTAAAGCAACTTTAGAACTGATTATTTGTTAGGGACGCAAAAGGCACCGATTTCACGGAAACACCCGGAAAGTATTACTTTCTCATTCAAGAAATCAGTTGAAAACAACTTGCTGACCTTCACCTGTGCTCACACCATTGTGGAATTAATTTGAGTCACACTATTCCTCTTCAAGCGTTTTAGAGTGTGTATGGCATAAATATTACATTTATCCCTAACCTTTCAGTACCAGAAGCATTATACTTGAATTCTCAGAAGCCATCTATCTGGAGAGTGAATGCTGAGGAGGAGGCATAGGTTACGAGAGTCTAGATAGAAAAAGCACAGTGGTTGCCGGCTTTGTCTAGCGAGAACAACAGGTAGCCTTCGACAATGACGAGATATATATATATTTTTTTTTTTTTGCATGAGAGAGAGACCTGAGGGAAAACAAGCTGAACCAGAGAGTTCACAAAAAGAGTTTTGAGAAAGTTCGCTCCAGGCATGACCTAAAGGATGTGCTGAAGGAGACATTCCAGTTGCTCTACTTCTGTCTCTTATGTCTGGAGTATCTGTATTTCAAAGTAGAGAGGAGTGTTCAGATAACACAAAGGTTAGATGGTTTAATACCATTCATCATTCTCAGTTGTGATTAGAAGGTCAGACCGGTGGCATTTGAACACACATGATAATGGGCTTTGATAATGGGTTTGTGTCTTTCCTGTCTGCTTGTTCTACTTGGGTGGTATTTCATCATTTCACCTGGTATTTCTTACTGCCCTGAAAGACAAACATAGAAGTTTTGATGAATGTCTATGCTGCTCTGACAAAAAGCACCATAAAAGCATTAAGCAGTCCATAGAATAGACTGAAATTTCATTATTCACTGATTTTTCATCTTGATTTGACGATTTTACTTGACAGCTTGAGTAAAAAATGTGTTGCCTACTCTTCTCTCTTGTGCTTCAGGAACAGGGTAGGAAAACACACTCTTTTATTAGTGATTTTTTTTTTAATATGCGTCCAATTTAAGTGTACCCAATTACACAGACTATAATTCTGGCATGTTAATGGCCCCTCAAATGTACCATGCATTTCCCAAAGGTAAAATAATAACTTGAAGCATCCAACGGAAATAACCACTTTTAAATGTCTTAAAAGCCTTTGACTCATAAAATAATTATACTGTGAAGCCATTCAAAATACACTACCACTCAAAGGTTTTTGGGGTTAGTAAGATTGTTTTTTGTTTTGTTTTTAGAAAGACTTTTAGAAATAATTTTATGGCAGCGGAAGTTGTTCTATTTACACTCGGTACGCTATTTACACTCAGTGAAATGTCTATATTCATGCTATTGTTAAAATTACTTTTCAGTTAAACGCAAATTTGAGTTTGCGAGAACTGCTGCTCTTCAAGTCTTTGATAAGACACAAGTTCTACCAATGTAGAAGAGGATATTTTCCACAAATTGATGGCAGTCCACATTTATGCTTAATTGTAAGATGTCCAGAAGAAATAATTTCTGCTGGCATGCCTGAGGGTAAATATAACACTAACATATACACATTCTTTCAAGGCCTCCATACTTTCAATTGACATTGTGGCTTATCAGTGTTTGGAATAATGCTTTTACAGACATGAAGCATGAAATTAATGTTTTGCTTTTTTCTCTTAGGGCCCTATCTTACACCCGGCGCCAAGCACAACGCAAGTTTTTTTTGCTAGTTTCAGTCCGAAGCAGTTATCATTTTCACCTGTGCCACGTTATTTAAATAGCAAATGTGTACCTTGAATGCAATGTAAGTCGCTTTGGATAAAAGCGTCTGCCAAATGCATAAATGTAATGTAAATGTAAATGCATTTGCACCCATTTGTGCGCCCATGGGCGTGCTGGTCTGAAAATGAGGTGTGTTCAGGCGCATTGTTGGCGCATTGCTATTTTGAGGCAACTGAAATAGACTGCGCCATTGACTGAAACTTGGTCTAAAGTCAATGGCGCAATATATATATATATATATATATATATATATATATATATATATAATTTTTTTTTTATTTTTTTTATGAGCGCGTTAGTAATGTGCGTCTATAGGCGGGTCCACAACGTGCGTACACTCTGATTATTAAACACACAGGGACGCAGCAGCACACAAACATGCCAAATATTTAAAATAAAAGGATTACAATGTAAAATATTATTATTGTGTACATAAAGATATGGTGGAATCCGGCTTGTCCAGTAGATGGTCTGCTTGCGCACTTTTACCTCGTGCACAATCAGTTCCGTTTGCACTCTGGAGACTCGTTTGGTCTTTCCACTATCAAATTCCGTCATGTAAATAGTGAATCTGCCATGGCGCGAGCGTAACTGGCATTTAAAGGGAATGGGAGATGAGACTCTGACTGGTTTAACGCACGTAAATATCATTATGAGAAAAGGGACAACCCTTTTAGGCCATGCGCCTGCCGCGTCGACCATTTTTCGCGCCGTTAAACTAGCAAAAGTGGATTCGGACACGCCCTAAGTGCACTTGCACTTAGACCATGCGCTTAGATCGTTAAAATAGGGCCTTTAGTGTCTCTCACAAGATCCTCAACCCCAGCACATTCACCGATACCCTTTCACTATCTTCAGCTGATTAGGCAAAACAGGTATGCATTTATTTCTTCATAATTAATTTGTCCATGAAATCATTTGCTTTCATCATTTTACTAGTCTTTATGTTGTCACCTGCATTGTTGTCATATTTAATCAGATTTCAATCAAGATCAAAATGCCCTGGAAAAACAATCTGGAGGTGAAGAAGAAGAAGACTAAGATCAGTCCAACAGAGGCTGTTGACAGACTTGTGCATTTCCAAAATGTAAAACTCATAATTCAGTTGTAATGCCATTGTGAATTTTAAAAGGATGATTATGCTTGTAAATACTATAATCCAGTTATCAATCCTAGTCCTTGGAGCCCACCGCTCTGCACATTTTGTTTGTCTTTCTTACCTGACACTCTCAGTTCTGTTCACTGAGCTCTCTGCAAGCGATGATCTGTGTCAGTTTGACACAGATCAGTTGTGTTAAATAAGGACATAAAAAATGTGCAGAGCAGTGGGTCCACAGTACCAGGATTGAAAATCACTGCCATAATGTTTCACTGTCTAAATGTACCCTTTTGACTCTCAAAGTGAGTGTGAAATAAAAGCATGTTACCAACTGTTTTTATTTTAGTTTGTAATTGTGTTTATAAAGGTGTGTTGTTGTGTTTGTTTTTTTTATTAGTGTTAGTTCACCCAATAATGAAAATTTTGTCATTAATTACTCACCCTCATATCATTCCAAACCCGTAAGACATAAATCTTTTGATGAACTGAGAGCTTTCAATTTGAGAGCTGTGCAACTACCACTTTGACGCTTCAAAAAGTTCATAAAGAGATCGTAAAAGTGTTTTAGTCCATATTTTCTGAAGAGACAAGATCAATATGATATGAACAGATTTAATTTATGCCTTTATTCACATATAAACTATGATCAACGTGCACATCAGTTGTGGTAAACGGAAGCTCAAACATGTTCGCTTGACATGCGAGAACCATTGAGGTTTTGTAATGGCTCGTTTCCACTGAGCGGTACGGTACGGTACGCATTTATTTCCGTTTCCACTGTCAAAAGTTGTGAAGGGTACCAAAATGCCGAACCGTACCGTACCACTTTTTGGGTACCCTTCCGTTGGGGTGCCTATAGCACAGTGGTACGGTACTAAAGGGTGGAGCTAGACTCACTGCAGAACGCTGATTGGTTGACAGAGTATCATCACTTGCGCGTGCTACAAGGGGAATGACAACATAAGAAGTAGAGTTCTCAACGGGCCTGAAAATGACAACCCGACCCGACCCGGCCCGTGGCTTTTAAAGCCCGGACCCGATGTAACCCGACACATAAACATGAATTATCTGCCCGAACCCGGCCCGCGGCCCGACGCCCCGTCGGATTTTTTTTTCTCTCATACACGTATTATCATGACCAGCAGATGGGAATTCAAATCAACCTTTAATGTTCACGCCTTTTAACAATACAAACAACTGAAACAATAAACTTTAAATATATAAATAGGCTGTAGTAGCGACGGTGAATTCACCTGCGGCAAGTTTACTTCTCACCAACTCCATCTTCTTCTTCTCCAGGCTATAAAGGCGCGCAGCCGCGCACGCAGGTCTGCCCCCGCCCCTCTCCATGATGCACGTTACGCAGCAGCCAGACTTTCTTTACGGTGAACAGCAGCGATGATTAATAAATGTTTTTTTTTTTTTTTTTTTTTTACTGAGCGGAAAAGATTAAGCCCGAGGTCCGACCCGACCCGAGTCATTTGATTATATTTTCGACCCGAACCCGGCCCGAACCCGCGGGTCTCGTCGGGTTTGTCGGGCCGACCCGACCCGTTGAGAACTCTAATAAGAAGCGCCATTTTTTTAATATACAGTTTAAATATAATACACTACTGTTACTGTGTCACGAAATGTAATTTTAAGAGTTTTTCAGGAGAGAATGTAGTTGTTTAAAGCTCAAATCTGTGGTTTATTTATAAAGATTTATGAAAATTTGATCCAGGTTGTGAGATCCAGGCAATCACCGGGCGCTCGGCGCTCACCCCGCCTGGAACAGCCTTTCCTCGGCTGGTCCTTCTGACGTTTTCCGCTGACTCTGACTTCTCTGTAGTAGTTAAACATGAGATATAATTCATCTTGTGTAGACCTAACGGGCGATCTTTGGTCTTGTGAATCTATAATTTGTTCCCTGGCCAAACTGAGGGCTAAGTGAAATTTCATAACTTTATATTTAGGCTATTTAACTTTATTTTATCTATACAAACTTTAACCCTTGTTAGACTAAAGCGCTGACTTTGTATGTTTGACTGAATTGTTTGCTTTATTTCTTATTGTATAGCTTCTTGTACTTTTTACTTATACTTTTGTGTGGCTATTAATGGCTATTATTGATCATATTGAAATTTAACAAAAAGAGACAGGGTTTAGTTTTGTAATTTTTTATTTTATTACAGTGAAGATGATCAGAGTACAAATGCACATATTGCCTGAACCATATTAATAAGTTTAATATTTTAAAAATGTAAACGAAAAGAGGCAGGGTTGTGTTAAATATTTGTTTTTTGTTATAAATAGGCTAACGTTACATGCAGTGAATATAATCAATACGCGTTGCCTGAACCACATTTGTGTGGCTATAATCAGGCCCGGGGTGGGTAATCGGGAGAATCGGGAGAATTCCCGGTGGGCCGCTTCACTTTTGGGCCGGTCGAGGATTTTTTTTATTTTGTATTTTTTCCACATTTGTCACGTTAGTTACATTAGGCTACACACGTTCCGCATTCTGACACCGCAGTGCGCAGCCTCTGCATGGGTTGTACCATAAGAGGGAGTTCTCCCCTCCCCTCCCATAGAGTTGGTTGGGTCCATAGCCCGTCTTTTCCAAAACGTTTTCTCAGGTAGGCTACCGTGGCACCGCCGGCGCCTATCGATAGCTGGGCCGGCCCTACCGTAACGGTACCGTCAGGGAGGATGGATGGGAGGAAGAGGCCAGGAGGGGCTGAAAAAGCCAGCTTGAAAAAAAGAAAGGCATTGGAGGAGGATGCCAAATGTGCCAAGCTTACAGATTTATTTTCAAGAGGACAAACACAAGTGGCAACAGGTAAAGAGAGATAGGTCTAGTAATGATTAGCATTAGCAACGTAATTATTCGGCTAATACTATTGTAGCGTTGTCAACCTATTCACAAGCAAAATATAACATTTTATTAAAATATTAGCCTTTTTGTATCACCCAATACATATCAGCAATTTAATATTGATGATAACAAAACTCAAGCTATGAAAAAATGTGCACAGTTGATCACACTAGTCTACTTTCATTTTTCACCAGGAAATTTGTTTTGAAAAACTTTTATTTTGTACAAAATGGCACTTAGTCACACTTGTGGTGTTCCCGGTAAAAAATGACCAGCCTACAAAAAATAACTTATAAATCTCTCATTATACTATATTATCACCCAATACTGGATTCAATCTTTTTGTCAACTTGTTTTCTTTCAATTAGGACTAGTTTTATATTTCTATTTGCATCTGATTAATCATAGGCCTCATTTATCTGAGAGTAGGTATCACGTTTTTTGATTGAAATTAGTTCAATATGCCTCTTTGTGGAAGAGTGGGATACATTTCAAATGCTTTCTTCTTTCTTTCTTTCTTTCTTTCTTTCTTTCTTTCTGCTTTTGTTAATTTATCAACCTATCCTTGAGGAATAGTGGAATATTTTTTGTTAACTTCTCAGCTTAAGTGAATTATTATTTAACCTTTACATTATTTGTTGAACCATGGTATTGATAAAAACTACACAATAGTAAGAGCTGACCTGTTGCTTCATTTATCCAGTTTGGAAAAAGTGCTAATTTGGAATTCCACTGTGGAGAAAGTGGGCCGGTCTTGGGCCTGAAACTCCCGGGCTGAAAAGTGGCCCCACTCCGGCCCTGGCTATAATGTTTAAAGGGCACCTATTATGCCCCTTTTCACAAGATGTAAAATAAGTCTCTGATGTCCCCAGAGTGTGTATGTGAAGTTTTAGCTCAAAATGTTAATTTTTTACAGCATGTTTCAATTGTCATTTTTTAGGGCTCAGAAAAATGCACCATGGTAGTGTGTATCCCATTAAATGCAAATTAACTGCTGCTGCCGGCCCAGGGGGCGGAGCCTCAC